>NC_077227.1:566943933-567543933 GCF_027887165.1 Monodelphis domestica
GAAAGACTGAAAATAAGTCATAGCATTGAGATAACAAAGGGAGAAGTCTATTGGAGGAAATGGGATGGAACAGAATCAGGTGAACAGATAGAGGGATTAGCTTGGTAAGGAGTAAGACTATTTGATCAAATGACGTAGAGCTACAGAAGGAGACAGTGGCAGAAAGTACTTGAATGATGGGGCATGAGAAAGAGAAATTATAAAATTCATGCCATCTTCAATAGAATATGTTATATAAGTAGAGATATATTTAATAATTTTCATTGTTGTCCTTGGTATCACTCAATGGTAAAAATTTAGAATTATGAGAATATTTTGTAGGTTTGAGACCAAAAGGGAAAAAAGTTTAAAATGAAAACTTATGAAGTTAAAAAAAATAAATTTTCTACAAACTGATTATTAAAACAAAATTATCAAAGGAAAAATAGAGGATATAGATAAAAGAAAGCTGTATAATTCTGGTAACTGTAATTCACTCAGTTTTATCAGTATATATCAATTGTCAGAGCAAAGAATTCAAGTGATCTCTAAGCAGCCTAAATAATACCGAGTCTGTAAATACTGGGCTTCCTTGTGATTTTGGTTGCTTGGTTTTAGTCTTTCATACTCAAAGAGAACCAAGATGGAGTCACTGGTGATGTCTTTTGACTCACACGTGAATTAGATTACAGTGAGGCAGAGTTAAACAAGGTTCACAATCTCTCTCTTCCAGAGACGTCAAACTGCATTGCAAGAAAAGTCGAGATGACTGGTGTTGGCTTGGATGTAATGGATGACCTTGACTTCTTTGATTCATAATCAAGTTCTTAGTATTCCACAGAGCCACCTTCATGGGCATGTCAACAAATTGTTATCATTTTCCCCTTTTGCTAAGAGAAGTCTTTGTATACCTCAGATAGTCATCTCCTTAATATCTCCTTAACAACAATTTTGACGTCTTTCAGTTAAACTCAAGCTAGTTTAGTTGGGTTGCTATGGAACAAGGAAGGGAAAGGAGGGGAATAGGTAAGCAAAAGGGAAGGGATTGGTCTGGGGTTGAGGAGGCAGGGCGGGAGGAATGGGGATAGGATTTGGGGGAGGAGGAGGGGATGGTAGAAGAGTGAGGGACTGGGACAGGGACAGGAGAGGGAAAGGCTGGGCAAAGAAAGATCTGGCAGGAGCAGAAGTGGTGAAAGGGCTGGGGCTGAGTCGGGGGAAGGGTGGGGACAGGTGAGACAGATGGAGAAGTTGAGCAGGGGGTGAAGAGGTCTGGCCATGGGATTCCAAAAGCTGAATAATACAAGATAAGAGCTAATCAACTTGAGGCATGGGCTGGGCAGGTTTGAATGAAAGGGAATCTTCCTTCTTAAAATTACTCAAGTGTTTCTCAGTGTTGTCTATTTGAGTCTGTAGTTTAATCAAAGTAGCCTTGTGTTGATTTTTCTCGAGAAGAAAACATGCTGTGAATAAGAGTCCTCCCAGGAACAGTGCTACCTAAAATCATTCTGAAAAGTTGAACGGTTCGAACTCAGTAAAATTCTCTGGGAACACAAGCCTTTTCCAATTTAGGGAAAGCTGTTCCCTCATTGACATCATGATTTTAAATACCATTCTTAGACAGGCCTTTCTTAGCTAGTTTAAAAAATTGAGGGTGGCTGAAAAGCTTTAGCAAAAAGAAAAAGCAAAAGCTTTCTCCCCACTCACAGCCAGGAGCATGGCAGCATCCCTGAGTTAGTTTAAAATAGACCTGGGAGCTTAATGGGGGTGGGAGTAAGTGGGGGTAGGAAACATGGAAGGGGCCCAGGAATTCCTGCTCACCATGCTTCCACACTGAGCTCCTAATCTAAAAATCCCTTTCAGCCCTAAACTACCACACGCTTAAGACCCACATGGGAGGTGAGGAGTATACCTGGGCCAGCAGGGGGCCAGCTACTTAGCTTCTCACCTTCCATGCAAGGGGAATCTGCAGTGCTCAGGGGCAACATGGAGAAATGCTGGAGCAAGCAAATGGCCACAGGCAGATTGACACAGAAGGGTGCAGTTGGAAGAGGCTTATATGTTTTGGCCAAGAGCCCCAAACTTAGTCCCTCAAGGAAAAGCAAAGTGGATTGGTGAGAAAACCCCTCAGGAGAGAAATGCAGTTTTAATCTACTCACTTAGAGAGGAGTAAGGGTCCTAAATTCCAGACTTCCTGTCGCCAAAAATTTAAGATTTAAATTAATGTCCCAAACTCCATTTATTATATTTTTAAAGTTTAATAATAATCACTTGAAGTAGAAAGAGAATAAACTAAAAGAAATAGAAGTTGAAACCTAATTATCTAACAAAAAGTAAACCACGTGAGTAAAACTCTCCTGTCTCTCACTTCATACCACCTCCACAAAATGAAATCAGAGGAAGAGAGTGAGAAGTAGGACTATACAAAACATAACCTGTCTTTGTTAGCAGATAATGTGAGAAGGAAAGTGAAATGCTGGAATTTGGAATCGAGGAGAACAGATTCTAATAACACAGACCCTAGGCAAGTCATTTATCCCCCACAGTCTAGTTCTTACTACAATTCTGCCTTAGAACCAATGAACAGTATTGATTCTAAGATGGAAGGTAAGGGGTTAAAAATAAATTAATTAAATAAATAGATGAAACAACTATACTATACTATGAATAAATAAGAATAAAAAAGGAAGACACTGAATAAAGATAAAAAATAAAGATATATATCTGTATACATATATGTGTAAATATATGTAAGTGTGTCTAATATATATATGTAATCTATATCAACATTTCAAGGATAACTTTAGGGTTGTGACCTAAACTAAATTAATTTTGGTCACCAGGGGATATCCCAAATAAAATACTCAAGGCAGCTGGAAATTTATGGTGATTTTAATTAATATAGAGGAAAGAAATTAAGGAGAAGGGAGAGGGAAAACTGTAGGATTTTTCTCGCCTGGCCTGTGCAAAGGGGAGTTCAAATTAGTGGCTTTTAAAAGGATAGTGTTGGAAGGTAAAGGAGAAAGGAATCAGCCTAGACTCCAAGAGGGCTCAGCTAAGATGCCTGAACCTGAACTAGCTACTCAGCTTCTCCCAGTATAGTATCCAGGGAAAACTCACCGCCAAACCGGACAATAGCTGATACCATGCCACGATATAGACAGTTTTACATCACTTTCCTGCATCTCATCTGTACCAATGGTAACTTAAGCTTGATTTAGGACAGCTGAGGGGTCTTGTCAGCAGTTTCTGATTTGTCATTTGCTATACATTTCTTATCAAAGGCCATCCTCCTAAATACTTAATCCTTAAGTATGGGTGAAGACATTCCTGATTTTGTTAGACTAAGTAGGATGGAGTAATGTAAAGTTCACAATCCATTCCTGATTTTGTTAGATTAAGTATCTTCATTGCTATAATCAGGAGAGAGCTAAATCAAATCTTCACAACATCAAGGGCAATGAATCTCTGATGCTTCACTTCTCATATTCTAATCCTTGATATGCTTATATAGATTCTAAAAGTGTCACAGGAAAGGAGAAATATGTGAAAGAGAGATAGGGCACATCAAGTTATCCAAAGCAAGTATCTGATGGTGGTTCTGCAATTGTGATAATATTTAGCTTTTGATATATTAAAATTCTCTAGAGAGCATATCTTCATAAGTATTTATTAAATAATTTTAAAAATGGGCTATAGAAAAAGAAAACCCCAGCTAAGTATGGCTAGTTACCTTCCCCTCTTTTATGTAGGACTCAATCACAACCCCAAACAATCAAAATTTCAAGGAAAATACCTTGGCTTTCTCCCTGTACTACAAATTATGCTCTTTGTGCTGTCCCTTTCCCAAAGCCAAAGGGGCAGGGATAAGAACATTGTAGATTCTGTAGAAAAAGGATTGTGGATATTATCTCCAGAAAGTTTAAGGGGTAAATTTAGGGTTGAGACTAAATGTAAAAATTATTGGTCACCAAGTATTTAATTTCTTAAATTTGAAATGAAACACTCAAGTCAGAATGAAATTTTATGGTGATTTAATTGAAATAGGAGGAAGAAATTAAGAAAGAGAGGGGAAAAAAGTTAATTTAAACTAATCTGGCTCAGGTTGAGTCAGGCAGGAGTTCAAGGCCTTGGCCAAGGGGGCCTCCCCTGAGAATCAAGGAAAAGGGGAGTCAGTCTTATCACTAACCATGTGACCGTCTCAAGGAAGCTGTCTGAGGGAGCTCCTCCAGGCTCAAGTTCCAGGACTGAACTGGCTCCCAGCCCTCTCCACAGGAATTCACAAGAACTCCAAAGGCATTTCTCTACATCACTTCCTGTATCTCACATGTGCCAATGGTGGCTCAAGGTTGGCTTAGGACAACCTAGGGGACAGTCAGTTGTTTCTGATTTGTCACTTGTTAGCACATGCCAGTGTAGTGTGGGTGTGTACATTCCTGGGTGCTAGACTAAGTAAGATTGGGAAAATCTAAAAATCACAATCCCCCCTGATGATGATTGGGGGACTAGTCTCCCCAATTGATCACTTAACATTAGTGTCCTGCATCCCAAAAATTTCTAACTGCAGGTGTATGCAAAATTTTACTTTCTAAGAGGAAAACTACAATAGTTAGAGATAAGGGGGAAATAGAAGAGAAAGAGAGAGAGAGACAGCAAAACCAATGTTTTGCTGGGTGCATTGTCAAAAATCAATGATGGAGTAGTCGCCTTTTGACATAAGAGTATACATTCAAAATAAATGTTCAATCAACCTTAAGTTCAATGAACTGAATTCTGGATTCATTCTGGATCTTCTGGTAGTGTAAGGATTTAGGTATCATTCTGCAAACAGTTCTTTCTCTGGATTTTAGGAGTTAGCAAGCTTCTTCCCTGAAGAAATTTCTTGAACAAAAAATTTAAATCTTGGATTTTATGAAAATACAATCCCCCCTGAAGAATGTGTTGAGAATCACCCAGTTCAGTTCAGGATGCAAGGTTTAGTTATGAGGTGTGTGAGTCAATTATCAAATGAATAAACCAAAAATACAAAAACAAAAACAAAAAATAATGGACAAAAATTTTTCAAAAGTGACCATACATTTCAAATTCAGTATCAAAATAAATATCAAAAATGTATGTATACAAAATTTTGAGTAAGCAATAATAATTTTTCAATGGGCCCTTCTATTAGGGTCCAATTAGAGTAATATCGACTCCCACAAGTCTATAGGTCAGAATGCAGTAATATTTCACTTACCCATTTGCAGTCAAGGCTACAGGAAGTTACCATACTATAGGAGACAAAAAAGGACCAGATTTTTATTTTGATAGGGAAGTGTCATTCCCTGGTCTGATTTTACCTTCATTCTCAGGGATAGAGGGAGCCAGGATGATAGCCAAAAATTGCTACTTGTCTGTAAGTATTTTCACAAAGAGTGTGGATACAAGGAAGGCCTATGTCTTAATGTATGTCAAGCATCACAACCTCAAGTCTCACACTAGGTTCATGTTCTTTGTATTGGCTTAGATGTGCATCAATCTTACATGGATTGGTTTCTTTCCTTTTTGACCTGTGTGCTTTTTGGCACTATTTAGGTTAAGTTTGTGCTCCTTTTTGATCCTGTTTCCTAAAATCAGACACAAACATTAATCACAGTCCCATAACATTTATCAAGAAATGTCAGGTTCCCATAGTCTAAAGCTGTTTAGGTATGCATTAATATTATAGCAATGTGTGTATATATATATATATGTATATATATATATATATACACCATATGTATATGCTATAATATTAATAAATATAATATATATATATTTAAGCATATTATTGCAGAATAAAAATTAATATTGATTGTATGTACCTTAAGTACAAGAAATGAGAAAAGGGAAAAATCAAACATTCTAATCAAAATAAAAGAAAGGCAATAATAAAAATAAGGAAAAAGAGAAAAGAGAAGGAAAAAATTCAGGAATCCAATGTGCTAAAAGAAACTGCATGTACTTGTCAATTTATTATTATCTCCAATGCATGTATAGAATATAGTCCATCCATTTCAATAGAAGATGCTCTCTTTACATGTGAGCAATGAAACCAATATTCCTTCTCTCCAATTTTTATAGATGTTGGAGTACTTAACAATATTTGTAATGGCTCTTCCCAGGAAGTCTAAGTTGTTCCAGTACTCTTGAAGTTCTTTACATATACCTTGTCTTCTGGGTTCAGGTCATGAAGTGAAAAGTCTAGTGGTCTGACTTGTACTGCATCTCTGGATTCATGGAGTACATGCAGTTTGTGCTATATTTCTGTATATAGGAAGCACTAGTAGTATCTCCCCCTCATATGATATATATGCTGGGGAGAAAGGCTTAGCCTGTAAAGGTGGATGTCCAAAAAACATCTCAAATGGTGAGATGTGTAGGACTCCTCTAGGCCTTCTTCTAAGATAAAATAGGGCCAGAGGGAGAATTTCAGGTCATTTTAAATGTATCTCAGTGCATAATTTGCCAATCATACTTTTAAGTTCTCTGTTCATTCTTTCAAATTGGGCTGAGCTCTGGGGATGATATGTAACATGGAATTTGGGAGTTATCCCCAAAAAAGAATATATATGATTTAGAACAGAATCAGTAAAATGAATTCCTCTATCTGAATCAATATTTGCTGGCAGGCCAAAGGTAGGAATAATCTCTCTATTTTTGTCCTTTTAAACATTATTTTATTTGGTCATTTTCAAACATTATTGATTGGAAAAACAGCATGATTTTCTTTTCCTCCCCTCCTCCCACCACCCCTACCATAGCCGACATGTGATTCCACTGGGTATCATATGTGTCCTTGATCCAATCCCATTTCCATGTTGTTGGTATTTGCATTAGGGTGTTCATTTAGAGTCTCTCCTCAATCATATTCCTTCAGCCCTTGTAGTCAAGCAGTTGCTTTTCCTTGGTGTTTTTAATCCCACATTTTGCCTTCTGTTTGTGGATAGTGTTTTTTTCTCATAGATCCCTATTGATTGTTCAGGGACATTGCATTGACACTAATGGAGAAGTCCATTACGTATGATTGTACCACAGTGTATCAGTCTCTGTGTACAATATTCTCCTGGTTCTGCTCCATTCGCTCTGCATCACTTCCTGGAGGTTGTTCCAGTCTCCATGGAATTCCTCCACTTTATTATTCCTTTTAGCACAATAGTATTCCATCACTAACATACACCACAATTTGTTTAGCTATTCCCCAATTGAAGGCCATCCCCTTGTTTTCCATTTTTTTGCCACCACAAAGAGTGTAGCTATGAATATTCTTGTACAAGTCTTTTTCCTTATTATCTCTTTGGGGTATAAACCTAGCAGTGCTTTGGCAGTCAAAGGGCAGACAGTCTTTTATCACCCTTTGGGCATAGTTCCAAATTGCCCTCCAGAATAGTTGGATCAATTCACAGTTCCACCAGCAATGCATTAATGTACCCAATTTGCCACATCCTCTCCAGCATTCATTACTTTCCTTTGCTGCCATGTTAGCCAATCTGCTAGGTGTGAGGTGATACCTCAAAGTTGTTTTGATTTGCATCTCTCTGATTATAAGAGATTTAGAACACTTTTTCATGTTTTTATTAATAGTTTTGATTTCTTTAACTGAAAACTGCCTATTCGTGTCCCTACCTCATTTATCAATTGGAGAATGGCTTGATTTTTTGTACAATTGATTGAGCTCTTTGTAAATTTGAGTATTTAAATCTTTATCAGAGGTTTTTGTTATGAAGATTGTTTCCCAATCCGTTGCTTCCCTTCTGATTTTAGTTACATGGGTTTTGTTTGTACAAAAACTTTTTAATTTGATGTAGTCAAAATTATTTATTTTACATTTTGTGATGCTTTCTAAGTCTTGCTCAGTTTTAAAATCTTTCCCTTCCCAAAGGTCTGACATGTATACTATTCTGTGTTCACCTAATTTACTTATAATTTTCTTCTTTATGTTCAGGTCATTCACCCATTCTGAGTTTATCTGGGTGTAGGGTGTGAGGTGTTGATCCAAACCTAATCTCTCCCACACTGTCTTCCAATTTTCCCAGCAGTTTTTATCAAATAGTGGATTTTTGTCCCCAAAGCTGGGGTCTTTTGGTTTGTCATAGACTGTCTTGCTGAGGTCACTTACCCCAAGTATATTCCACTGATTCTCCTTTCTTCTCTTAGCCAGTACCAAATTGTTTTGATGACCATTGCTTTATAATATAGTTTGAGATCTGGGACTGCAAGGACACCTTCCTTTGTATTTTTTTTTTGTTATCTCCCTGCATGTCCTTGATCCTTGTTCTTCTAAATGAACTTTGTTATGCTTAGAAATAATATCTTTTAAAAGCACCTTAGCAACAAAAACCGCAGTGGCTCAGGCTGCAGGAAACGCTTCTGGTCATCTGGTCAGTTGATCTACTATGACTAGACAAAATTTATATTGTCCAGCCTTTGGCATTGTTATAAAATCTAACTGCAGATGTTCAAAAGGTGTTTAATCCAGAGGGTGCACACTAAAAGCTTTGCCACAAAAGGCGTGCTGCTTATATGCTTGGAAGGTAGAGGAGGCTGAACACACTCGACAGTCTATGGTAATTATGCCAAGGGCTATCCATACTCTCTTAACAGAGTCCATGATGCCCTGGGTACCAAAGTGACAATTTTTATGAATAGATTGACAAATTTGGTGATAGAAACTTCTAGGGAAGAGGGGTTTTCCTTCAGATGACAGCCATGTTCCATTAATCTGCTGTGCTTTGAAGTTTTGTTTCCATTTTTCCACTTACTTTTCATTATAGGAAAGTGATAAATATAAGTCATCAGTGGTTATTAATGTTAAAATTAATTCACGCCCTTCTATGTCTCTATGTGTCTGTCTGTCAGTCTGTCTCTCAATTTTCTATATAGTATATATTTATGTACATATTTATGTTTGTATATGGGCAGCTTAGCTGTTAGAATGTTGGGATTAACATTAAAAAGGTTTTTTCCCTAAATTCTAAAATATTTACTATCTGTTTGACTGTAGGCAAATCACTTAAAGTTGTTTGCTTCTGTTGCTGCATCTATAAAATGTGGTAGAAACAAAAATAGTGAATCACTTCACTGTCTTTGTCAAGACAACCCAAATGGTGTCTCTAGGAATCAGAAATGAGTAAAGTAAGAAATGTTTGTACATAAACACAGACATACATGCTTTTTCACCTTGTCTTCTATATTAATTTTTCTAGATGATTAGTTCTATCAGGGTATAGGAGAGATAGTCACTTTGTATGTGTGAATTTTAGATTTTTCTATGTCCTGATTAGTTTTAAAAATCCTAACAAACAGGAATGTAAACACCCCTACTTAAGGATTAAGTGTTGAGGAGGTATGGCCTAAGACAGAGGTGCTAGCAAGTGACAAATAAGAAACAAATGACAGTCCCCCTGGGCTGTCCTATGTCAAGCTTAAGCTACCATTGGTACATGTGAGATGCAGGAAGTTATGTAAAAAAGAATGTATATATTTCACGACTCTTGCTCTCTGCTCTCTTTGGCGGTAGAGGCATTGAGCTCTGGGTAACTCTCTGGGTTTTTCTCGGAGACGTGGATCTGGTTCTTTGTGCTGGGTGGCATTTTGGCGTCTTGGCGTGGGTCAGGGGAGATGTCTTCCCTGAGCTCTCTCAGAGTTTAGGCTGATTCCTTTTTTTTTCTTCCTTTACCTTCCAAAACCACAATCCACTTAGGAAGTTGAGCTAGTTTTTTATCTTCTGAGGAGGCCTAATGTCTGAGTTCTCTGAACACCGCTTGGTTTAGGCTAGCCCAAGAAATCTTATACCCCTTTCCCTCTCTCTTCTTCTTAATTCCTTCCCTCTATATTAATTAAACCATCATAAAATTCCCAAACTGGTGAGTATTTTAATTGGGATTTAATTAAATCCCTGACAACCATCAGTATGATATATTAGTCAAAAACCCCTAAATTTACCCCTTATCGTCATGACATAGAAGACAGAAAAATTAAAATCCCATCAGACTGAACTGACTTTGGTTTATAACAACAGACTTGTTATTTTGACAATTCATGAAGGATCTCCTTGTCTGAAGGGATGACAAGTAGGGCTGATAGGTTAAAAAGGAATCAAGTAGTTATTAAAAGACAAATGTGGTCACAAAACAATAGACTTGGTCACAGGGAACAGGACATTTTCCTTGTGACTTATTCTTGATAAAAACTGATCAACCAATTAACAGAGGCATAACAATAAAGTATAAATTCCTTGCTGTCAAAGGTAGATGGGAATTTCTTAGTCAATTCTTTTCCTAGTCACACTCCCCAATGATTATAACTATTGACATCACAGACAATACTGTGAAAGAAGATTTTCTGCTCAAACAGTGCAATAAAACTCAAAGCATTAAAAGAGTGACTTTTTTTGAAGACAATAGATGATTTCCCACAATGACTTTATGAGGCTGAAGCTTTTGCATGGCATCATCAGTATCCTTCCAGATCAGAGAATATGACATTCATCCTCTGTTCACTTTCCTTTCATAGGACTTTCCATCTAAACTCAGAACTTGACTAGAGGGGCCATGTGAGCAGTGTTGGTCTGGATTGAATTCTGTGTCACTGTAAAGATAAGAAAGTAACCTAGAAATCACTGGGAGACCATGATGAAATTAAATGGTAGGTAATGTACTTTCCCTTCATTTCTGAATTTCCCCATATATTGGCAATTATATTATAATTAATTTTGGTATCCCAATTGGTGATGTATTTTTCATTAGATTCCATCTTCCTCCAAGGGAACTAGATTGGAAATTGTGGCACATATATAGGGCAGTATCATAGGAGTCTCATATCCAAAAAAATTAATGTACAACTTCCCTAGCATAACAAGCAACACAGGATCATTTTGTTTGAGTGGGAGGATGATGGTATTTTTCATTAAATATGCTGCTGACAACAGCGACTTAATGTTATCAGGATCAAAATAAAAGGTAATGAAGAGGGTAAATGCTGACCACAGTGGGACATTTATGGTTAGAGAATCTGATCTAGAAGAGTATGCAACAAAGCAGAAAGAGTGAGATAGGTAAAATGCCAGGAGTATTTCGTAGAAAATGGTATCTTAAGAATGTAGTTTACCTGTAGTAAAATGGTATCTAAAAATCCTAGATAGAGAGTATCAAGGAGAGAGAATGATTAACAGTGCCAAACGCTGATGAGAAGTCAAAGAGAGGGAGGATTGAGAAAAGGTCACTGTATTTGACAAGTAATAAATCAGTAACATATTTGGAGAGAGAAATTTTAAGGGAAAATTAGAAGAGAACCTTAAGGGAATGGAAGAAGAGAAAGTAAAGGATCCTCTTGTAGATGGTTTCTTTGGATTAATTTAGCTGCAAAAAAAACAGGATGATTGGTTAGGAACAAAGGATTAAGTGAGGGTTGTTTTTTTTTTCAGGAAAGGGATGATATATTCAAGTTTATAGGCAGTGGGGAACAAAATTGTACACAGGAAAAGATTGAAAATAAGTGATAGCAGTGGGATAACAAAGGGAGCAATCTATTTATTAGAGGAGATAGGATGGAATAGAATCAGATGAACAGATAGAGGTGTTAACTTGGTAAGGAGTAAGACTATTTGATCAATTGGCATAGAGGTAAAGGAGGAGACAGTGGCAGAAGGAATTAAATAATGGGACAGGAGAAGAGAGAATATAAAGCTCATGACATCTTCAGTAGGATATGTTATATAAGCAGAGGCATGTTTCAGAATTTTCTTTGTATTTGTTGTCCTTGTAATCGATCAATAGTGACTAATTTAGAATTATGAGAATATGATGCATGTTCCAGACCAAAAAGGGGAAAAAGTTTAAAATGAGAACTTAGTAAAAAAGTATATTTTCTACAACCTGATGATGTAAACAAACTTATCAAAGGAAAAAAATGGGATAGAGATGAAAGAAAACTGTATGATACTGGTCACAATAAAATCACTCAGTTTAATCAGTATATATCAATTATCAGAGCAAAGACATCAAGTGACCTGTAATCTAAGTAGCCTAAATAACGCTGAGTCTATAAATACTGGGCTTCCTTGTGATTTTGGTTGTTTGGTTTTTGTCTTTCATACACAAAGAGAACCAAGATGGCATCACTGGTGTGATGTCTTTTGACTCACACATGCATTAGATTGCAGTGAGGCAGAGTTAAACAAGGTTCACAGCCTCTCTCCTCCAGAGACATCAAATTACTGTAGCAAGAAAAAACGTCAAGATGACTGGTGATGGCTTTGGATGCAGTGGATGACCTTGACTTCTTTGATGCAGAATCAAGTTCTTAGTATTCCACAGAGCCACCTTCGTGACCATTCCAATAAATTGTTATCATTTTCCCCTTTTGCTAAGAGAAGTCTTTGTGTACCTCAGATAGACATCTTCCTAAGTTGCCAACAGTTTTGAGGTCTGTGAGCTAACCTCAACCTAGTTTAACCTGCTTGTTGAGATGTTTTACTGGAGTGCAATCACACAAATTTATAGCTTCTCTCAGCCACAAGTTAGAAGTGGGTGGCAGATGGACACAAATAAGGAAAAATAGTCCTTAAAAGGAATCAGGAAGCCCTGAAACCAGAGCTCCTAGTCTTCCCTGAAAACCACTTACCAAGTAGGGAGGTATAGAAACCACAGGCAAATTTTGTTTAAGCTACATGGTTATTAAAGTTTATGAAATATGATACACTATTATAAGTAGTTTCCTTTCTTGAAATACATCAGTGGAGTATAAAGTCAGTTTTTCAAAAAGTGAATAAGAAACAAGGCTAGGGGTGGGGTGCTAGGTTGCTAAAGGTATTGAAAGGCAGGCCTATAGAGAGGAGGTCCTAGACTCAAATTTGTTCTTAGATATTTCCTAGCTATGTGACCCTGGGGAAGTCACTTATCCCCCATTGTCTAGCACTGACTGCTCTTCTGTTTTAGAATGAATACGCAATATTGATTCTAAGACAGAATGTAAAGGATTAAACATAAAACAAATAAATAGATGAAATAAATCTAGGAAATATACTATGCATAAATAAAAATAAAAATGGAAGACACCAAATAAAGATGGAAAAAATAAAGATATACATGTGTACATGCTTATGCAAATATATGTAAGTGTATATATAAATATATAAGCATATGCTATATATATATATAATTCACATCAACATTAAGGGCAACAGATCTCTGACCTTTTGCTTCTCATATTCCAGTCCTAGATATACTTATATAGTTTCTCAAAGTGTCACTGGACAGAAGAAACATGTGATAGAGGAATAGGGTACATCAGGTTATCCAAAGCAGATGTCTGCTGGCAGTTGTGCAATTGTAAGTACATTTAGTTATTGTTATAATTAAAATTCTCTGGAGAGCATATCTTAATTCATGATTATTTATTAAATAAAAAATTAAATGGGCTAGGGGAAGAGAAAACACTACCTAAGTGTGGCTGGCCACCTCCCTTTCTTTTAGCTGGGGCCCAACCACACACCTACTCACTCAGGATTCCCAGTAAAAAGCCCCAACTATCTCCCTGTACTCAAAGTTATGCTCTTTATGGTGGCCCCTTTCCCAAGCCCAAAGGGGTGTGGAGAACATTGTAGCTACTGTAGAAGAATAATTGTGAATATTAACTTCAGAAAGTGAACTGAAAAGTGAAAAAATGGAACACTTAGTTTATATGAAGATGCTGGTCTCTGGGGAAATATCTTCTGTAATCAGAAAGGGTCTGAGACATGTAGACAAAATTAGACAGATGCAAAGACAGAGAGACAGGCAGGCAGACAGACAGACAGACAGACAAATAGATAGATAGATAGATAGAAAGAAGATATCCAGAAGGAAACACAGAAAAGTAGGAAACATTTGAAAGTTGAATGTGGGGTTTATTATATAGATATGAAGGAAAGTAAGCTAAATATATAAAAGTTGTATAATGTCACTTATCTATAAGCTTCTCTTTCTTTGTTTATGGAAGTGATTGTTTTATTTATTTATTTATTTATTTTTGTAATTTGTAATTAAAAATGAAATAAAATGTTTGGGGAAAACAGGTAAAAATAAGAATGTAACTTCCTAGAGGGCAGAGATTGTTTTATCTTTTAATCTACACTGCTAAGCAAAGTGTCTAGAATATAATAAGAGTTTATAAATTATTATTGATATTGATTTATTTCTAAAAGATTTTCTGATCACTGCTATCAAATGACGTAAAAAGAAGAGGAAAATGTTCTTTCTAACCATGTTCATCACTGCTGTGAGGATCCAAAACACAATATTCCATGAGAGTTTTCCATCAAGATGATGAAGTCCTCTAGCTACTTGTGCTTATGCATGACCTTGTGTTCATTGTCTCAAGATTCATGAAATTACATATTCTCCTTTATGAGATCCACAGTCAAAGTAAAAACTTGAACTAACAGCCTCATATAAATGAATGAAACAGTAAAGAGAGCATTTATTAAGCACTTACAATGAACAAATCACTAGCAACCTACTGGAAATCCAAAAAGTAAATCAAAACTCCACAATGAAGGAAATAAAATCTTTATTGGGGAGATAGCACACGATAAAGGAAGTGGATAAAAATGTCATTTATTCAGAGTATGATATGCAGATAGATGAATGTAGAGAGCTCATTGATCCATGTGTGTATATGTACACATTTACACACACACACACACACACACACACACACACACATATATATATATATATATAATTGCACAAATATGTAAAATATCTATGTAGGTATATTGAAGTCTCTGCCTTCCTTCAAGTTTAAATATGTTATTTTTTCCATTAAGCCTTTCTTGATTTTCCTTTTCATACCCCAACCTCCAGGAACAGCTGATATTAGTCTGTTTATATTTCTATCAGAACCTAGAGATAAATGCAAAGTACAGACAAATTATTCCTATAATATATCCATGGCTTTCCTCTTTGTGCACTATAAGCTTCTTGAAAGCAAGGTCTTTGTTTAATCTTTGTCATCTCAAAAGATGAGCACAAAGTTCATATAGTGGTAACTTAATTAGCATTTGTTCATTTTAAAGGATTTTTCCTCCACATTTTTAGTAGCTCTGTCCATAAATCAAAAGCTTTTCCCTGCTTTTATATATTTATAAATGAAGAGGTTTTTGTTGTTATTCAGACATTTCAGTTATATCCTACTAGTGGTTGACCATTCCCTGCTTCATAGAAGGAGGTTGGCAATGACAAAATTAAAACTATTTCATGGCCAAAAGAAGAGAATTGGATCTATTCCAAAAGAGAATTGAATAAGATAAATGTTTTTTTTCCCTTTTGGTTTAAAATGACTCGTGGAGAAGCTGTTACTTGTCTTCCATATTGGAAAGGCTGTCATGTGGAAGAGAAATTAGATATTTTCTGTTGGGTCATAGTGGGAAGAAACAGGAACTAAAAGCAGCTTTTCTGAGCCATGAAAAATAGACTTTTATCAGGAAAACAAAGAAATTCCTGACAATTAAAATTGACCAAATATGGAATATTGCTCAGTCTTTTTTTTTAAATATATTTTATTTGATCATTTCCAAGCATTATTTGTTAAAGGCATAGATCATTTTCTTTTCCTCCCCCCCACCCCCCATAGCCGACGTGTAAATCCACTGGGCATTAGATGTTTTCTTGATTTGAACCCATTGCTTTGTTGATAATATTTGCATTAGAGTGTTCATTTAGAGTCTCTCCTCTGTCATGTCCCCTCAACCGCTGTATTCAGGCAGTTGCTTTTCCTCGGTGTTTCCACTCCCATAGTTTATCCTTTGCTTATGAATAGTGTTTTTTTCTCCTGGATCCCTGCAAATTGTTCAGGGACATTACACCACCATTAATGGAGACGTCCATTACATTGCTCAGTCTTATCTGACTCTTTTGACCTCATATGAGATTTTCTTGGCAGAGATACTGGAATGGTTTGCCATTTCATTCTCCACTTCATTTCACAGATGAGAAAAATGAGGCACAATGGATTGAATAATTTGCCCAGGGTCTCACAGCTTTTGAGGCAGTAATTGGATTCAAGAAGAGGAGTCTTTCTGATGCCAAACCAAGGGCTCTTTCTGCTTCCCAACTTAGCTGCTCAATGTATGTAGAAATACAGCATAGACTGCCTCAAGAAGCAATGGCTTCCTCCTCTCACAAGGTCTTCAAAAAGAGCCTGGGTGCTATTTGTTCTCTATTATGTTCATGGGGAACTTTATACATGTAGATTGACTACAGAGGTTCTTTGCAACTCTCAATTTTTTAAAACCATCTTAGAATCAGTACTGTGTATTGGCTCTAAGACAGAAGAGTGGTAAGGTCTAGGCAATGGAGGTTAAGTGACTTGCCCAGGGTCTCAAAGCTAGGAAGTATCTGAGGCCAGATTTGAACCCAGAAACTCCCATCTCTAGGCCTGGCTCTAAATTCACTGAGCCAACTAGCTGTCCCACCACTATTAACTCTAAAATTTTCTGATGCTCTAATTCCACAACTCTTGGCAAGTGTCTTTAGTCTCTTGAAAAGGAAAAAAAAAGACAAAGAAATTTGTTACGTTTGGTCTCAGCTTTTCCTTACAATAAATTGACTTCTTACTACCATTTCTGCCCCTTCCCTAGGTAGGCTAAAAGAAAGTCTAGGACATTTTCCCCAGATAATGGAGACACCTATTTTGTAATTCCTATAGAATCCATCAGGTATGTGAGGGCTGAGAGTCTTCCAGGAACATTGGTATAGGAAACATCTGATGAGGAAGCACTCTCAGGTGTTTTGAACAGGTAACTACTCCAAAGCTCATAGTCTAAAAGATTGGCTTGGGGCAGAAGGAGTTAAGTAGATTTCTTAGCATTGAAATAATAGTTTATTGTAAGACAAGGGAAGGAAGAGAAGGGAATTGGGATGATTTATCTAAATAAAACCTCCCACAAAATCTTATTGGTACATTTAGAGAGATGGTATCTACACGGTCAGTTATTTCTCTACCTAAAGATCCCAGTTCCTACAATACAATACACTTCTCTAGCCCAAATGCCCCCTTGGATGGTTATAAAGGTAGTAGGGCTGGAAGGTAATCAGGAACAGGGCTCAAAGGGAAGATCTCACTGACAGATAGCTTTTGGTATCTTCAGCAGCTCTGTAGAAATATCTCAGCATCAACAGGATCCACAGGAACAGGCAGTTGGTAGATGGATCATAAGGAAAGCCACAGGGAAAAGAATATCTAACTCACTAGGTCCACCCTAGAAGTCTAGACAAAAAACTCAACCTCCTACTTCCCTGGCTATTAGAAGAAGCAACAGTACTGTGACTTCTCTAGAATTCTGAAACCTTCCTGATTCTGCCTTTGCAGGATCTCCTGCTTCTGCCTTTGCATTTCCTTATAACAGTATCCAATAATTAGGATTTCAATAAAGTATTTCTGAATCCAAGGCAAGATTCTTATCTGAGACTCTAGACTGTATCTCTCATAGGCCTAAACTAAAAAGAAATTAATATTTATCTATCATATATATATATATATATATATATATATATGTGTGTGTGTGTGTGTGTGTGTGTGTGTGTGTGTGTGTGTGTGTATTGTTTATCCAAATTATTGTAACAGTTAAAATTTAGGAATATGGGGAGACTGAGGCAGGTAGAAATTAGTTTCTCTCTGCAAGGAGTATTACATTTTTTAGAGGTTTATTAAGGATTAACGATTAAAGAATATACAAGTAAGAAACATGTGCCTAGGCCAGAGGCCTAGACAAAATAACCTCACATCATGGAAGAGATACCTCTGCTCCAAAATGGAAGTCCAAAATAGCCCAAAAGCCTTTGCCATCAGCTTAAATCCTTCCTAGATCTCGGCCCACCTCAGAATTGCGTGAGATTACAAAGCATTCTGGGGAAGTGGAGCAAGGGCTTGTGGGGATTGAAGTCCAGAGTTCAAATCTCAATTTTACATCCCACCCCCCCATTTGCTCCTCTGGGAAGAAGGACTTCCCCAAAGGATCATAAAAACATAATCAATTTAAAGATTACAATAATTTGAGGATAAGAGAAAAAAAGAACAAAATCAATAATTACTGGACTCATTGACAGAAAGCCAATTAGGGGTCAGTCCCCTTTGGCATGAAAGTATACATACAAATAAATGTTCAATCAACCATACCCAAAGTTCAATTTTGTGCAACTTGTGGTCTGGAGGCTTCTTCATGGTGGCTTCTCCAACAATTTGGTTTTGGATTCAGAGAGGTAGCATCTTCTTTACCTAAAATTCTTCTCAAAAGGAATTTAAACTTTGCAATTTAAAATAATAATATTTTTCTACATTCCCCCCATTAAGAGGGTGATTAAAAAAACAGGATCGCTTAGGGATGCATGGCTGAGGTATATGAATCAATTGGTAAGAGAAATTAACAAAAACATCAGAAAAATCCAAAAGAAAAGAAAAAAATTTCTGGATGAAAATATAGACTATCAAAGTCTTAGGTGAAAAAAATTCTAAGTAAAAGAAAAATAAATCTATAACAGGTCCTTCAATCAGAGCCCAATGATCTAAGCAATGATGCATTTACCCAGTCCGTAGCCAGGACTACAGAAAGGTACCACACTATGAGAGGCAGAAAAGGAAGGGACCAGATTATAGAAGCCAAGTAGGAGCCAAGTTTTGGGGATACTCATCTGTGAGTATTTTCAGAGTGAGTGTGGACACAAGGAAAGCCTATGTCTAACAATGTTAAACACAGTAAGCTCGAGTCTTCACACTAGGTTCAAGACCTTTGTATTGGCCTGGAAGTGCATCAATCCATCCTGGATTGGCTTTTCTTTGGCTCAGTGCAATGGCTCTTGTGTGTATATCTTGTCCTGGAATCAAACTGGGTAAATGGGCAGGGGCAGGAGCCGGAGCGCAGACAAACAGGGCCAGGATCTCTGGCATCAGGTGAGAGGCCAGGAGCAGAAGCAGGAGCCGGAGAGGGCCGCAGGCAGGAGCTGATCAAGATAGTTTTCTAAAAGGCATCTTGGAGATACGTGGCTTAAAAAAATTCCTTATCTAGGCTAAAAAATTTGAGAAGTTTTCATCCAATCTACTGGTCCCCCTGAACTCAGCCAAAAATTGTCTCCAGAGTTTAGCCTGGTGCTGGCCACAGCAAAAGTATTTATTAAGCAAATGATGTGAAAAACTCTTTCATCGTGATTGTCTAGAGAAGGTATGGATGAGAATTAGGTGACAGGCTCATACAGATCATAATCTATGTCATGTTAATGAAGTTATATATATTGGAGATTTTGAGATTATTTGGAAGGGGAACCCCAAAGAGGACATTGAGATGTAAGGGACTAAAAGGGAGAGAATGTGAAAATTCCTTTATAGAAGATAAGATTTGAACCGAATCCTGAAAGAAGTCAAAGAAACCAGAAGGTAGAGGTGAGATTGGAGAATATTCCAGTCACAAGAGACCAAACAGAAGGCTTGGTGATAGGAGGAATGAAGGGAACAGCAAGAAGACTAGGGAGTAGCCCTAAATAGTAGCTAAGGATGTGAAGAGTAGCAAAGTATAAGAGAGTGGAAAAGATAGTAAGAAATTAAGATGGTTTTCAAAAGTCAAACACAGAGTGTGAAGGAACTGAAGACAATTTAGAACCACAGAAGAAAAGCAGATATAAAAGACATACTCATAAGTTTGCTTGGGACTTCATGGAAAAACCATATCTCAAAATAGCAGCTCCAAAGTATTGTCTAGCTGTTACCCAAATACAGACATCTTCTGAAAACTTCCTTCACAATCAGCCTTATTATTTTGATGACCAAAAAGCTTTTGTGATGTCATAACCAAATTACCCAGACTCTCATTTCCCCTGTAAACCTCAAAGTTATTATCAATATTCCTAAATTGCTTGGGTTTATAGAAGTGCCTTAGAAATATTTTAGGTAGTCTTTTCATAAACAATATTCTGTGGGAAACTTATGCCTCTTAGATGAGGTAAAGTTTCATACTCTTCATTCTATAAAAATATTTCTTAGACATAATAAAGAGAAGACCTGGCTACAATCATTGTGCTGTGTGTTTTGCCCACTCAGCTTTAGCTCTCCCACTCATGCAGCTGTTTTCTCTTGTCTAAATTAATAAAGATTTCATTATATTTTTCATCATATACCTATCATAACAGTAAATGAGACAGCTGAATGATACAAAGCACCATCCCTGAAGTCAGGTTGAGTTCATGTCTGAGTTTCAGACATTTATTAGGTAAGTCACTTGACCCTTATTTACCTTAGTTCCTTCTCTGTAGTTATCTTTGCTAAGAAAACTCCATTAACTTTGAGACAGACTCAAACATACTGTACAACATCAATCATAAATGAGGAATTTTCCTATAATTATTTTAGAATTATTACTGACTTTAATTCTGTAAAGAGTTGAGTTTATAAGTCTTTAGTGTGTTTAAATACATTATACTAAGACATTTTATGTACTTTACAGTGAAAGAATGAAAAGAGCTAGAGAGTAGGAAAGTGAACCTCACTGACTCCATCTTGTGACTTATTTCTAGAGCTAGTTCTCTTTCTATTCAATAGTGGGTCTAGTCCAATTTCTGTCTTGTGAGAAAACTTTAATCAATTTTTTAAATTCCAGAGAAAACCATATTTTATCATTTGAACCCAGCACTTACTTGCATTGAGCCTGGACCACCTTTTCCTGCTGCTTACAAACATTTAACTGAAGATGTATGTTATGCTTCAACCTAGTTATTTCCCAAGAGCTTTCTTAGCTCAATACCTGGGACATATTGGGCACTGGAGAAATGCTAGCTATTATTATTATTACTATTGATGTTGTTATTGTTGTTGCGGTTAACATACTTAGTTCCTTTATCTCTTATCTGCAGTTTTCCAAATTAAATTCTGTGTCATCTATGTATAAGGATAATTTTGTATCTTCTCCCATTGTTAATACATCTTAATTATCTTTATTCTCTTTCTGTTCTAGCTAGCTCACTTACTAGAGAAGAGACAGGACATGTTCACTTTATTCATTTACTTTTTTCTGCATCTATTAGGATAATCTTGTAATTTATATAAGTTTGGTTGTTGATATGGTCAATTATGCAGACGGTTTTCCTAATATTAAGCCATCCTAACATTCCTGGTATAAATTCCTGGTCATAGTCAATAATCCTTGTGATAATTTGTCCTGGATTGTTTTGCTTATATTTTATTTAAATTTTGCCTCTATGTTCATTAAGGATATTGATCTGTAGTGTTTCTTCTCGGTTTTTGTCTTCCTGGCTTGGGAATCAATACCATATTTGTATCATAAAAAGAATTTGGTTGGGCTCCTTCTTTGCCTATTTTGTCAAATAATTTTTAAAGTATTGGGATTAATTAATTTTCAAATATTTGATAGAATTCATTTGTGAATCTAACTGGCCCTCAATTTTTTCTTTCCGAGTTTTTTGATGTTTAATTTCTTTTTCTCATGTGGAATTATTTAAGTATTCTATTTCCTATTCTGTTAATGTAGACAATTTATATTTTTGTAAATATTCATCCATTTCCTCTAAATTGCCATTTTAATTTCCATATAAATGGGTAAAATAGTTCTTAATAATCACCTTGATTTCCTCTTCATTAGAGGTGAGATCACTCTTTTCATTATACTGTCAACTTGTTTCACTATTTTCTTTTTATTAATTAGATTAACTAATCCTTTATCTAATTTATTTGTCTTTTTTCAAAATACAGGTGCTAGTCTTATTTATTAGTTCAGTAATTCTTTTACTATTTACTATTTTATTACTTTATTTACTTATTCTTTTTACTATTTTATCAATTACTCCTTTGGGTTTGTGACAAGGAAATCACTTTAAAAAGACCGATATATATTAATTTAAGGTTGCCAAGGAATTCAGCTATGTAATTCCTAAATGAAAACTCAAGTCAGCAGTCAATCTTTTATGGAGTTTAATTACAACAGGAGGAAGAAAGGAATTAGAGATAGAGAGAGAGAAAGGGGAGAGAAGGGAATAGGGCTTAAATATCCCTTCTGTTTAGGCTGGGCCAAAAGGCCCAAGCCCTTAGATAGCTGGGGCAAAGAAAAGAGATCAGTCCCTATTACTCACGTGACCAAAATGGAGAAACAGTCTCAGAGGCCCCCACCTTCAGCTTCCTTCAGAGCAAGCTTCTCAGAGCACACTCCAACCACTCAGACAAACTCCTCAACCACGCCCCTGAGTCTTCAGACCCCTCTCTCTTTAAGGAAACCATCCAAGTTGCCTCCCCTCAGTTCTCACATCTACCAATCACTGTCCATCAATTTCCCTGTGCCAATGGAGGCTCTAGCTTAACCCAGGACCGCCCAGAGGTCTCTGGCTTTGCACATGTCTGTTGAAGGTCATATTTTCAAATAATTAAATCTTTGATCCTTTGCTACAGCCCTTCCTAAATCCTGTTAATCTGAGTAGGGTAGAGATTGGAATAATTAAATTTTGATCTATGCTGCAGCCCTTCCTCAATCCTGTTAGGACTGAGTAGGGTGGAGATTAATTCCAAGTATCTCCATTGTATCAATTCTAAAATCAATCATGACTCAAAGAAATTCCTGTTCTATGCTTAAGCATAGGTCAAAGTCCTTTCCATTGTTCAGCAAAACGTTTCTGTCCTAAAGTAATCTTAAGAAGTTGAGGAGGGGAAAACTCTCATGCCAATGGGGTTCACATTCCAATAGCCAAGACCCACTATCAATAGGAAATTTTTCAAGTATGAAATTTCCCAATGGTGAAATTTCCAACATTTATAAGTCTAAGAAATTTTAAGGTTTACAGGTTTTATAGTTTCCAATTTAGTCTTTACCTGAAGGTTATTAATTTATCCTCTTTCAAGCTCATTTAGTTGCATGTCCAATTTTTTAATTTCCTCTTTCCCTTTTTTGTTAATATGGCTACTCAGGGATATACATTTTCCCCTTTGTACTATTTTATTATGTCCTAAGAAATTTGATATGCAATCTCCTCATTGCCATCCTCTTCAATGAAATCAATAATTGTTTCAAAGATTTGTTCTTTAACCTCTCAATTTTGGAGAACCAGATTTTATAATTTTCAATTAATTTTTAATTTGTCTCACCATGTACCCTTACTAAATATAATTTTTATTACATTAGGATGTAAAAAAAAGTTGTATGTATTTTTCAGGTTTTCTGCATTGCTTTGCAGTGTTTTTATGAACTACTTCATGGTCAATCTTTGTGAAAGTGCCATATACTGCTAAAAAGAAGGTATATTCCTTTTTACTTTTCTCCAGATGTCTTCTAATTCTAATTATTCTAAGATTTCATTCAGAACTCTTACTTCTTTCTTATTTATATTTTTATTTGATTTATCTAGACCTGTTAGAGAAAGTTTGAGGACCCCCAATAGTATAATTTTGCTATCTATTTCCTCCTTAAACTCCAATAGTTTCTCCTTTAAAAATCTGGTTGCTATACCATTTGGAGCATACATGTCGAGGACTGATATTTCTTCATTGTCTATTCTGCTTTTCATCAGAATGTAATTACCTTTCTTACCTCTTTTAAACAGATCTATTTTCACTTTGGGTTTATCAGATATCATGATGGAGACTCCTGAATTCTTTTTCTCAGTTAATGCCAAATAAATTCTGATCCAAACTCTGACCTTTATCCTATATATGTCTACATGTTTCATGTGTGTTTCTTGTAGGCAGCATATGGTAGGATTTTGTTTTTTAATCCACTCTACTATCTGCTTCCATTTTATGGATGAGTTCATCCCATTCACATTCAGAGTGATGATAACAACCTGTGTATTCTCCATCATTTTGATTTCCCCTTTTAGTCCTGACCTTTTTTCTTTCATTATTTTTTCTACACTGGTGCTTTGCTTTTAACCTGTTCCCCTATTCCCCACCCTTGTTTTACTTTCCCTCACAACCCCTCCCTTTGTATTCCCCTACTATTTCTCTTTAAGGTCTATTAATTCTGCCTAAACCTTTCCCTCCATTTTATTACTCTCCTCCCCAACCTCCTCCCTTTTCTTTATTCATTCTCAACTTCTCTGTAGGGCAAGATAGAATTGTATATCCTAATAGATCTGGGTATTCTTCCCTCTCAGGACTGATTCCACTGCAAGTAAGGATTAAGTATCACCTATTACCACTCTCTTCTTCCCCTTCTTATAATAGTATTATTTCCCCCTCCAATGTACCTCTTTATGTGGTATTATCTATCCCATTTTACTTCTTCCTTAGAGTTTCTCTTAGTTTCATCCTCTTTTTTGTCATTAAATAGCTTCTATAAAGTACAGAAGTTAAAGCAAGATGAGCAAAGGGGGTCTTCCACTAAATAGAATGTGAAAAGTAGACAGAGAAAAGGGATTTCCACATTATAATGGCATTACACTGCACAAGAAAAGATTCAGACTGACCACACACACCTATTCACACCCCACCTTCCACACCAGACATAGCTCAAGGACCTGGGAAACCTTTGAATTCTATTAGGTTGGATAAACTAAAGAAAAACTTACTCCAAAAAAATACACTGCAGACCTAACCCCTGGAGGCTCCAGGCCCTGACAGTGAATCTTGAAGCTTAATAGCACTGGATTTATAGGGCAGTAGAAGTGGAGGGGCAGCTAAAAGGTGGCAGCAAAAGAATATAGCCTCAGAGCAAAAGATTGCAAAGCTTGCTATACCAAAACAACAACAACAACAACAAAAGACATCACAGATTTACCCCTAGAAATTCCAGGCTCTGGGGGAGAGGTTCAGACCTCCAGAGCCCTGGCCTAACTCAGTAGCAATAGCATGGGCAGGAAAGATAGCCTCAGAGCAAAACACTGCAAAGCCTGCTATATCAACAAACAAACAACAACAACAACAAACACCTAAAATCTACTCTGGAAATCCCAGGCTCTGGAGGTGATGTCCAGATCTCTAGAGCACTGACCTCTTTCTGAAGCATCAGCAGTGGCAGTCTCAGGAGTAGCAATGACAGTAGCAAGAGCATCAGGGTCAGGGAAGATAGCCTCATGGCAATATACTGCTAAGGAGAGTGTGTACACACACACACACACACACACACACACACACACACACACACACACACACACACAAGACCTACACCTAGAAATCCCAGGCTCTAGAGGGGAGGGTCAGAGCACAGTAGTACTGGGCTTGATCAAGCCTCTGACAGAGAAGGTAAAAACAACCCCAAGGCAAAGCCCTGAGAGACAGAAGCTAAGCAAGAAATGATAAGAAACACACAGGACTTCCAGTTCTCAAAGAGAAAATCAGTAAACAACAGCAAAAAAAGTTCTCAGTGCTGGAAAATGTCAATGGAGAATAAGACCAAAAAACTGAAGCAAAAGGAGAGGGTGAGAAAGGAACAAAGAGGAGCAAAATCTCATAAAAAAGAAACTGGTCACAAGCTCTGAAAGAACTCATAAAGGAGTTCAAGAACCAAGGAAGAAATATAGAGGAAATTTGAGAATTAAAGTGGGAAAAAGAAATAAATGTAATACAAAAAGAAAAACAGTTTAAAAAGCAAAATTAGCTGAAGGGAAAGAGAGACACAGAAATAAAATGATGTAATAAGCAGACTAAAAACCAGACTTGACCTGATGGATGAACAGACAAAGAAGTCCAAATGATGAAAAGAGTGCCATAAAAAGAAGAACAGATGAAATTGAAAAGGAGAATAAAAATGTCAGGGATGAAATTTGGTATTTAAAGACTAGAATTGAGGAAGTAGAAGCTCATGATTTAATGAGACATCAGGAAATAATAAAACAGAATCAAAAGAATGAAATATAGATGATAAAAACTAACCAAGGAAATAGATGGAAAAGAGACAGTTTGAGAATTATTGTACTACCTGAGAGTCATGACAAAAAAGCATAGAAATCATATTACAAGGCATTAACTAAGAAAACTGCCCTGATATTTTTGAACAAGTGGGCAAAATAAATGTTGAAAAAAATCCACAGATCACCCCCTACATTATATCCACAAATGACAACTCCCAGGAATGTTCTATCCAAGTAAAAGAGCTTCCAGACCAAGGAGAACATACTGCAAGTAGCCAGAAGGAAACAATTCAGATACCCCAGAACCCCAGTCAGGAGTACACAGGTTCTGGTAGCCTCCACATTGAAGGACCCCAAGGCTTGGAATATGATTTTTCAGAAGGCAAGAGAACTAGGTCTACAAACAAGAATCACCTACCCATCAAAACTAACTATCTACTTCCAGTAATGAGTATGGGCATTTAATAAAATAAAAGATTTCCAAGCATTCAGGAAGAAAAGTCCAGAATTAAACAGAAAATTTGATGCCCAAATATAAAATTCAAGAGAAACAGTAAAAAGGTAAACAAGAAAGAGAAAAAAATTAACGGTGTCCATAAGGTCAAATTGATTATAATCCTATATAGAAAAATGATATCTGTTACTCTTAAAATGTATTTTCATGAGACTTCCAGGTAATCATGTAGGCAGTCTAAATGCGGATCACTACCTCTTCCCAACATGGACAAGAACTAACCCCCAAAGACCTTAAGAATCATATTCAGAGGAGCGGAGGACCTGTACAGTAGGGCACAGCATTGAAGGTATACAGGATTGGGGCTTTTCCAGTCTATAAGAGGGAGCAAGTGCTTCCAACCAAATGCAAGCCAATCCACCCTCCCCCAACTCCACCTACAGAGCCAGAGCCTGAGCCAGAGCCAGTGCATGCCAAAACGAGAGAGCAAGGGCACCCCTGGAGTGAGCAAGGGGCTCTTCTAGGTCCTTGGGAGCTGAATAGGACAGCTGGAGAACCACCCCTGAAAGCAGCTAGACCAGAAAACCAGGTGGGAAGGGGATTACAGACCTTGAGTACTCCTGGGAAAGTAGCACTGAAAAGAGCTGCAAAGGACTATGGAGATTTGAGAGCTTGCCTCAAGCAAAATCCTTGCTCCTTAACTCCATACACAGAGAACCTACCCAGCTGACTCAGATTTCTGACTAAAGAGGGAAGGGAAAACATTCAGGAAAATGGCTAATTGTGCACAGGAACCTCAGAATCCTTCCAAAAACCCCAAAACCAATGCTGTGACTCTCGAGAATTTTTATGGAGGAAAAACCCAGGCTACAGAGGATATACTGGACTAAATTCAAAAGAAGGCAAAACCTAAAAAAAAAAAAACAGAAATTGTCCACAAGCCCTGGAACAATCTCAATTGGAGCTTATAAAAAAGATGGAAGGAAGTCTTCTAGAAAAAGAAGTGGGAAATGGTTTTAAAAAATGAAGAAATCATAGCTGAATACCAAAAGGTTAAAGCAGCAAACCAAAAGATTATAACAGAAAACCAGGCCTTAAGGACAAGAATTGAGCAACTGGAAACCAACTCCTGGGAAGGTATACAGGATTGGGGCTTTTCCAGTCTATAAGAGGGAGCAAGTGCTTCCAACCAAATGCAAGCCAATCCACCCTCCCCCAACTCCACCTACATCTTGCAAAACAACAAGAATTAATAAAGCAAAGTCAAAATTCTCAGAAAATAGAAGAAAACATAAAATATCTCACTGACAAGGTGACTGATTAAGAAAATAGAGGAAGGAGAGACAATTTGATTATCATTGGTCTACCTGAAAAGCCAGAAATAAACAGAAATCTTGACACCATACTACAAGAGATCATCCAAGAAAACTGCCCTGAAGTTCTTGAAGAAGGGGGCAAAATAGACATTGAAAGAGGTCATAGAACACCCTCTACACTAAACCCCCAAAAAACAACTCCCAGAAATGTAATTGCCAAATTCCAGAGCTTTCAAGCTAAGGAGAAAATCCTACAAGAAGTCAAAAAGAAGCACTTCAGATACAAAGGAGCACCAATCATGATCACACAAGACCTGGCAGCTTCCACATTAAAGGACCCCAAGGCCTGGAACACGATATTCAGAAAGGCAAAAGAACTGGGTCTTCAACCAAGAATCACCTCTCAATCAAAACTGACTATATACTTCTAAGGGAAAGTATAGGCATTCAACAAAATAGAAGATTTCCAAGTATTTGTAGGAAAAGACCAGAATTAAATAGAAAGTTTAATATCCAAACACAAAGATCAAGAGAAACATGAAAAAATAAATGTGAAAGAGAGGGAAAAGGAGAAAAATGTTTCTTTTTAATTCAAAATCTCTTCTTTAAGGGCTACAATTCGATCAAATTATATATATTAACATATGGGGGAAATTTAATTTGTAACTCTCAAAAATGTTTTCATTATTATAGTAAATAGAAGAATCATTCATAGGAAAAGACTGGGGCATCAATGGCTATAAAATGATATGCAAAAAAGGGGTGGGGGAATTGATGATGGTACTAAGAGATACTTGAAGAAAAAAAATAGAATAATCTTTGTCACACAAAGATACACATGGGAAGGGGAGGGGAAAATACTCTTATAAGAGGGAGAGGAAGAAAGTGCTAATAGGTAATACTCGAATATTACTCTCAGTGAAATCAATTCTGAGAGGGAAGAGCATCTAGATCCATTGGGATCTTAAAGTCTATCTTATCCTACAGGGTAAAGAAGAAGGGAAAACTAAGGGGGCTAAGAGGGAGGGAGTCCAAAAAAAGGGGAGGGAAGGAGATGGGGGAGGGAAATTAACAGACCCTACAAAAACAAGAAGGGAACAAAAAGGGAAGGGCCAGAAAGGGAAGCATATCACAGGAGGGGAAGAGGGGGATTGACTAAAAATAAACCACTGGTTTAAAAGGATATAGCAAAAGAAGAAAGGACAGAACTTGGAGAGGATATCAAAATGCTAGGGAAATCAAAAGTGACAAACATAACTTTGAATGTGAATGGGATGAACTCACCCATAAAATGTAGACAAATAGCAGAGTGGATTAGAATTCAAACCCCTAGCATATGTTGTCTACAAGAAACACATATGAGGTGAGTAGATACACACAAGGTCAGAATTAAAGGGTAGAGCAAGACCTATTGGGCTTCAACTGACAGAAAGAAGGCAGGAGTTGCAATCATGATATCTGACAAAGCCAAAATAAAAATAGACCTGATTATAAGGGATAGGAAAGATAAATACATCCTCATAAAAGGGAGTATAGATAATGAGGAAATAATGCTAATCAACATGTATGCACCAAATGGTATAGCACCCAAATTTCTAATGGAGAAACTAGTAGAATTGATGGAGAAAATAGATAGTAAACCTATACTAGTGGGTGACCTGAACCTACCACAATCAAATTTAGATAAATCAAATAAAAATGAATAAGAAAGAAGTAAAAGTGATGAATGAAATCTTAGAAAAAAATAGTTAGTAGATATATGGAGAAAAATAAATAGGGACAAAAAGGAATACACCTTCTTTCAGCAGCACATGTCACATTCACAAAGATTGACCATATTATAGGTCACAAAAATATGGCATACAACTGCAAAAAAGCAGAAATAATAAATGTAACCTTTTCAGATCATAAAGCAATAAAAATAATTATCAGTAAGGGTACATGGAGAGCCAAATCAAAAATTAATTGGAAATTAAATAATATGATTCTCCAAAACCTAGTAGTCAGAGAATAAATTAAAGAAACAAATAATTTCATTGAAGAAAATGATAATGATGAGACATCCTTTCAAACTCTATGGGCAATGAGGTGACCAAGCTATCACTCTTTGAGGATGACATGATTGTCTACTTAAAATATCCTAGAGAATCAACCAAAACGCTAGTTGAAAAAATCAACAACTTTAGCAAATTTGCAGTATACAAAATAAACCCACATAACTCATCAGCATTTCTACATATCTCTAACACATCTCAGCAGCAGGAATTAGAAAGAAAAATTCCATTCAAAATCACCTTAGACAATATAAAATACTTAGGAATCTATCTGCTGAGACAATCAAAGGAACTATATGAACACAACTACAACTACAAAACACTTTCCATACAACTAAAACTAGATTTGAGCAAGTGAAGAAATATTAACTGCTCATGCATAGGATGAGCTAATGTAATAAAAATGACTATCCTACCCCAACTTATCTATCTATTTAGTGCCATACCCATTGATATACCAAAAAACTTATTTTAGTGAATTAGAAAAAGCTATATCAAAATTCATTTGGAATAACAAAAGATCAAGGATATCCAGAGAAGTAATGAAAAAAAAAATACAAAGGAAGCTGACCTTGCAGTCCCAGGTCTCAAAACTATACTATAAAACAGTGGTCATCAAAACAATTTGGTACTGGCTAAGAGACAGAAAGGAGGATCAGTGGAATAGACTTGGGGTAAATGACCTCAGCAAGACAGTCTATGATAAACCCAAAGACCAAAACTTTTGGAACAAAAATCCACTATTTGATAAAAACTACTGGGATAATTAGAAGGAGAAATTAGGTTTGGATCAATTCCTCACACCCTACATAAAGATAAACTCAGAATGGATGAATGACAGGGATGTAAAGAAGGAAACAATAAGTAAATTATGTGATCATAGAATAGTATACATATCAGACCTTTGGGAAGGGAAAGATTTTAAAACTACGCAAGACTTAGAAAGAGTCACAAAATGTAAAATAAATAATTTTGACAACATCAAATTAAAAAAATTTGTACAAACAAAACCATTATAACTAAAATCAGAAGGGAAACAACAAATTGGGAAATAATCTTCATAACAAAAACCTCTGACAAAGGTTTAATTACTCAAATTTACAAAGAGCTAAATCAATTGTATAAAAAAATCAAGCCATTCACACCAATTGATAAATTGATTAATTCATTCTCCAATTGTTAAATGGGTAAAGGACATGAATAGGCAATTTTCAGTGAAAGAAATCAAAACTATTAATAAGCACATGAAAGAGTGTTCTAAATCTCTGATAATCAGAGAAATGTAAATCAAAACAACTCTGAGGTATCACCTCACACATAGCAGATTGGTTAACATGACAGCAAAGGAAAGTAATGAATGCTGGAGAGGATGTGGCAAAGTTGGGACATTAATTCATTGCTGGTGGAGTTGTGAATTGATCCAACCATTCTGGAGGGCAATTTGAAACAAAGGGCAATAAAAGACTGTCTGCCCTTTGATCCAGCCATAGCACTGCTGGGTTTGTACCCCAACAGGGATAATAAGGAAAAAGACTTGTACAATAATATTCAAAGCTGAGCTCTTTGTGGTGGCCAAAAATTGCAAAATGAGGGGATGCCCTTCAATTGGGGAATGGCTGAACAAATTGTGGTATATGTTAGTGATGGAATACTATTTTGCTCAAAGGAATAATAAAGTGGAGGAATTACATGGGGACTGGAACAACTTCCAGGAAGTGAAGCAGAGTGAAAGGAACAGAACCAGGAGAACATTGTATACAGAGACTGACACACTGTGGTACAATAGAACATAATAGACTTCTCCATTAGTGCCAATGCAATGTCCCTTAACAGCCTGCAGGGATTTATGAGAAAAAACAGTATTCACAAGTAGAGGACAAACTGTTGAAGTAAAAACACTGAGTAAAGGCAACTACTTGACTACAGGGGCCGAGGGGATATGATTCGGGATGTAGACTCTAAATATATATCCTAGTGCAAATAGGTTTGGATCAAGGACACATGTGATACCCAGTGGAATCGTGCATATTTATATGGAAGGGGTGGCAGGAGGGGAGGGAGGAAAAGAAAATGATTCATGTATGCAATGAATAATGTTTGAAATTGACCAATAAAAATAATGTTTAAAAGCCAAATAAAAAAAAGGTATTTTCATTATCAGAGTAGATAGAAGAAATATACATGGGCAGGGAGTATGGCATTAAGCTGTTTAAAATGTTATGTAAAAAATAGGAGGAAGGAGAGGATTGTACCAAGAAAAATACAAAGGAAGAGGTAAAATGAAATAAATTATATCACATAAAGAGGGGCTGGGGGTGGGTTGAATACTATTAAAAGAAGGGGAGGATGAAGGGGTTGACAGGAAATACTTAAAAGTCACTCTTATTGGAATCTGTTTGGAGATGGAACAACAGCCAGATTTATAGGAGTATAAAATACTCTCAATGTATAGAGATGTAGAAGGGATATTAGTAAAAGGGGTATGGGGAGGGGAGTAATAAAAGGGAGGGAAATTAAAAGACCCTTAATACAATTAGGAGGGGAATGAGAAGGGATATGTTGGGAAGAGGAGTAAAATAAGGGAAGGGGAAAAGGTGACTGATTAGAAGTAAAACACTTGTATGGAAAGAAAGAGTAAAGGGAAAAAGTCAAGTTTAAAAGAGGAAATCAAAATGATGAGGAATACACAGATGCTAATCATCACTGTGAATGTGAATGATGTGAATGTGATGAACTCACCCATAAATAGAAGCAGATAGCAGACTGGATTACAAACCAAAGTCCAATCATATGTTGTTTACAATAAACACATATGAGGCAGGAAGACACATATAAGGTAAAGGTAAGAGGCTGGAGAGGAATTTATTGGACCTCAACTGAGAAAAAGAAGGCAGAAGTAGCAATCATGATTTCTGAGAAAGCTAAAGTGAAAAGAGATCTGATTAAAAGAGATAAGGAATATATTTACATCCTGATAAAAGGCATTATAAACAGTGAAGAAATATCAGTACTAAATATATATGCACCAAATGGTATACCATCAAGATTTTAAAAAGAGAAACTAATAGAGCTTAAGGAAGAAATAGATAGTAAAACAATCCTAGTGGGGAACCTCAAACTTCCCTTAACAGATCTAGATAAATGCAACCAAAAAAATAAATAAGGAGGAAGTAAGTGAAATGAATGAAATTTTAGAAAAATTGGAGTTAATAGATATCTGAAGAAAAGTGAATAGGGATAAAAAGGTATATACCTTCTTTTCAGCATCACATGGTAAGTATAAAAATGATTGACTAATCTTGGTCTTAAAAACATGGCAAAGAAATGCAGAAATGTAGAAATAACAAATGTACCCATTTCAGATCAAAATTCAATGAAATTAAAATTAGCAAAGAAGCATGGAGAGACAAATTAAAAATTCTTTGGATGTTAAATAATCTAATTCTCCAAAACTGGTAAGTTAAAGAACAACTTATTAGAACAATTACTGACTTCTTTGAAGAGAATGTCAATGAGAAGACATCATAATAAAATTTGTGGGCTACAGCCAAAGTAGTAGTTAGGGAATATTTTATATCCTCTTTGCTGATGCTATGATGGTCTACTTAAATGACCCCAGAAAATCAACCAAAAAGCTAGTTTAAATAATCAACAACTTTAGCAAAGTTGCAGGATATAAAAAAAGCCGACATATGTCATCAGTATTTCTATATATCTCCAACACATCGTAACAGCTAGAATTAGAAGGAGAAATTCCATTTAAAATAACCTTAGACAATATAAAATACTTAGACAATATAAAATATTTAGGAATCTATCTGTTGAGACAAACACAGGAACTATATAAACACAAATACAAAATACTCTCCACACAATTAAAACTAGATCTAAACAATTGGAAAAAATCGACTACTCATGGGTAGGATGAGCTAACATAATAAAAATGACAATCCTAACGAAATTATTTTTGTTTTTGGGTGCAATACCCATTGAACTACCAAAAATATTTTTTTACTGAATTAGAAAAAAATACAACAAAGTTCATTTGGAAGAACAAAAGATCAAGGATATCCAGGGAAATTATGAAAAAAAGAAATGCAAAGGAAGGAGGACTTGCAGTTCCAGATCTCAAACTATTCTATAAAGTAATGGTCATCAAAACAATACAGTACTGGCTAAGAGATAGAAAATAGAATCAGTGGAACAGACTTGGGGTAAGTGACCACAGCAAGACAGTCTATTTTAAGCCCAAAGATCCCAGCTTTTGGGACCAAAATCCCACTATTTGATAAAAACTGCTGGGAAAATTGGAAGACAGTATGGGAGAGATTAGGTTTGGATTAACATCTCTCACCCTACACCAAGATAAACTCAGAATGGGTGAATGATTTGAATATACAGAAGGAAACTACAAAATAAATTAGGTGAACACAGAATAGCATTCATGTCAGATCTTTGGGAAAGGAAAAACTTTAAAACCAAGGAAGAGCTAGATAAAATCACAAAATATGAAATCAATAATTTTGATTACATCAAATTAAAAAAGTTTTTGTACAAACAAAACTAATGCAACCAAAATTAGAAGGGAAGAAACACATTGGGAAACAATCTTCATAACAAAATCCTCTGACAAAGGTCTAATTACTACAATTTATAAAGAGCTAAACCAATTGTACAAAAATTAAGCCATTCTCCAATTGATAAATGGGCAAGAGACATGAATAGGCAATTTTCAGTTAAAGAAATCAAAACTATTAATAAGCACATGAAAAAGTGCTCTAAATCTCTGATAATCAGAGAGATGCAAGTCAAAACAACTCTGAGGTATGACCTCATACCTAGCAGATTAGCTAACATGACAGCAAAGGAAAGTAATGAATGCTGGAGGGGATGTGGCAAAATTGGGATATTAATGCACTGTTGATGGAGTTGCAAATTGATCCAACCATTCTGAAGGGCAATTTGAAACTATGCTCAAAGGGTGCTAAAAGACTGTCTGCCCTTTTATCCAGCCATACCACTGCTGGGTTTGTACCCCAAAGAGATAATAAGGAGATAGACCTGTGCAAAAATATTCATAACTGTGCTCTTTGTGGTGGCCAAAAATTGGAAAATGAGGAGATGCCCTTCAATTGGGGAATGGCTGAACAAATTGTGGTATATGTTGTTGATGGAAAACTACTCTGCTCAAAGAAATAATAATGTTGAAGAATTCTATGTGAACTGGAATGACCTCCAGGAATTTATGCATTGTGAAAGGAGCTATAAATCTTGAAATTTCTCAGACTTGTGAATGTTAAAAATTTTCCCCAATGGGGAATTCTCAATTGGAACAATTCCCTACTGGGAACATTCCCCATTTTGACTGTGAGAACTTGCCAGGATCAGAAATGGGAGGACCTCTACTCCACCCATACTTAAGACTGCTTTAGGGGCAAAAACTCCTTGCTAAACAATGAAAGTACTTGGACCCCTGCTTATGATGAGGCAGGGAGTTCTTTGAGCCATGCCTGTTTTTAGAATTGATACAATGGGATGCTAGGTGCCTATAAAGGTCGGGCAACTTGTAAACTTGCCAGGAACAAAGAGGTGAAAATTTACTTAGAGGTTTTCTCTTGAGGGGATTAGTCGACTCAGCTGTGTTTTCTCTGGTTCAGACTTACTGAGGGGATTCATCGACCCAGCAGTGTTTTTTCTGATTCAAACTTACTAAAGGGATTAAGTCGACCCAGCAGTGTTTTTAGAATGGGTTGTCCTTTGGAAAACATCTACAGTGATTGGTAGATGTAAGGACTTAGGGGAGGTGACATAGGAGAAAAACCCCTATTTAAGAAAAAGCAGAATCTCTTGAGGGGACAATCCTTTTGCAGAAAGCTCTTATGAGGATCTCTTGGGAAGAATCTCTTGAGAGAGGCTCTGGAGAAGGGAAGCTCTTGGAGGACAATCTCTAAGGAGGTCTCTCTGGAGCTCCTCTGAGGGGACTCTGTCCCTCTGGAGGCTCTGGAGAGAGGCCCTTTGAAACAGTCTCTGGCTGGATCTCTCTTTGAGGAGGACTCTGGCTGGAACTCTCTCTGGTGAAGTCAGCTGAGATGGAGCTGGCCTGGTGTCACTAGAGTCCTTGATTAGACAGACCTTGTGGTGAGTGGTAAAAGACTGACTGACTAAACTCTCTCTCTTAAGACTCAGGTCTAGGCCATGTTGGCTTAAGTCCCTTCATACTTATTTCCTTTTTCTCTCTTTCTCGCTTTTCTTTAATTCCACATTTGTATTAATTAAATTCTCTATAAAACCCAGTTGACTTGGGTATTTGAATAATTGGGAATATTTCCCTGGCGACTACCTTATATTTGATTTAAAAACCAAGACACTGTAGTGAAACATATTTTCTGCGGTCAAATCTACTCACCCACTCTTATATCTAGCATAATTTATATCTTCCACTAATTTACTCTCTACAGTTTATGACCCCAACTCTTTTAACTGCCACAGTTTACAACCTCAACCATTTTAAATCTTACAGAGCAGAACCAGGAGAGCATTGTACACAGAGACCAATACATTGTGATACAATCGAATATAACAGACTTCACCATTAGTGGCAATGCAGTGATCCTGAACAACTTGGAGGGATCCAGGAGAAAAATCATTATCCATATTACAAGGAAAAACTGTGGGAGTAGAAACATAGAAGAAAAACAACTGCTTGAATGCATGGGTCAATGGGATATGGTTGGGGATGTAGACTAAATGAACATCCTAATGCAAACACCAACAACATGGAAATAGGTTCTGATCACAGACACATGTAATACCCAGTGAAATTGCACATTGGATGTGGAAAGCATGGGGAGGGGAGGGAGGGAAATAATGTGATTCTTGTTACCAAGGAATAATGTTCTAAATTCACTAAATAAATTCATTTTAAAAAATTTAATAAAATCACTCTATACAATATGAAGTATCCAGTAATCTATTTACCAAAACAAACTCAGAAATTATATGAACAAAGCTACAAAAAACTTTTTACACAAATAAAAGTAGATCTAAATAACTGGAATAACATTAATTTCTCATTGGTAGGATGAGCTAATATAATATAAATTACAATTCTTCCTAAATTAATTCACTTATTCAATGCTATACATATCAAATTGCCAAAAACATTTTTATAGAATTAGAAAAAATAACAAAGTTTATTTGGGATGAGAAATATCAAGAATATTAAGGGAATGAATAGAAAAAATGTAGTATGGAGGTCTAGAAGTACCAAAACTTAAACTGTATTACAAAGCTGAGATCATCAAAAAAATATGGTAGTACCTAAAAGATAGAAAGTGGATCAATGAAATAGACTTTGGGTAAATTACCTTAACAAGCTGGTGTTTGATAAACCCCCAAATCCAAGTTTGGGGGACAATAACCCACTATTTGACAAAAATTGCTGGGAAAATTGGAAAACAGTATGTGAAAAATTAATTTAGACCAATCTCTCACAACCTTTATCAAGATAAATTCAAAATGGATAAAAGACTTAAATATAAAGAGGGAAATTATAAATAATTGGATGAACATTGAATAGTACACCTGTTAGATCTATTGGAAAGGAAAAAATTTAAGACCAAGCAAAAGATAGAGAACATTGCAAAATGTAGAAGGAATCTTTTTGTTCTCATTAAATTTAAAAGATTTTGTACAAACAAAACTAATGCAACCAAAATTAGAAGGGAAGCAACAAACTGGAAACAAAAATTTTATAACAAAACTCTCTGACAAAGGTTTAATTTCTCAAATATAAGAAACTAAGTCAAATTTAGAAAAAAATATCAAGCCATCTCCCAATAGAAGAATATTCCAGGTGCATGAATAAGTAGTTTTCACATGAAGAAATCAAAATTATCAATAAACATATGATAAAGTGTTCTAAAACCCTCTCAATTAGCGAAATGCAAATAAAAACAACTCTGAGATACCATCTTATACTTAGCAGACTGGCCAATATGGCAGCAAAGGAAAGTGACAAATGTTGGATGGGATGTAACAAAATTCTGGCATCAATACACTGCTGGTGGAGTTGTGAATTGGTCCAATTATTCTCGAGGACAATTTAGAACTATGCACAAAGATTTTAAAAGAATGCCTACCCTTTGATTCAGCCATAACACTACTCAGTTTGTACCCCAAAGTAATAACTGGGAAAATATTAGTACAAAAATATTTATAGCCTCACTCTTTGTGCTGGCAAAAAATTGGAAAATGAGAGTATGTCCATTGATTAGGGAATGGTTAAAGAAATTGTGGTATCTGATGGTGATGGAATACAACTGTGCTTAAAGGAATGAAGACTTCTATGTGAACTGGAAAAAACTCTAGGAATTAATGCAGACCAAAAGGAGCAGAACCAGGAGAACATTGGACACAAAGACTGATACATTTTGTTACAATCAAATGTAATAGACTTTTCTACTAGCAGCAATCCAATGATTCAGAACAATCCTGAGAAACTTATCAGAAAGAATGCTCTCCACATCTAGAGAAAGATCTGTGGGAGTAGAAACAAGATAGGATTAGGGTTTTGATGTTAAAAGATAACTATATTGCAAATATGAATAACATGGAAATAGGTTCTGGACAATTATACATGTATAACCCAATGGAATTGCTTGTCAGCTTCAGGAACAGGAATCAAAAAAGGGTGGGAAAATAATAAATTATATAACCATGGAAAAATATTCTAAATTAAAAAAAATCTCTCACAAAGGTCTAGTTTCTCAAATTTATTAGAAAATAAGTCAAATATACAAAAAAATCCAGTCCCCAATTGAAAAATGGCCAAAGGACATGAGTAGAATATTCTCAGAGGAAGAAATCAAAACTATCAAAATCACATGAAAAAGCGTACTAAATTCTTCCTGATTTGAGGAATCCAAATCAAAACAACACTGTGGTACCATCTTATACCTAGCAGACTGGCCAATATGGAAGCAAAGGAAAGTAAAAAATGTTGGAGGCAATGTGGCAAAATTAGGACACTAATGCATTGCTGATGGAGTTGTGAATTGACCCAACCATTTTCAAGACAATGTGGGATTATGCACAAAGGGCTTTAAAATCTGTGGTATATGAGGGTGCTATAAGGAATGACGAACTGCTTGAATTCTATATGAAATAGAAAGACCTTCATGGACTGGACACAGAGTGAAATGAGCAGAAACAAGAAAACATTGTATACAGGAAGGTAAACATTGCAGAGCAATCAAATGTAATCGATTTTGGTATTAGTAGCAATGTGACAATCCAGAACAATCCTGAGTGACATATGAGAAAAAATGTTGTCCACATCAAGAGAAAAAATTGTAGTAGTAGAAACACAGAAGTAAAAACATATAATTTATCACTTCTTTGTATGAGTATATGAATTGGGATTTTGGTTTTTAAAAATTACCTTGTTACAAAAATGAATACTATGGAAATAGGTATCAAGTGATAACATATATATTATAACTCAGTGGAATTGCTTGTCAGCTCTTGGATGGAGAAAGGAAGTGAAGGAGAGAAAATGAATCATGTAATTCTGAAAAAATATATTAATTTTTTTAAATTGTGAAATGGAGGCAGTTGCGTGACCCTGTGGGTAGAGTGCTATGGCTGTCATCAAGAAAATCTATATTCACATCTGGCCTTAAATACTTGCTAATTGTGTGATAATTGAAATCTTATAGACACTCTCTCTGTTTCCTCAAAAGTACAACAGTCATAAAACCACTTGAATAAATGCTGAGATGATTAATAAGATATGTAACACAGTCCATAGTATATAGCAGGTACTTGGAAAAATGCTATTATTTTTATTGTTGTTGTCATCATTGCGTTAACTAGTTCCTTTACTACTTAAAAGAAGTTTTCTGAGTTAATCACCACATAATCTGCATATGATGATAATTCTGAAATCTCTGCCAATGTTTTAAATATTTTATTTATCTTTGTTCTTTTATTGCTTCAGCTAGCTCTCCTAGAGTTCTGACCCATACTGCATGTAGAAGGAAGAGGACATTCATATTTTAACTCTGTACTTAGAGGAAATGTTTAATGTATTTTGTTAATTCAGATAATACCAGCTTTTATTTATAGGCATATACTTATTTTGTATTACAAAAATGTCTTCCTATGCTTATTCTTTTAAGAATTTATCAATTCCAATTTTTTCAAAGACTTTTTAATATATATTCATATAGTGAGGTGTTTTGAATTGTTTTATCATTATTGATATTATCAATTATAGATATTAATTAATATTGTTATATTAATAAATATTCAAAATATGATCATTGCTTTCATAATGTTAAACTCTTCTTCTAAATTGAGTTAGTCCTACCTAGTTGGCCATGGCAATTAAAGTCTATTTGAAAAACATTTTTAATATTCTACTTACCAAGTTTTTATTAAAATATTTGTGTAGATATTCATAATTGATTTTTTGTTTTATAGTTTTCTTTTTTTTCCTACCTGGTTATATAAGTGTACAGAATATTCACACAAGACTGGCACTTATGGGAAGGACTTCTCAAGTGTTTTTTCAGGATGCTCATACACTTTCAACACCCACCTTTCACCCAACTGTCCCTGTGGCAAGTATATCAGCTACATTCTGGTAAAATTATCTCAGGAGATGGGTCGAAATCCAGTGATCGTAACTCACAGGCCTCAAATCCTTCCGTGATTCTGAAGGATGTCTCCCCAAAATATAATAATACTTTCCCTGGAAGAATGGGCAGAAAAGAATATTGTTTTTCTAAAGGCCATATGAAATGAACTGTAGAAGCCAGTGTAGAAAGCATAGAATAGAGACAGCAAAAACATCCTAGGCCATCTGATCAATCTTTTTGACATTTGTCTTGCCTCTGGACTCTAATTCATAAAGAGACAGTGAGGCTGAAGATTTTATGTAAATTGACATCATTTAAATCTAAATCCTACAAGTTTCATACCATCTCTTGATGCTATTGATCTTCAGAGAAAACAAAGGACAAAAAAGAACCTAGATTAGATATTAGATATCTGTGATAATGCCTCAATTTTGTACAGTGGCAACCCTACATATTTGTAGGTTTTATGAGTGAAGTCTGGAAAATCCTACCAAGACAATGAGAATTTCTGTAGAGTCCCTATAATGAATTTTGCTTATACTCTTATGAATCAGTCATGCTTAGGGATAAGAGGATCACTACTAAAGAATTGGGGTGTATGGGGTGTTCAGGGAGGGGTAGTATCTCTGGTATGGAGGGCCTGTCGTGCCCTCCTAGGGCAGCTCTCCAGCCTCTGACCCCCACCTGACATCCAGCTCTCACTTGTGGCTCCCAGTAGCTGCTAGCATGCGGCAGCGGCCACACCCCAGGCAATGGCTTCGACAGGCCGGCTAAACCTTGTGAGGGTAGCCATCGGGTCATCGACCCCTGGTGAACCAGGGCTTTGCTCACCCAGCATGTGAAGACTGCTTCGGCGGAACAGACGGAAGAAACCAATAAGAAGGTTCAGTGGCTGAGATGGCTACACAGCAAAGCACTGTGGAGTGTTTAGGGCATGTTGGAGCACAAAAGACAACAAGGCCATCCAATGCAGCTGAGGAAGTCTCCAGGTGTAACGATTTTTTGTGCCACTGGACCCAGGCTTCCAACGCCGAGAGAGTGGGACTGGCTCTGTGCATCGACTTTTCCACTTAAATCTCTTTCACACACAAGTATCTTTGTGCACACTCATCTATCCTAACCCCTTCTACCCTCTTCAAGACCTGCGGCGATGGGGGAGTGACGATGCAACTGGTGGAGGTGACCACTGGCAGTTGTAGTCACGATCCTGCACGTAGGCGGCCCACGGACCAGTGGTCGCTCAGCCCTGTGGGCAGCAGGGACATTCGGCAGCATCCTGGGCGACTGAGCAGCCCTCTCTAGGACAGCACTGCTCACCCTAACTAAGGGAGGGGACTAGAAAAGGTGTCCCAAACATTGCCTGCCCTACAAACACTCAGTCAGCACATCGCAGCTGGCGGGTCATCCCTTTAAGTGGTGGAAACCAAAGAAAACAAAACACAAAGAAACTCCTACTAGGAGCATGGAACATCAGGTCATTACTTGATAGAGAGAATACCCCAAGACCTGAGAGAAGAGCAGCTCTAATCGGTAAAGAACTGGCGCGATATAACATCGACATCGCAGCCCTAAGAGAAACACGCTTACCAGAAGAGGGATCACTCAGCGAACCCACCACTGGATACACCTTCTTCTGGAAAGGCAGAGCCTCAAATGAAGACAGAATCCATGGTGTTGGCCTGGCTATCCAGACCAGTTTGCTCAAACAGCTGCCAGACTTGCCTGTGGACATCAGCAAGAGGCTCATGAAGATCCGTTTGCCTCTCAGCAAAGACCGGTATGCCACAATCATCAGCGCATATGCCCCTACACTGACCAGCACAGAGGAGACCATCGAGCAGTTCTACTCTGACCTGAGTGCCGTCCTGCACTCAGTGCCCACCAATGACAAGCTGATACTACTGGGAGACTTCAAAGTCCGCATTGGCCAAGACCATGAAAGATGGAAAGGAGTGCTCGGCAAACACAGCGTGGGCAAAATGAACATCAACGGCCTACTGCTACTCAGCAAATGCTCAGAGTTTGAACTCACCATCACGAACACTGTGTTCAGAATGGCGAACAAATATAAAACAATGTGGATTCATCCATGATCAAAGCAGTGGCATCTCATTGATTACATCAATGTACACCAGCAAGACATCCAGGATGTACAGATCACCAGAGCCATGAGAGGAGCTGAATGCTGGACAGACCACCAATGGCTTTGGGCTACTCTTCAAATGCACATTGCGCCTCTCCATCCAAAATGCGCCCAGACAGTTCGCACATCTTGCAACATGAGTCGTCTCAGAGATCCATTTTATCTGCAAACATTCCAGTACTGTCTGGATGACAAACTGTCTGCCAAGGGACCACTCATTAGAAGCCCAACCGAGAAATGGAACAAGTTCAGAGTTGTGGTGATGGAAACATCAAAGGCAGTCCTAGGCCCTAAACAACACAACCACTAGGACTGGTTCGACAAGAACAACACTGCTATTGAAGACCTGTTGAACAAAAAGAACAAAGCCTTTATGGAGTGGCAAAATAACCCAAACTCTGCACCTAAAAAGGACAGATTCAAGTCTCTCTAAGCCACGGCACAGTGTGAGATCAGGAAAATGAAAGACCGATGGTGGGAAAAAAAGGGAGAAGAAATCCAGTGCTTTGCTGACACAAAAAACTATAAACAATTTTTCAGTTCCCTCAAGACTGTCTATGGGCCATTAAAATCTGCCACTGTCCCCTTGATATCTGTCTGTTCAGAAAGGGATATCATGGGAACAGCTAGGTTCAGAAATCTTCCTAGCCAATCAATCATTCCCTTCTCATGAGGTATTCTCTATCTTGGCAGAGACTGCAATAGCTTGCCCACCAAAGTTTTATATAATTGGAAATCTGTTTACCCTAAAAACTACATTTCCCAGCAGCCCACTGACTTCCTGTCTTTACATACTTCCTGTAGACAGGGGATATTAGGCAGGGGGTGGCTGGTCCCAGCCTCTTTGAGCTCTTTGGATTTCTTTGCTTCCTATTGTGAGCATGATGATGGTAAGTGGGGATTTTGAACAGGCTGATTAGCCATAGGCACATGATTTTTTATTTTGTTGCCTTTTTATTCCTTTATTTCTAATGATCATTAATAAATCTCTTAAATATAATATTTTTATTATTATGCATTAATTTTAATTTTTACAGTGCTCTGGCCTGTGGCAAAGAGTAGCCATTTTTTTCTCTGTCTGGGGCAAGGGGTAACCTGACAGGTCAGGTTGCTCAAAATACATGATCACTCATCTGTATCATCAACCTAGGGTTTCCCTCCCTTCTTTCAGAGGTGGAAATAGAACTCAGATCTTCCATGGCTTCAGTATGGCCCCTCAATCCACCATTCAACACTGCCTATACTCCATATAAAATTATCAAAACTCCTGAATATGTTTTATCATAAGACATTTCATCTTTTCAAAATAAAAAAAATCACACATTTCTGCCTTAGAAAATCAAGTTTCCTGGGGGCAGCTGGGTTGCTCAATGAATTGAGAGTCAGGCTCAGAGACAGGAGGTCTTAGGTTCAAATCTGGCCTTAGACACATCCTAAATGTGTGACCCTGGGCAAATTACTTAATGCTCATTGTCTAGCCCTTACCACTCTTCTGCCTTAGAACCAATATCCAGTATTGATTCTAAGATGGAAGGTAAGTGTTTAAAAAAAGAAAAGAAAACCAAGTCCAAATGGATCTTCCTTTATTTAAACAAGTGTAACATCTTCCATATATTTCAACTTCTCCCCTATTTTATACTCTCACTCTTCTATACCAAAGAGTCTGAATGCACTCTTCTTTCATGTTGCTGACATCCTAGGTATACAGCATATTTTGTATGTTGGGTAACAGGAACCACTTTCAGTGTGATCTCTTGGACAATCATACCAACAACGGCCACTCTTCAACCGACATATATAATAATCTTGAGGTTCCTCTATCCCTGTGGAAAAAACATGAATGTTTCAGAACCTTTGTTTATAGCCACAGAGAATTTATACTGTACTATAAAGCAGAATTGAGAGAACTAAGCCCTAAACCTTAAATTCATTAATTTGATTTTTTTAACTCTAAAGACATTTTTCAGTTACATGTAGAAAGTTTTTGACAATGGTTATCTGACATCTTGCTATTCAGATTCTCTCTCTCCTGAACTCCCCCACTCCCAAAGGCAATAAATTGTCTGATATAAATTAAACCATTAGTCATGCAATATATATTTCTATATTCCTCATGCCATGAAATGCTGGGAGCCATCAGGTCATTGTGCCTTGACAGAGTCATGCATGGTAGCTAAGGAGGCTGCATAGTGGCCCTTGGCAAGATGTGATTGCCCACTCAGTCCCTCTTGCATGACTTCTCTCATTAATGCCCCTTACCTATGAATTGACATGATTATTACTCCCCCTAGTCTCAAAAGGAATAATACAAGAGCAAAATCCCTGTACCCCAATTCTCTAAAACATCACCAAAATATCAGACCCTCAAACCCTATCCCAAAAGACTATCATGGGTTAGCTTTTACTTAGGTACATAATACTCAGGGAAATCACAGCTGCAGGCCAAGTCCAAAACGTTCCCACTCACAGAAACCTATTCTCATGAAGCCAACACACAAATCAGAGGCCCATACAATAAATACAAGTACATCAAGCTTCAATATGCCTCAGTGACTCGATTACAGAAATCAGTAACTCAGAAACTCCCTAGTAAAGAACCCTGAGAAATGACCAGTCTAAATTTAAATTGTGTTCCCAGTATCCCTTAACCTCAATGGTATGATTGTTGAATTGTCTTTTTTTTTTTAAACCCTTACCTTCCATCTTGGAGTCAATACTATGTATTGGCTCCAAGGCAGAAGAGTGGTAAGGGCTAGGCAATGGGGGTCGAGTGACTTGTCCAGGGTCACACAGCTGGGAAGTGGCTGAGGCCAGATTTGAACCTAGGACCTCCCATCTCTAGGCCTGGCTCTCAATCCACTGAGCTACCCAGTTGCCCCCTGAATTGTCTTTTAAGAACTGTTGATTAATTATTCCATTTTATTAAAAGTAATAAGTAATTTTCCTTGATTGTTTGTAAGCTCAAAACTTCTCACAGGGAAATGAGAAATTTAAGCCACCTGTGACAAAATCATTTATCTTGTATGCTGTCTGTAATCACAATACAAGAATATAGAATGTTAATCAAGTGATTTATTAAAAGTTAATGTATCCATTTCCATGTATTCCAATTATCTCTCTTTGAACATGTGTGTTAGGTAATATATCTGTGTGCCAAGAAAATGGGCATAAAAATAAAAACCAGGCATGTATATGGTGGAGCAGCTATCAGATGCAAAGCAGTCCCATGGCTGTAATGATTAAGCTGTCTTCCATTTGTTATTTTAACTGATTGTTCGCCACCTGTCGGGATACCCTAGAGTCATAAGCAAGGCTGGGCCTTGCCCGTGGCCATGAAAGAAGACACATTTCACTGGTACAATTAAAAAACCAATTAACAGAATTAAATGAAAAATGCCATATTTGATCCACATTCAGATGGCAACATTTCTTTCATTGGTTATAGATAGCATTCTTCATCATGAATCCCTTGATATAATCATAGATCTGTGCTTTCCTGATACTTCAGTACTTTGAAGTTGATAACCATACAGTTATTTCTGTTATCATATACAATGTTCTACTATTCCTTCTCACTTCATTTTGTATTGATACATAAAATAGTTTCCAGCTTTTTCTGAACTTATTCTGTCCATCATTTTGGTCTTTTTTCCCTGATATCTGATCTCTTTAGCATATAGACCCACAGATTATATATATACATATAACTGGTTTAAAGACTACACATAGTTTTATGGTCCTTTGAGCCTGGTTCCATATTGCTCTTTACAATGCTTGTATCACCTCACACTTCCACCAATAATGTATCAGTAATCTAGTTTTTTCTATATCCCCTCCAACATTTATTAGTTTCCTTTTTGGTTATGTTAACCAGTATGAGAGGTGAGATGTGATATCTCATGGTTAATTTGCCTTTTTTTTAATCTATATTGATTTGAAACATTTCTCCATATGACCATAGAAAGCTTTAACTTCTTCATGTGAGAAGTGCTTATTCATAGCCTTTGAGTATATGTCAGAGAATACTTGTATCCATATAAATTTCAGTTATTTTTCTATGTTTTTGAGAAATGGGACTTTTGTCAGAGATATTTGATATAATTTCCCTACACCCAATTTGTCATTTCCCTTCTAATCTTTGTTGCACTGTATTTCCTATACTTCTTTTAATTTAATGTAATCAGAATTGTTTATTTCATTTTTTGTAGTGTTCTCCATTTCCTGTTTGGTCATAAATTCTATTCCTTTATCCATAAATCATATAGGTAAATTCTTCTGTGTCAATCTAATTCACTTATAATACCATCCTTTATTTCTAGATTAAATACCAGTTTTGAATTTATATTGTTATATGTGGCAAATTCTGCTTTTTGAGAAGTCCTTCCCTTCTTTGGATTGTTTAACCCTTTTACCAATTGGCTTATTCCATTTTTTAAACTATTAATTACTAAAGTATTTTCTTACACCTCTTTTACCAAGTTGTTGACTCTTTTGTTTTGTGATTTTTCCTGTATAACTCTCATTTCATTTCCCAATTTTTCTTCTACCTTTCTTATTTGATTTTTAAGATTGTTTCTGAGCTCCTCCACTAAATCTTATGGGGTTTGAAAGAAGTTAGTATTTTTCTTGGAGGCATTGGGTCCAGCAAGATGAACTTGTTGTCTTCTGAGTTTGAGTCTACCCTGTCACCAAAATAATTTTCCATGTTGAGTTTCTTTTTTGTTGTTGTTTGCATATTTTCTGGCCTTGTTCTTTTCTTTATAAAAATGATTAAAGTTGGGCTCTGTAACTGTGGTGAAAGAAGCACTGTTCCAAGTTTCAGATTCTTTGTGCAGAGCTAGTTGTGGGGATCTTTCTGCTTTCAGTTCTTTCAAGGGGGTATGATGTAAGGAGAGGTGTGTTTAATATTATCTTGCCCTGTGTTGGTTTCTGAGAATTACCCCAATCACCCTTTTCTGCTCTAGAACTGTGACCAAGGAACACTAATCCCTGTGGTTGCAAGGATTGGTATATGTTCATACTCTGCTGGGGTGCAACTGTACCCCAGGAATGTGACCTGGTTTTACATATGGACAATGTGATAAGAATCTTGCACCCAGACCAGCAAAATGACCCTTGTCATCTTCTTCTGAGAAGTTATCTGAACCCCTTTACCATCTGTGGATGAAAGCTCCAGAAGCCTTCATTGCTTCACTGGTTTCACTCACAGTCTGTTGCCATGGTAGGACCTATCCTAGTGCTCTGGGCTCCATTTCCACCTGGTTACTCTAAATCCCTTGTATTGCCCTTCTGAATTGTTTTGAGCTGAAAACACACTTCACCTTGTATTTTTGTGGGTTATGCAGCTCCAGAATTTGTTTTGAGGCTTTTGGGAAGGTAATTTGGTAGAAATCATAGAGGTCCCTTGACCTTCTCCACTATCTTCAGGTATTCACTGAAGAAATGTTTCAAAGATGAACTCAAGAGATGTTGGCAACTGATTGAGTTTGGGAGATGAGAGCACATCAGTACTTGAAAGTTACCCCTGTTAGTTATCCTCAGAGGCAGAGAATATGGTAGTAGTTAGAATAAATATTGATACTACATGAATTCAAAGAAAGTAGCCTTGAGATTAGGAAGAATATTTGAAAGAGAAAAGGCTTTGGAGAGAAAGAGGAATACAGTTTGGGAAAAATTGAATTCACCTTATCTATTGAACACTCAATTCAAGATGTCATTAATAGGAAATTAGTGAAGGAAAAATGAGATCATCAGAGAATTTAGGACATAATAGGTATATTTGAGGATCATGAACTGAGAGGTGAAAACTGCATGGAAGCATATGCTAATCACAAGTGAAATAGAGATCAGTATAACCATTAAGAGTTGACTACTGGGATTCTATCATTCTCCTTTCCTTCTTCCAAATGCTTGGCCATGACAGCATGCAAAATACTCAGATCCAGAATATTGTATTTCAAGAGCAAATGGTACAGACCAAGTGTCTTCTAAGAGTACTGGAATCCACAGATATAGAGGAGGACTAAGATTATACAGTGGAGATTATTGTGTCCTTACCTGACATAAGTGAAGCACAACACTTACTGGAACCCCAACTGAACCTATTATAATGCTTGTACATGAAACATATCTAACATTTCTCTAGCTCTGGCCTAAATACATCATCTTCATAACAGACTTGGGAATTGCACAGTGCAGTAAGACATTGGAGGCCAGAGAGTTTCATTAACTTATTTAAGATCATCCTGAGATTCATTATAAAGTAATTAGAGAGCTATAATGTGGCAAGTCGAGATTTGAACCCAGATCCTCTTGTTCCAAAGTAAGAGGTTCAATTACTCCATCAGGCTATCTTTGGGTAGGTAGAGAGTTAGATAACTCCCTCTCTGTCTCTCTATCAAAATAAAACACAATAGGAAGGTATTCTTGCATGTATTCTTTCTAACTTGTATCCAAATCTCATACCTGATACTACCAGTATGAACTCAGGAGAGGCACATAAACTTTCTGGTCTCATTTATTTTTTCCATCTATGAAATAAAGGATTGTTTTACCAGAAGTTCTCTTAGCTTCCTTCCAGTTAGGAGCTGATGCTTCCATTCTTTGTGTGATGCTTACAGCATATTAGAAATGTCCTGCTCATCCCTGACCTGATTTCTCATGTTCTTTAAGAGTTCTTTTAAATAAGGAATGGTGTAAGATTGAGTATGTGCACCTTCTAGACAGCTAAAAAGCGCCTGTGGAAACATCCCGGCATCCACCCCTGATGTGATACTGGTCCCCACCACAAGCCCCAGGCTGCCTCTACTGGCTCCTACAGCAACAACCACAGTGCTGGCCTGGCCACCACCACTAACCACCAACCAGCTGCTGAGGGTGGCCTTGGAGAGAGCACTGAACGAGCTCGGATGTGGCGTGAGAAAAGTGGCAGAAACCACTCCCCAACCCCAGGACTGGCAGCGGTGGCCCAGGACTCCGTGCCCAAGAGCCCAGTGAGCAGGTCAGCCTACCCCCCAACCCTAATCCCCACCAAAGCTTCTGTCGTGGTCCAGGGGAACAACCCCAGTGTCCATGAGGCAGTCCCTTCCCCCCCCCCTGCCACCCGCAGCATTTGCAAGGAGGTGTCAACATGGAATTTAGGAATCCCAAACGTGTTACCTAGTGAGAAGTGATGAACCCCAATTTTCAGGACTAGCTTGTAGATTGGAGACCCCGAAGCTTGTACTTGTTCCCTGTTCCCATGGAATCTACCCTGAAGGGAATCCCAGGCTAGTAAACTAGACTGAGTGGGGAACCCTCAGGGGAATGACAATCCTAGTTGGGAGAGACTGAGCAAATGCTACTAAGGGTCCTTTAGTATCCTTTGTAGCTCCTTCTCTTACACCCTAGCCTCTAGCTATGATTCCTTTCCCAAACTTGATTGTAGCTTGTCAGTGTAGTTTGAACACTCCCATTTCCTTGTAGCTATAGGGATGTCAATCATCTTTCCCTGTCCCTGGACTCCCCAAATGGTATATAGGTTCCCCAAATTCTTTTGTTCCTCGGAGTCCATCCTGAGTCAGTGCCACTCCCAGGGGTCAGTGACCAGAGTTCAATCCGGACTCTGTGTAGTCTTGGGGAGCAGCTCTGTTGTCGCAACTTAGTAGCGCTAACCCCTTTTTCCTTGATTAAAGAGTGATTTTGACTATTTAATAGTTCTGCGCTTTTTCTAGTTGATAGAGGGAAGACCAGAAAAAGAAAGTTCAGGCTACGAAAGTCCTTGGAACTGACATATAGTTCAACTTCAGAAATGGACATGGTTTTATCAACTGAAATGATACTAAAGATGTTTTTGTACATCAAATGGCCATCAAGAAAATAACCCACGGAAATATCTGACTATCACCCAGGATATAGAAGGGGCCCTCCTCGACCAAGTCCTGGCCTTTCTGTCAGAGAGGCAGAAGACAAGGAGAAGCAGCAGTGGGCTGGTGGCCCACAGCAGCCATTAGCTCGCCAGGGTTACCGGTGCCCATACAACTGCCAGCACGGACCTCTCCCTCCAAATGCTCTTTCCTAGATGCCAAAGAGCTGGCTGAAGCACCAACTGAAAACCCTGCTCCAACTGCTCAGCCCAGCAGTGCTGAGTGAGGTCTGGCTCTGAGAGGCACCTTTCCCATTACAGGCGTGCTAAAACAACACCAAAAAAAGAAACCTTAAATACTTTACCAACACCAAAGAAACATCCAAGCAATTAACTTACCAAGATTTTTGAGAAAATCAGAACTTATTTTTTATCTTAAATTAAAAACATGGGAAGAAAAATCCTTACCAGTAATGGGATCTCCAGGACCACCTGCACAAAAGATAACAAAGAAATGAAACAGCCTCCTCAATTTCAGCAGGGATTATTTTTTTCTGGCTTTATCATATTGTTATTGTGAATTGAAAGAGAACATTTTAGCACTGACCCTAAAGGGAAGAACCCTAACCAAAGGAATTATAGTAAATGCTTTGTTTTTATTTTGATGCTGGAGCTAAACTTTACCAGGTGTGGTTTGTTTGTTTGTTTGTTTTCTTTTGCCAGTTCTATATTCTCAGGATTAGGGGAGGAGAAATTTCCTGCTTTATATTGTGACAACTATGAGTGACCTTCCTCAGAAAGAAATTTCACCCTCTGAGGAAAAAAGAAAAAAATAAAAAATAAAAATAAATAAAGAGTGACCTCCCATTGTCACAGAGTCTCTTATCCTTCTAGTTTGTCTTCCTTCTGACGAAAAATGCCCCTTTTATGCACCTAAATGAATACTATTCTAATAAACACCTTAGAATAAGTGAAAGTGGATTTTCCCTTGGTATTCTTTTGGCTGGTTCCAGTAATAAGTTCAGTTTCCTGTAGGTACAAACAACTTAGCAGGGGGCTAATATCCTAAACCTTTTTGTTAATCATTCAGAATCTTACCTTTGACAGTGTAGGGAAATACCAAAAAAAGCACCATATACATCAAGTAGAGAGTCCTCATGGTGAGTGATTACGTAGAACCTTAGGAGACATGAAGGGAGGGTAACTTAACAGAAGATAGGACAAAATACAAAAAAGACCAGAACAGGCTAGATAATGGCCAGTTTATCTTGGTTCTTTTAATATTACCTCTTAAATTGCTGAAACTGGCTAAAGGAACATTCCCAGGAACTTGGAGTTTTCCAAAATTTATTGGCCTTGGAAATTATTGAACATTACTGGAAATTAAAATTTAATATGCAATTGTTGCAATAAACTGTGAAATTCTATAGTAACCCACATTAAATATCCCATAATTTTTTTAATCTGAGTAGAGTCAAAATTAATTGGACTCAATTCCCTCCATCTCTGGTGACAAATGGAATGGTTTACAGAGGACCAAGTTGAATATTTTAGCTAACCCAGCTTCTTTCAGAGGCAGTTCATTTATAATTTCTAAACCATGGTTCCTAGACAGTCCATCAAAAATCTCATCTGTTCAGAAAGAAATATTTTGAAAGTCTGGTGAAAAGGAAAATAGTAGATCTTTTCTCAGGAATGAACTGGAGGATTTCTATGTGAACTGAAATGAACTTCAAGATGCAGAGTGAAAGGAGCAGAACCAGGAGAACATTGTACACAGAGACTGATACATTGTGGTACAATTAGAAGGAACAGACTTTTCTACTAGCAGCAATGCAATGATCCAGGACAATTATGAGGGACTTATGAGAAACAATGCTATACACATTCAGGGAAAGAACTGTGGGGGCAGAAATGCAGAAGAAAAACATATGATCTATCACTTGTTTATATGGGTATATATACGATTGGGGAATTGGCATTAAAAGATCACTATCTTGCAAAAAGGAATAATATGTAAATGGGTTTTGAACAATAATACATGTATAACCTGGTGGAATTGCTTGTCAGCTCTGGGAAGAGGGAGGAGTTGGAAAAATCATAAATCATGTAACAATGGAAAAATATTCTAAATAAATAAAAATAAATTAAAAATACTAAAATCACATGAATTACTTTCATAATGTTGAACTAAAATTTAGTAAATACATCTTGGAGATAGAGAATAAATTTTACATATCTACATATGTTGAAAAATCTTGCATTGATGTTGACAAACTTTATACTTTATCCTCTCTGCTTTTTCCTACCTGGTTTAGTTATCAATCTCTCTTCAATTTTGGCTCTGCTAGTACATTTTATTATAAAGGTGACCCAGGGAATTTTAAAGTTTTATATCCATGCTCATTAATCATATTAATTATAATTTTTTCTCTGTTTTTGCTCTTTTTGGTTTATGTGTCAATACTGGAGTTTTCTTGGACTCCTTCTTTACCCATTTTCCACTAATTTATATAATATTGGAATTAGTTAATTTAAATGTTTCTTATAATTCACTTGTAAATCCATCTGGTCCTGGTGGGTTTTTGTTTAAAAAGTTTATTTATGATCAGTTCAATTTTTCTAAGATGGGTTTATATTAATATTAAATTCTTGCTCTAGTGAGCTTATATTTTTGTATTTAGTCTTCCATTTTACCTGCAATGTTAAATTTGTTGACATGTGCTTAGGCAAAATAGTTCTTAATAACTGCTTTCATTTTATATTCATTAATTGTATATGCCCCTTTATAGTTGATCTATTTTGTGGATGTTTCATTAAATTAAATCCTATTTTTGTTTATTAATTCAATATTTTGACATAAATTTTATTAATTTCCCATGTATTTTTAAGATGACATATATTTGGTATTTTTTGGAGATTTTTCTTTTATTTTTCCTAATTTGTTTATTGAATACTAAATTCATTGACCTGGTCTTTTTGTATGGTGACTGTAAGGAAGTATTTAGAGATATAAATCTTCCTCTAATTACTGATTTTTAGAATTCCATATTTTTGCATATGTTTTGTCTTAATCATTCCCTTTAATAAAATTCCATATAGTTTAAATGGTCTTGTTCTTTAACTGACTCATTCTTTAAGATTAGATTACTTATTCTTCAATTGTTAATTTGTGTTTCTATGGTCCCTTATTAAACATGATTTATTGTATTATGATTTGAATTTGATGAATTAAGTATTTCTGCTTTTATGCATTTAACTAAACTAACACGTAACATATGATGAATTATCTAAGATTATATTAATCTCTTTGACTGCATACAGGTGGAAATGAAAAGCATAATAAAGTTAAGGAAATTAATAGAATGTTAGATAAGCTATGTATGAGAGATATCCATAGATAACTGAATCAGAATAAGAAAAAATACCATTTTCTCATTGATTCTTGGTACCTATGCAAAAATTCACCATATGTCAGTTAAATGCATAAAAGAAGGAAAACAAAATTCAAACAAAGTTCAGAACATAATGTGTGTATATGTGATATACTTAGAACCAAAAGAGGCCTTCATTTCATTCATAAGGAAACTGAGAATCAGAGCTACTAAGTGATTTGCCTGAAAGCCACATAGTTAATAGAAGAGCCAGAATTAAAACCCATCATCCAATTCAGATGCATTTACCTTTCCTTGACTTACTATATAATATTTATATACTATTTTGTACAATGCTATCTGCCATTATATATACAAATAAATATTATATATGTATATATATATATTCAGTGAAAAAATTACATTAGGAAGAATTCTTCATCAATATTGTTCCTTAGATATTTGTCTATGTGAGCAACACAGACTTCTTTCTGTCTGGTAATGCCACTAAAACAAGCTTGGGAATTGTAGGATGCTAGGCCAGGGAGAACACCAGAGGAAGATGTCTGGAGTATGTGGATATGAGAGAAGTCAAGGGAGTTATTTGGAGTTACTTCATAAAAGGCACCAAAATTTAAAATAATTGGATATAGAGACATAACCACACAAAAAAAGAGCAACTGAAGCTAAAATAAGCAAATATATTATAGTTTAGATAAGCAGGAATAAAGGAAGACAAAGTAAAATACCAAATCCAGACAATATAATTTACTATATCCATCATTAAGATTCACTGTAATAAATGAAGTAAAAAGTGACCATATTTGTTTTGCATCAATGTTTTAGTTGATAGGTTGAAATCTAATGAATTGACGTATTAAAAGTATGTATCAGGTAATGGAGGCCTTCAATTCAAATTCACTCAATAAATATTTTGATGCACCTATTTCATCCATCATTATTCAGGGTGCCTCTTGTAGTCAAATATTGATATTTTTGTATGTCAAAGTCATCACTTTCATTGATAAGAAATTCCCTCTGCCAATAAGAGTAGAAATCATTTATGATTTTGTGTAATGTGTATAACAATTTCTATGGCCTTTCCATTATGACCAGAACACATGTCCTATCTTGCCAACTCCTATCTTTGACTCTGATCAGTCTCTTTAATAAAAATCTTAGTACTCAATCATTACATCTGGGGTCAAACTTTCCATTATGAGTAGACTCATGAAGAGAATCTCTGAACTTAGCTAAGTTATTCTTCATGCATCAGACATACAATTAGTAGTCATGCCAGTCTTTCAATATCCTACTAAATAGCTACATGTAATATATAATGGAATAAATATAAAAGTTAGAAAAATAAAAAATATATATTTACATAAAGTTTTTACATTGATTATTCATATTGATGATTTTAATTGATAAATATTTTATAATTTTAGAGCTCACCAAGACTTGATATTATTATTATTATTATTTTCCCACATTTCTTTTAAAAATGATTAAAATTCTAAAAAAATGAAGAAAATGAGATCAGTCATAATGGAAAATCTTCTGGCTATAGTAATTATTATGGGCCTCATGCAAAAACATAAAAGATTTCTATTTTACAACTAAAGATCTTATAGAAGTGCATGAGGCACTAAGAGATAATTGACTTGACTAATGTCACCCAAAAGTTTCAGTCAGAAGAAGCACTAGAACCCAGAGTTTCCTCTCTGGCCATCATATTGCAGCTGAAACTATATTTCAGACTAATTATGAAGGCCAAAAGAGAAATCATAGAAGACATAGTATTTGTGATTGCAATAAATAATAATATTAATTACAATTAATAACCAATAATGATACCTATTCCTTACCAGAAATCCAGAAAATTCTGTCAACCAGATCAGAGGAGCTATGGTAAGCAGAATGCCTAGTCCTCTATCATTGGACAGCACTAACCTTCCCAGAAAGACACACACAGAACAAGGCTTATATTTTCAGAAGGTGGAGTCTTGGCAAAGAAATCTGTGGGCATAAAAGTTATAGAAGTTCTGAAAACTGTCATTCTGAGACATGAAACCTAAGTAAGTTTGACCCCAGATGTAATGATTGAGTACTAAGATTTTTATTAAAGAGACTGATCAGAGTCAAAGATAGGAGTTGGCAAGATAGGACATGTGTTCTGGATGTATTTTGGTCTCTTAGATGTGCTGATATTTGGTCATCATGTACTATGGCACCTCATTTCTTCTGTTTAGTTGGGAAGGGTAAAGCCCCCACAACTAACTTCCCAGATATTGGGTTGTTTGTTTACTATTTTAATAGGGTAGACAAGAGCTGGGCAAAGAGACAGAGAAACAGGTCCTTTTGGGACTTCTGTCTGCAGTGTTTGTGGGGCACCCTGGAAAATTATCTAGAGGAAAGGAATTGACTTCTCTTTCACCATTATCTCTTCTAGAGCCTTCCCTTCAAAAGACATCTTATCAGTATTACTTCATTACCACCCCCACAAGAATAATATGTTACTTCAGGAAAAAATTCCACATTGTTTTATCTGCTGACTAAAGTATATTATCCAGGAAAGGCATTAGAGATTACTTAATAAAAGTTTGCAATTTCACAGGTATGGAAACTGAATTATAGAAAGAATAAAAAAATTTCCAAAGCTACATAATTATTGAAAGTATTACAGTATAATTAGAAGTAAAGGATGTTGCACAAATGATACTTGTTTTAGTTAGAAGAGAGGCCCTGTCATCATTCCAAATAGTGAAACTACAGAGTAACCTTGGATCAAAGTGCAAATTATATGGGATTCCTTACTTACTTTTAGAAATTTGTTATTCAATGCTCCTCTACTCTATGAGTCATGAATGGTCTTGATGAGAGCTGGAAAGAGTAATATAAATGACAGAATTTGGTTTCCAGAAACAAGAGAGGAGTCTTGAGATTCCTAATTCTCTTCAGGTTCTTGAAAGGTGAAATAATTTGATAAGTAAAGTAATGGCTCATAAACCTTTGCTGATGTCCTGACTCCTAGCATATATATTAGAAATGCTAGGAAATTTCCCCTTGGTTGACATCTGAAACTTTCTCATGTCTAAACTGAATTACAGCACTCCTGAAGAGAAGGATCATTCACTCTGGGTATTATATAGTATAAAATTTCATTTGTACGTGTTATTTATTTCTGTTTTATATAAATGGGTTTATTTACTTTTGATGAATGCATTTATAATGGTATTGATTTTTGGCTGAACAGAAGCCAAGCTTTGGAAACATGACTCAGGGAGTTCCTTTCACATTACTGAATATCAATTAAAAGTTTTAGCTTTTAAATTATTAGTTCTTCAATAATCTGTCCCTCTCACTCTCCCTCTTCCTTTCTCTCTCTCTCTCTCTCTCTCTCTCTCTCTCTCTCTCTCTCTCTCTCTCTCACTCTCCCTCTCCCTCTCTCCCTCTCTGTCTCCCTATCTCCCTCCCCCCCCTCTCTCCATAGAGTATATATGTATGTAAATATGTATGTTTGTATATGGGCAGCTTAGTAGTTAGAACGTTGGGCTTAAAATGAAAAAGTCTTATCTTCCTGAGTTCTCAAATAATTAATAGCTGTTTGACTGTAGACAAACCAATTAACCTTGCTTGCCTCATTTTCCATATCTATAAAATGAGGTGTAAATAAAATAGTGAATTACTTTACTATCTTTTTCAAGACAACTCAAATGGTGTCACCAGGATTCAGAAAATGAGTGAAGAAATATTTGTATATGAACACACATGAATACACACACACATTTTTCCTCATCTGCCATCTTAATTTTTCTACATGATTAGCTCTATCAGGGCACAGGAGAGATCATGACCTTATATGTGACACAGAAGACTAAAAAAATAAAAATCCCATCAGACTAAACTGGCTTTAGTTTATAACACTAGACTTGTTATTCTGACAATTCACAAAGTACATCCTTGCCTTAAGGAATGACAAGTGGGGCTGATAGGGTAAGAAGGAACCAAGTAATCACTAAAAGACAAATCTGGACACAAAACAATAGACTGGGTCACAGGGACACAGCATTTTCCTTGTGACTTATTCTTGATAAAAACTAATCAGCCCATTAATAGAGGCATAACAAGAAATTATAGATTCCTTGGAGTCCAAGATAAATACAAATTTCTTAGTCAATTCTTTTTCCAGTTGTACTCCCCACTGATTATAACTGTTGTCATCCTAGACAATACTGGGAACAAAGATTTTCTGCACAAACATAGCAATAAAGCTCAAAGCATGAAAGGAGAGACTTTTGTAAAGGCAATAGATGATTTCTCAGAATGACTTTATGAGGCTGTAACTTTTGTAAGGCATCATCACTCCTGTTCCAGGTGAGAGATTTTGACATTCATCCTCTCCTCACTTCCCTTTCATAAGACTTTCCACCTAAGCTCAGAAGTTGGCTAGAAGGATCCTGTGAGCAAGGCTGGTCTGGATTGGATTCTGTGTCATTGTAAAGATAAGAAAGTAACTTAGAAATCATCAGGAAAACCTGCTGAAATAAGATGGCAGGAAATATACTTTCCCTTCATTTCTCCACATATTGGCAATTATATTATAATAAATTTGGGAATGTCAATTGATAATGTACTTCCATTAGACTCCTCTTACTCTAAGAAAAGTAGATGGGAAATTGTGGCATATATATATATATATATATATATATATATATATATATATATATATATATATAGGGTAGCAACATGTGAGTCTCATATCCAAAGAAATTAATGCACAATCTTTGTAGTGGCAAAAAATTGGAAAATGAAGGGATGCCCTTCAATTGGGGAATTGCTAAAAATATTGTGGTATCTGTTAGTGATGGAATAATACTGTGCTCAAAGAAATAATGAAATGGAGGAATCCCTTGTAAAATGGAATGACCTTCAGGAATTCATGCAGAGTGAGGAGTAGAACCAGGAGAACATTATACACATAGATTGTTACACTGTTGTACAATCGAATGTAATGGACTTCTCTATTAGCATCAATGCAATGATCCAGGATAATTCTGAGGGATTTATGAGAAAAACACTATCCACATTCAGAGGGACAACTGTAGGATTAGAAACACAGAAGAAAAACAACTGCTTGATCACAAGAGTCAATAGGAATATGATTGGGAATGTAGACTCTAAAAGATCACCCTAGTGCAATTATCAATAATATGGAAATAGGTCTTGTTCAATGACACATCTAAGGTGGGGGGTGGAAGGGGAGGGAAAGAACATGAATAATATAACCATGAAAAAATATTCTAAATTAATAAAATAAAAATTTTCAATTAAAAAATTACTGTATGACTTGTCTAGTATGACAAGCAACACTATGTTCCAGTGGGAGGGTGAGGATGAGATTTTTCATTAAATGAGCTACTGAGAATAGCAACTTAATGTTATCAGAATCAACATTAAAGAAAACGGAGGGTCTAAGTGCTGACCACAGGGGACATGGTTAGAGAGTGTGATCTAGAAGAGAATACAACAAAGGAGAAAGTCAGAGAGGTAAAATACAAGGAGTATTTCATAGTAAATGGTATCTAAAAAACCTAATTTATCAGTAGTAAAATGGTATCTAAAACCTTTAGATAGAGAATATCAAAGAAGAGAGAATTATTAACAGTGTCAAAGGCTGATGAGATGTCAAAGAGAATGAGGATTGAGAAAAGACGACTGTATTTGAAAACTAATAGATCAGTTGTATATTTGGAGCAAGAAATTTTTGGGGAAAATTAGAAGATAACTTTTAAGGGAATGGAAGAAGAGAAAGTAAAGGATCCTCATGTAGATGGATTTTTTGGATTAATTTAGCTGCAAAGAACAGGGTTATTGGTTAGGAACAAAGGACTAAGTGAAGGACTTTTTCAGGAAAGGGACGATATATTCAAGTTTATAGGCAGCAGGGAACAAAACAGTTCTCCACTTTGATAGGGAAAGACTGAAAATAAGTGATAGCAGTGAGATAACAAAGGGAACAGTCTATTGGAGGAAATAGTGTGGAATATAATCAGGTGAAAATTGTTAAATTTAATTGTGGTTGGACTCTGAATATTGATATAGGTGGTCACCAGGGATTTAATTTCTAAATCCCAAAATGAATTACTAAAGTAAATGGAATTTATGGTAGTTTATTTACAATAGAGGGAAGATATTAAAGAATGAGAGAGAGAGAGAGAGGAAATTCTGACTTCCTCTGAGCCAGGTAGAAATACTAAGGCCCTAATCAGGGAAAAGAGTCTCAAGAAAGTGGGCCTTTTTACACCTCCAAGAAAGGCAGGGTTACTAAGTCAGTCTTTCACTCATCAACGGCGACCATATAAATGGAAAGAAGTCTAGGGTCTGTCTTCCAGTCACTCCTCAAGTGTCTGTCTTTCAGTTACTCTTCAGAGTGAGAGAGCTCTTCGATCTCCTCAAATCAAATATCTTCTTCTGGTCTCTGGTACTCTTCTTAAAGATCTTTTTCTCTTGTGTCACTTCCCCTAAATTTCATGTCTACCAATCACAGCAGACACTTTTCTCCAGGACTGCCCACTATTTGGTTCACACCTTTTTTAGTTAGACTATATCTTGTTGGGTTACTTAACACTTTTTTTTTGGTTAGTTCACTTTTTGTAGTAACTTAACACCTTTTTGTAGTTAAAATGTGTAGATCTACTTAAAATACTGAGTTATCACCTTCTGGAGGTTAAAATCTAAAAATAGAACATAGATTACAATTCAATCTTCCCAATAAAGGAAGAGCTAAGTACCTTCATTGTTACAATCCAGCGATAGCTAAATCCAATCTTCACCATCACCCCTGATGATCATTGGGAGACTAGTCTCCCCATTGATTAACATAATCATCTTGTAGTCCTAAAAGACTTCTAACTACAGATATATACAATATTTCAGTTTCTAAGAGGAAATTACAAGTTAGAGAGAAATAGAAAAGAGAGAAAGCAAAACTAATGTTTTGCTAGGCACGTTGACAAAAAGCCAAATTATGGGGCAATCCTCTTTGGCATAAAAGTATACATTTACAATAAATGTTCAGTCCCCTTTTGTTCAATTGATTGCACCCCAAAGTGCATTCTCAATCTTCTAGATGCAGTGTAGGGTTCTGCAAGCATTTTTCTTTGAAGAGTTCATTCTCTGGATTCAAGGAGTTAGCAAACTTCTTTTCCTGAAATTCTTCTTAAACAAAATTTTAAATATTAGATTTTTAAATAAAAATGCATTACAATCCCCCAAAGAGGGTGTTTATCAACACCCAGATCAACTCAAAGTGGTTGAGTTATTGGTGTATGAGTCAATTATTAAGAGAAAAATACCAAAAACATAAAAGAAAAATAGAGGAAAAAATTAAGCTTTTGAGAGAATAAAAAGTCAAAATCAGAATCAAAATATCAAAAACAATGCATATAAAATGTCTGAATTAAAAAAAAAGAATAAATTCATAACAGGTCCTTGTTATTGGGGTCCAATTAAAGTAAATTTCTATCCTACAAATATTTAGAGGAAAAAATTGCAGTAATGCTGTATTTACTCATTATGTCAGGTCAATAGGAAGTTGCCATAATATAAGAGAGAAAATACAAGACCAGATTTTTGTGTAAAAAGGAAAGTGTCATTCCTTAGGCTGATCTTTTGACATATCTCAGGGATAGGGGAGCCAAACTAGCCAATTTTTAGGTACTTTCATGGAAAGTACTTTACAATGAGTGTTGTTTAAGGTGTCCTGAATCTTACTATATGTCAAGCTATGCAACCTCGAGTCTCATACTAGGTTCAAGTCATTTCATATTGGCATAGAAATCCATCACCTGGATTGATTTCCTTTTGACCTGTGTTCTCTTTTGGCATTTTTCAGATTAAATCTGTACTCCTTTTTTGATCCCTAAAATCACACAAAATCATAAGTCATAGTCCCATAATATTTATCAATAGATGGCAGGTTTCCATAGTCTAAAGCTTTTTGGGTATGCATTTTTATGCTAACCAAATGGATATCTTAGCTTATTGCAAAAATCAAAAATAGAAAGAAAAATGATAGATCTACTTAAATTACTGAGTTATCACCTTTTGGGGATTAAAATCTAAAAATAGATCATAGATTACAATTCAATCTTCCAAATAAAGGAAGAGCTAAGAACCTTCATTGTTACAATCAGGAGATAGCTAAATCCAATCTTTACAATAGGTAGAGGGGTTAACATGGTAAAGAGTAAGACTATTTGATTAAATGGAATAGAGGTGAAGGAGGAGACAGTGGCAGAAGGTACTTGAATGATGGGATATGAGGAAGATAACTATAAAGCTTATGCCATCTTCAGTAGAATAGGTTACATAAGTATAGGCAAGTTTCATATTTTTCATTGTATTTGTTGTCCTTGCCATCAATCTATGGTAATTTAGAATTATGAGAATATTTTTAGGTTCCAGACAAAAAGGGGAAAAAGTTTAAAATGAGAACTTAAGATGTTCAATTAAAAAATAAAATTTTCTACTACCTGATAATTTAAGGAAAAAATGGGATAGAGATGAAAGAAAGCTGTATGATACTGGTTACAATAATTCACTCAGTTTAATCAGTATATGTCAATTATCAGAGCAAAGAAATCAAGTGATCTCTAATTTAAGCAACCTAAATAATACTGAGTCTACAAATACTGGACTTCCTTGTAATTTTGGTTGTTTGGTTTTTGTCTTTCATACTCGAAGGGGACCAAAATGATATCACTGGGAATATCTTTTGACTCACACCTAAATTAGATTGCAATGAGACAGAGTTAAACAAGGTTCACAGCCTCTCTCTTTCAGAGACATCAAATTATTGCAGCAAGAAAAAAAGTCGAGATGACTGGTGATGGCTTTGAATGTAGTGGATGACCTTGGCTTCTTTGATGCAGAATCAAGTTCTTAGTATTCCACAGAGCTACCTTTGTGACCATTTCAACAAATTGTTATCATTTTCCCCTTTTGCTAAGAGAAATCTTTGTGTACCTCAGATAGACATCTTCCTAAGTTGCCAACAGTTTTGAGGTCTGTGAGCTAACCTCAACCTAGTTTAACCTGCTTGTTGAGATGTTTTACTAGAGTACAATCACTACAAATGTTATAGATTCTTGCAGCTACAAATTAGAACTGGGTAGAGATCGACACAAACAAGAAAAATCATTCTTAAAAGGACTCAGGAAGCCCTAAAACCAGAGCTCCTAGTCTTCCCTGAAAACCACATGCCGTGTAGGGAGGCATAGTGTGAATCTTAAAATTACTCAGACTGTGTTTTAGAAGATCTGATCTAGCTATTCCCCTATTGTAACAATGGAGATACTTGATCAGCAATGTATTGGGAACTTTTAAAATTACTCCACCATACTCAGACAGTGTCTTAGGGAAAGATAAAGTTGTAAACTCCTGATTGAACAATGAAAGTCCCTAACTCATACCTTATAGTAAAGCTAGAACCTTAAGATAGGTCTATTTTTAGATCTAATACAAAAAGGTGTTAAGTACCTGTAAAGCTTAAATTAGTACCTAAAAAGGTCAAGTAACTTACAAAAGGCAAGCTTAACAAAGAGGTGTGAAGTACTCAGAAGATTTAATCTAACCAGAGAAGGTGAAAACCAAAGAAGGTGAAAACTAAGAATGGGCAGTCCTGGAAAAAAAGGATCTACTGTGATTGGTAGATGTGAAAATTTAGGGTAGGTGACATAAGAGAAAAATCTCTTTAAAAGGAGGCAAAGGAACAGTTCAGGGACAATTAAATTCAGTTTGGAGAGTAATTTCAGTTTGGAGCGGAAGAACCCAGCTTGGAGATGGTCTTGTGGTGAGTGATAAAGACTGACTCACTCTTCCTTAGGCTCAGCCTTTTTCTACTGCTTGGCTCAGCCTGAGCCAGAGCACTTTAAATTAATTCTCTCTCTCTTTCTATCTCTCTCTCTCCTTCCCTTAAATTCCTTCTCTCTTTATTAATTAAAATCTCCATAAATCCTCAGCTGACTTTGGTATTTTCATATTTGGGAATTTCCCATGGCGACCACTTATTTAGAATTTAAGTCAAAACACTAAAATTATCCTTATAGTTTTGGCGTTTCCAATAGAAGCCACAGGCAAATTTTGTTAAAACATTATACTTATTAAAATTTATAAGGTATGATACAATATTTTAAGCAGTTTCCTTTCATGAAATACATCAGTGGATAAAGTCAGTTTTTCAAAAAGTGAATGAGAAACAAAACTGGAGGTGGGGTGCTAAGTTGCTCATTGGTTTTGGAGACAGGCCTATAGAGAGGTCCTATGTTCAAATTTGGTCTCAGATACTTCCTTGCTATGTGAGCCTGGGTAAATCACTTATTCCCTATGGTCTAGCCCTTACTGCTCTTCTGCTTTAGAATCAATTGATTCTAAGACAGAATGTAAAGGTTTAAACATAAATTAAATAAATAGGTGTAACAAATCGAGGAAATATACTATGCATGAAAAATAATAAAAATGGAAGACATTGAAAAGTAAAGATTGAAGAAACAAAGATATAGATATATCTTTCTTATATATATATATGATATATATGTATATATAGTATATATGTAATTCATATCAACACTAAGGGTAATGGATCTCTGATCCTTTGCTTCTCATATTCCAGTCCTCAATATGCTTATATTGTTTCTCAAAGTGTTACTGGTCAGAAGAAACACATGAAAGAAGAATAGAGTACATCAACTTATCCAAAGCAGGTGTCTACTGGCAGTTGTACAGTTGTGAGAACATTTAGCTATTATAATAATTAAAATTCTCTGAAGATCATATCTTAATTCATAATTATTTATTAAATGATATAAATGGCCTATAAAGAGAGAGAAAACACCAACTAAGTATGGCTGGCCACCTCCCCTTCTTTTATCTGGGGCCCAACCTCCCACCTACTCACTCAGGATTCCAAGGAAAAAGTCTTGATTTAATCCCTGTACTTCAAATTTTGCTCTTTGTGATGTCCTTTTCCCAACCCCAAAGGGGTGTCGAGAAGAATATTGTAGCTTATGTAGAAGAATAATTGTGAATACTACCTCCAGAAAGTGAACTGAAAAAGAAAAAAATGGAATATTTAATTTATATGCACCTGCTGGTCTCTGGGACAATATCTTCTGTGATGCAAGGAGGGAGGGAAAGTCCTGGGGCATTTGCAGATAAATTAGATAGCTAGACAGAGTGATTGAAGAGAACAAGCTATCCAGGAGTCACAGAAAAGTAGGAAACAGTTGAAAGTTTCATATAGGATTAATTATGTACATATGAAGAAAAGTTAGCTAAACATATAAGAGATTCATGATTTTGTTTATTTACAAGCTTCTTTTCTTTGCAAATTGAATTGATTGTTTTATTTTTTTAATTTGGAATTAAAAATAAAGCAAAATGTTTCAGGAAAATAACAACTAAAAAATAGGATGTAAGGTCCTGGAGGGCAGAGATTGTTTTAATTTTGTCTTTAAATCTGTAGTACAAAGCAGTGTCTAGAATATAATAAGTTTTTAAATGATTATTGTTTTATTTATTAAATGACTTTCTGATGAATACTATCAAATGAGGCAAAAAGAAGAGAGAAATGTTTTTCCTAATCATGTTAATAACCACTGTGAAAAACCAAAACACTAAATTCCAATAGAGTTTTTCCATCAAGATGGTGAAGTCCTCTAGCTATTTGTGCTTATGCATGCCTTTGTGTTGATTGTCTCAAGCTTCATGAAATTACATATTCTTCTGTATGAGATCCAAAGTCAAAATAAAAAGTTGAACTAACATCCTCATAAAAATGAATGAAACAATAAAAACAGCACTTATGATGCACAAAACACTGTGCAAAATATTGGAAATGCAAATAGTAAATCAAGACTCCACAATAAAGGAAATCAAATCTTTATAGGGGAGACAGCACAGGATAAAATAAGTGGATAAAGAATGTCTGTTATTCTGAATATGCTATGCAGACAGATGAAGAATGTAGAGAGCTCATTGATCCATATGTATTTATGTACACATTTACACATGAATGTATATATATATATATATAATATAATTATGCAAATATGTAAAATATCTAGGTAGGTCTGTTGAAGTCTCTCCCTTCCTTCAAATTTAAATAAGTCACTTCTTCCCTTAAGCCTTTCTTGATTTTCCTTGTCATACCAGGAATAGATGATGTTATCCTTTTCACATGTCTGTTAGCACCTCGAGATAAGTGCAAAGAAGAGACAGAAATTATTCCTATCATATTTCCATGGCTTATTTCTTTGTGTACTGTAAGCTTCTTAAAAGCAAGGTCTTTGTTTAATCTTTGTAATCTCAAAAGAGGAGCACAAAGTTCACATAGTGGTTACTTAATAAATGTCTGTTCACTTTAAAGGATTTGGGGTGGGGTTTCCACATTTTTAGTAGCTCTACTCATAGATCAAAAGCTTTTCCCTGCTTTTATATATGTATAAATAAGGAGGTTTTTGTTGTTATTCAGGCATTTCAGTTGTATCCTATTAGTGGTTGACCATTTCCCTGCTCCATATAAGGAAGTTGGGAATGACAAAATCCAAAGTATTTCATGGCCAAAGGAATAGCATTTGGATCTATTTTAAAAGAGAATTCAATCAGGTAAATGGATATTTTGGTTTGAAATGACACATGGAGAAGCTGTTACTTGTCTTCCATATTGGAAAGGTTATCACATGAAGGAGGAATTAGACATTATCTGTTTGGCCATAGTGGGCAGGACCAGGAACAAAAAGCAGTTTTTCTGATCCATGAAATTTAGACTTTTTATCTGGAAAACAAAAAAATTCCTAACAATTAGAATTGACCAAATATGGAATGTCGTTGTTCAGTCTTATCTGACGCTTTTGACCCTATATGAGGTTTTTTGGTAAAGATACTGGAATGGTTTGCCATTTCATTCTCCACCTCATTTCACAGATGAGAAAAATGAGGCACAATGAATTGAATAACTTCCCAGGGTCACGTAGCTTTTAAGTGTTCGAGTCAGTATTTTAATTCAAGAAGATGAGTCTTTCTGACTCCAAACAAAGGGCTCTGTCTACTTTTTCACATAGCTCCTGGATGTATACTGAAATACAGCATAGACTTTCTTAAGAGTCAGTGGATTCTTCCTCCTCACAGGAGGTCTTCAAAAAAGAGAATGGATGCTATTTGTCCTGTATTCTATTCATGGGGATCTTTTCGTGTGTAGATTGAATCAAATGACTACAGAGGGAAGTTCCTTCCAACTCTCGATTTTTTTAAACCATCTTGAGATTTGATACTGTGTATTGGTTCCAAAAAAGATGAGTGTTCAGGCTAGGAAATGGGGGTAAAGTGACTTGTCTAGAGTCACACAGCAAGGAACTATCTGAGGCCATAGATGAATCCAGGACCTCTAATCTATAGACCTGGTTCTCAATCCACTGAGCCAACTAGCTGTCCAAAAACAACTCTTAATTTTTCTGATGCTCTCATTCCACAACCCTTGGAAAGTGTCTTTATTCACTAGAAAAGGAAAGACAAAGAAATTTATTAGATTTGGTCTCAGATTTTCCTCACAATAAACTAACTTCATTTAAAAAAAAATTGGTCAATTTCAAACATTATTCCCTGGTTATAGAAATCATTTTCTATTCCTCTCTTCCCTCTCCTCCCCTCCCCTCCTGTAGCCAATGAACAATTCCACTGGGTATTACATGTGTCTTTGATTAGAATCCATTTCCATATTGTTGGTATTTGCACTAGGATGTTCATTCAGAGTCTACATCCCCAATCATATCCCCCTGGACCCATGCAATCAAGTAGTTGTTTTTTTCTTTGGTGTTTTTATTCCCACAGTTTTTCCTCTGAATGTGGATAGTGTTCTTTCTCATACATCCCTTCAGGTTGTTCAGGATCACTGCATTGCCACTAATGGAGAAGCCCATTACATTCTATTGCATCACAGAGTATCAGTCTCTGTGTACATTGTTCTCCTGGTTCTACTCCTTTCACTCTGCATCCTGAGCCTGAGAGGGAAGGGGAGCTCTCTGCTCCATGCCTCGGGTTTCCCCTCTTTCCCAGGGTGGTTCTTGATTCCCCAAGACTCCAGGATCTTCAACAAACGATATAGAAGAAAAGCAAAATAAAGCCAGAATTTTAGACAAGTAAATAGCTGCCTCTCTGAAGAAGTGGGAACATGTAAGGAATCAACTAGATGTAGCAGAAATGATGCTGAGAAATCATTCAGAAAAAGCTTCAGACTAGATTATAGGTTAGAGGAAACTGTAACTAAGTCACAGAAAGGAAAGGATGGAAGATAGATCAACCCTTGGCCAACATGGAAACATCCATCTCTTCCAAGTGTTCTGAAATAGATAATAATGGAAAAAGATAACAGCAAAATTCCACATTGTAAAGAGGAACTGGACAAAGAACTTCAAGTGCTTAGGCCCTATTTTGTTGACAAACCTGAACAAGTTGGAATGAAGAAAGGTGGTTTATGAGTCACATGACTTGGACATGCATCAGTTTTGGTGGAAATGGATGAAGTCATATTTCTCACTGACCTTATTTTCAGTATGTGGGCTTCATTGACACAGTTCATTGGTCTAAAATGCTTTTGCCATCCACCATATAAAGTAAATCAGCTTCCCAAAATAGATGCAGTTCTAATCAGTTATACCCACTATGACCACTTGGACTATAATATTGTACTTAGTTTAAACGAGCACTTTGACTGTGAACTGAGATGGTATCTATGGGTCTCTTAGAGTGGATGCAGAATTGTGGCTGTGAGAATGTGATTGAGCTGGACTGGTGGGAAGAGAACTGTATTCCTTGACATGATGATGTTACCTTTGTCTTTACACCTTCCCAACACTGGTGTAAAAGGACTCTGATAGATGACAATAAATTTTTGTGGGGCAGCTGGTCTGTCTTAGGGCCTTGGAATAGATCTTTTTTTTTTTTAATAATATTTTATTTGATCATTTCCAAGCATTATTCATTAAAGACAAAGATCATTTTCTTTTCCTCCCCCCTCCCCCCATAGCCGACGCGTGATTCCACTGGATGTCACATGTGTTCTTGATTCGAACCCATTTCTATGTTGTCCATATTTGCATTAGAGTTTCGTTTAGAGTCTCTCCTCTGTCATGTCCCCTCAACCGCTGTAGTCAGGCAGTTGCTTTTCCTCGGTGTTTCCACTCCCATAGTTTATCCTTTGCTTATGCATAGTTTTTTTTTTCCTCCTAGATCCCTGCAGATTGTTCAGGGACATTACACTGCCACTAATGGAGAAGTCCATTACATTCGATTACACCACAGTGTATTAGTCTCTGTGTACAATGTTCTCCTGGTTCTGCTCCTCTCGCTCTGCATCACTTCCTGGAGGTTGTTCCAGTCTCCATGGAATTCCTCCACTTTATTATTCCTTTTAGCACAATAGTATTCCATCACCAACATATACCACAATTTGTTCAGCCATTCCCCAATTGAAGGGCATCCCCTCGTTTTCCAGTTTTTGGCCACCACAAAGAGCGCAGCTATGAATATTCTTGTACAAGTCTTTTTGTCCATTATCTCTTTGGGGTACAGACCCAGCAGTGCTATGGCTGGATCAAAGGGTAGATCTTTTTTTGCAGGAGACACTGATTATTGTACCACTTTTGAAGAGATAGGAAAATCATTTGGATCTTTTGATCTTGCGGCTATTCCCATTGGTGTTTATGAACCAAGGTGGTTTTTGAAATGTAGACTCTGAAGAGGCTGTAAGGATTCACACTAATGCTCAAGCCAAGAAGTCTGTAGCTATTCACTGGGGACCTGCCTTAGCAAATGAGTATTCCTTGGATCCTCCTATGAAATTAAAAGAATCTCTAGAGAGGTATGGAATCAACAATGAAGATTTTTTCATCTTGAAGCATGGAGAATCAAAAGACATAAAGACTGATGAGGAAAACCTTGAATAAATATGGATGATAAGGTATGGGAATAAATATATCTACATATCGGAGGACTTTTGAAAAAGACCTCATGCTGGATTTAAAATAGCAAAATAAAATATAAAATTAAGAAATTCATAAAAGATAATTTTCTTTTAAATTTAGAAATAGATCTCTCCTGCTTTGCATATTACCTTGTAATAATTTGCACAGATTAGTTAATTTATACTTTAAAGTATTACAGAGTGATTAAAATAATTATATTGAATAATGGATGGCATTTAAATAACATTTCAATGGAAGCTTTTAAAAAATACCAATTTAAAGAAGTCATGTATAGATTTGGTTCTATTTCCAGAAGCTTTAAAAGATTTATTCCTTTGCTTCAGTTCCTTTTTTTTTTATCCTTTTTTTATATATAAGGTGAATCAAAATTGCCTGTACAGATACATTTTAAGAACCCTGATCAGTAAATATAATCCCCCTAACCGCAGCAGTACTTTTGTTATTAAATCAACATATATCTCTAACTATGCTTTTTACAGCACACATAAGTAGAGATTTGGGTCTTGCTCGCTCTACTTTTTGAAGGAGTTTTGTTTTTTAAATATGGATATAATATGCTCTAGTTGAATTAGGAGGGAGGAGGTACAGAATGAAGTAAAGGGAGGGAAATGAGAAAGCATTATCAGTGAAAAGTCTGTTGCTTCTAAAAATCAGGTCTTTCATTAAGCACAAATATATGACTGACTACATGGAAATTGATGTTTTTACATAATTTATATTTATGTCTTGATAAAATATATTAAAAGACTATCTTTCATTTATATTTGATCCTGTCCATGAAGCAATCTGTCTGTAAAAAAAAATACCACTTGTCTAAATTCTCCTTTTCATTGATCTTTGTAGTAAATCCTAAAAAATATCAAAAAGGTTAACTAAAAAAACAAAAACTTCGTAATGTTTGGGGAACAGTGACATGGCTCAGTGGATTTAGAGCCAGTTTAATGAAATGAAGTCTTGGGTTCAAATGTGGCCTTAGATACTTCCTAACTGTGTGACCCTGGGCAAGTCACTTAACCCCCATTGCCTACCCCTTACCACTTCTGCCTTGGAACCAACACACAGTATTGAAAGGTAAGGATTTAAAAAATAACAATAATTATCTTGTTAGATCAAATAACTTGCAAATAGACTTTTTTTCATTATAAGCAATTACTATAATATATACATATAATATCTTCTGCTATAGTCTTACCTAAATAAAATTTCTGCATGTAACATTTCTAAAACAGTATATTTTATGCAAATGTTCTGTACTTCAGGGAGAAGCCAGTTAGTCAATAGGCTGACAAATATGCATGTATGTATAGAAGCACTATGACCTGGCTGCAGAGCATCAAATGCCTGAATTCTAGCCCTACCACTGATTTAATTTGATTTTTTGGGGGTGACTTCAAATAAGTCACCTATGCCTCACTGTCCTCTAATATGTGGATAAAACTTTTTCCTTGCCTTCCAGGCATACTGTGAGGAATAAATATTAAAGTAATATTAAAAATACTTTGAAAACTTACAAGAGAAAATGATTATTTAAGGTATTTTGCTGTCTAAGCAATGGCACATAGACCAATGCTTCCAAAAATGTACCTTGCTGAATTTTTAGCATCCATATCAGGAAATGAAAAATTCAGGGTGACCACACTCATTGTATATTTCAACAGTAACAGCCCATATTGCTGTAGGAAATTGTATTTTATTTTTGCCTACAAAGATGCAAAGAGAATTGTAAAATATTTTGACATCAGTAACACAAAGTTATCAACATATCTTGTAATAAATTTTCTAGAGACAAAAGTGTACAAGTAGGAATGCATTTAATACAAAGTAAAATTGTATAGGAAAATGGGAATAAAAGTAAGGTAATTTTACAATGGAAGTGTTGAGACCCTACCTTAGCTCTTGATGCCGAATGGAAGGCACCATCTCATTAGCCACTTTCCTGATATTATATACTGAACTAAAAGTTTAAAGATTACAAATGAAGCCTGACTACCATTTAAAAGCACATTTCACTTGAATATCTCTTCCATAAGTTGCCTGAGTATGTTTTTATTTGTAATACCACCTTTTAAAAGATCTCCAAGCACTTTAGAACAGTCTAATAATTATTCCCTATAAAAATTTATTTAATTCAGACTTCCTTGTGAAAATTTTGTTACTGTATTTTAATTGTTCTCACTTTTTAGACTTAATAATATTGTCCTTTTAGTCATTAAAATGTGGAGAATTCTATTCTTAAGTTCATAATGAATCACCTTCAACAAATAACCAGAATATCTCTAAATCTTTTAGCATTTATTTTCCATTCTAATATTTGTCTTTTACCTTTGACACTTGCGAAGGCTTGCTATATGCCTGTTCAATGAAGAAAATTTTCAAATTTTGAAAAGTGTAAAGGGTAAATGATAATAAATCAGTTATTTCACTTTAAAAAAAAAACTATTTTCTTTTTGGCTTGAAGACTTTTTGTTGGTTTTGTGTGTGTGTGTGTCTCGGCTAATAAATTTTTGTCAAATAAGTGTGACTCTCTATGGAGATAAGGAGTCAGGCAGATGGGGAATGAGTGATTTTTTACAAGTTCATTCTGAATTGAGTCCAGCTAGAGTAAGAGGGTCAAAGGGGACCAAAAGATCAAAGGAACATCAAGGGAAGAGGCCTCAGCCATCGCCACACATAAACACCTGAACTGCTGCCCTGCCCTAAACAGACCTGTATAAATACAGATGTCGACTCTCCATCACCAGTTTGAACTTGGATACCTGTTGTTGGCTCAGTGACACTGAGGTATCAGCCAAGTTGCCACTATGAGGTCCCTCTGTCTTCTCTTTGTCCTTCTCTTCTTGGCTGCCCAGGACACAGATGAGAGTACAGTGGAAGAAACAGATCTCAGTTCAGGTAAGAGGGCATCATGCCAAGGCAAGCTAGGAGAATTTGGGCAGTGAGGGACTACTCCTTCCTGAGAGCCTTCTAAGTCCTATAGCTAGGAGTCTGCCACAAGGATCCTATTGCAACAGGGGAACTTGTCCTAATGCTCTGAAGAACAAAGAATTTGATAAGACTTTGATATTCTAACTCTGAAGTTGTCCTTCAGAGAAGCCTGCCTGACATTTTCTGTATTTCCCAGAGAGAATTATGGAAGAATAAGAGTGAATGGGGGTCAGGTTGGGGAGGCAGGATTTTTTCTGGGCTCATTGAAGGGATGCTGGGAGATAAGGGCCCTGTAAAATATTAAGTTTGAGGTGTGAGTCGTCAGTGCTCCTCTCTGGGCCTTTCAGTAACATTGCGACTAGGCTATTGGGATTATCAGTCCACAAACATTTATTCATCATAGATGACAGATTTTGATGCAGACTGGGTGTTAAGTGTCATCTAGGTCAAACCACTTATTTTGATGATGAGGAGCTTGAAGTTCCCCAAGGTTAAGTGATTCGAAACAAAATCACGCAGCTATTTAACATCTTAGGTGCATTTAAATCCTCCAGTGCTCCTGTGTGCCATGCTCTAGAACAGTGATGGCCACCTTTTAGAGATGGCGTACCAGGCCCCACTCCATCCCCACACCCAATGTCATTCCTGTCCCCCCAGACCACATGCCATGCCCCTCCCCCAAGTTCTGGGCACACCCCACTTTCCTCCTTACCCCACACAGGGGAGGGAGAAAGTACTCCCATTGGGCTACTGGGCAGAAGGGTGGTGAAGTGAGGAATGTCCGCAGGCGCATGGAGGGGGGAAGGGAGTGTCCGCAGTGCTCTATTCCCCTCCAGCTCTGTCACAGGATGAGTTGCCCATCTTACCTGCTATGTGCTCCCATTGGGCTTCTGTGCAGAGGGGTGGGGAATGTGAAAAACTGTCATCAGACACAGTGGAGAGGGGGAGGGGAGCACCTCTACCTGAGTTCCTCTGCCTTTCTAGTAACCAACAGGGGAGGGGTAGGAAGAGAGGGCAGCTACATGCCTGAAGAGAGCCCTCTGTGTGCCATCTTTGGCACTCATTCATAGGTTCGCCATCACTGCTCTAGAATAAGTTACCTGTGTCAGCAAGCACAGTTTTATGGAGCTAATTTAGAATGGCTGAACTATATTTCAAGGTAACAAAGACAAACCTTCCAATTTTTCTCTCTGCACAGGGACTGGAAAGGTAAACGACAAACACTGTCCTTGCAAAAAAACCTGCCCAAAGCAATATCGGGAAGGCCGTTGTCAGAGGAATTACATAGGATATAGGTGCTGTAAGCCTGTAGATGAATGAGCAACAAAGATCTTCCTGGATATTCTTGAGGATATTCTTCTGGAGTTCTTAAATTACTGGTTAATGTTCTGCTCTTTCCAATTCTATTTGTGCAATTAAAACACCATCCTTTGAGACTTGTGTCTGTGTGGTACCTGTGTAGCCTGTTTTACACTTGTGAATTTCAAAACTACTCCACCCTGTTCAGACCATTCTTTGGAGGATGGGATTTAGCTATTTACTGATCAATGACAATGGAGATACTTGGAGTAACAGAGTCAGGTCTTGGAAATGGTAATCTCCATCCTACTCAGGTAGAGATTAGGAAGAGCTGCAGCAAAAAGCTCAAGATTTAATTATTTGAGAATATTGCCCTCAACAGACATGTGCAAAAAAGGACAGACCCCTGGGCAGTCCTAGGTCAAGCTAGAGCCACCATTGGCACTTGTGAGGCACAGGAAGTGAGGTAGGGAAGAGCCTCTGGAATTTGCTTACTTCCTGTGGACAGGGTGAGAGGGCAGTTCCTATGAGGAGCTTGAGCAGAGAGGAGGCCCATAGACAGCTTCTTTCAGATTGGTCACGTGAGTCAAGGACTGATTCCCTTCTTTACCTTGGCCTTCCAGGCCTAAAAACTCCCTCTGACTCTATCAGAAGGTTGAGTTAACCTCTTTTCCTTTCCTCCTCTCTCCTTCTCTCCATCTCCCTTTTCTTACTCCCGTTGAATACTACATTCTTTGACATTTATACGGTGGTTGAAGAATTAGGGGCATTGAGGAATACAGGATACCTCCAATTTTTATATTAATAGGTAATGTCATTTTTGTACTCCTCAGCACTGTATTTAGAGATGCTAACATACAAAAATTAATTGAAGCTGCAGTTCAGAAAAATACTCAAAAAACTGAGGATAAAATGCAAGCCAAATTAGAAGATCTAAAATGTTTCTTACAGGATCAATTGGCAAACATCCACCATACCAGAAACAGACCTGTTTCAGAACCTTTAAATGAGGAAATTTCCTTCCCTGAAATAGAGATGGAAAACACCTTCCCTATAGCTCAGTTAACAGACTGCTTCTCTCGTGTAGTGAAAATTTTAACTGAATTTAATCCCTAAAACCCTTCCCCTGCAACTCCAGTTTCTCATGTTCCCTCTCCTATAGAAAACCAAATTCCAGCCCAAAGGAAATCTTGCCCTCCTAGAGAAACTTGTCCTAGTCAAATTGACCCACAGGTACAAAATTCAGCTACTGGCCTGTTTCCTGTAAGAGAAGTACCTGAAATAGGACGGAATGGGGATGTGGTGACTTTAAGACACAGGATACTGTTTACTCACCAAGAAATAAATGAATTTACACGAAATATCCCCACATGTGAACAAGATCCCTTTTTAGTAACAAAAAAGATAGGAGACATTTTTTCAGTATAATCTGTCCTACAAGGACATTGAGAACTTGCTACAGGCTTTTTTAACTAAATGTGAGAAAAATAAAATAATTGCTCATGTCAACAAAACCCAGGGGCTAAATGCAGCACATTGGCCATCTCAGGATCCAGAATGAGACTATAACCACCCTGAGGATTATCTACAACTATAGCATTGTAGAGAGGCCATCCTTATGGCAATGAGGGAATGTGCAGACAGTACAGATAAGTGGATGGAACTTGAAAAAATTAAGCAAAAGAAGGAAGAAACACCCTCCAGATTCACTGATAGAGTAATCGAGTTTGGGGACAGATACCTGGATTGGGACCTAACTAAAGAGAATAGCTTAAGACAAGTTAGAAGGATCTTTGTAAATAACTCTTGCAAAGTGATTAAGAATTATTTTAGAATACAATGTCCAAGATGGTCAGAGATGGACCTTGAAGAATTGCAAAAACAGCTATATATGTTTTAAAGGGAAACAAAGAAAAGGGGGAAGAAAATAATGATGACATAGAGGAAATGAAAAAAATGAGATGTGTAATAGATAGGATAGCTAAATTAGAAAGTGGGCATGATAATGAACCAACGACACTTGCCCCTCTCCAGAAATCTAATTACCAATCCATTACCTGCCACTTCTGTGGGAAAAAGGGCCACAATATGGTACAATATAGAACTTTTCTCAAGATTATAGGAAGGAATACACAGTTTAATAACAACTAGAGAAATTATAATTATAGAAATACATATAATTATGACAATGAAAACCACAACTTTAGAAATGATAACTAATAAATGACTCCACAACAATATATAAAAAATGGTGCTCATCCAAAAAATACACGAGGTGCTAATGCTAATGTCTTTCGGGGGGCACTTTTCAGAGGGGTGCCCAAGGAACTTTCCAAACACAATGAAGGTGTACAGGGGGGGCTGGAGCACAGGAACCAGAGGATGCAACCTTTTATTTTCCATACCCTGATGTCCTACTACCCATTGTTCATATCCACTGCCCCCCCATACTAATGAACTCCATGTTACCTTAAAAGTGGGTAACACTTATTATGATTGTCTCTTAGACACTGGAGCTTCCTGGTCTGTAATAAAGAGAACACCTGATTTACAATGTTATTCTGTTGGCTCAGAGAATGTAATGGGAGTATAAGAAATACTCCAAAGAGTTAAAAGACTTCCCCCTAGAATGGTGTCTGTAGGACCCCTAGAGGTGCAACATCCCTTCCTTTTGATGCCTGATTCCCCTTTAAATTTGCTGGGGAGGGACCTTCTATGCAAACTCAGAGCCACAATAACTTGTTCCCCAGATAGTTCCTTATCATTCGAAGTACCGGAGGAATCTTTAAATTTACTCCCTGTAATTCTCTTAGAGAGTCAGGAGAAAAAGGAGCATCCCACCTTTGCAATACCTGAAGATATACTGGAGTCTCTTTGGGCCACATGTTCTTCCAATGTAGGCTTACTTAAGTCGGCTGTTCCTGTGCAGATAAAAACTAACTCTAGCCCACCTCCTTCCATTCCTCAGTATCCCCTCTCAAAAGAGGCAATAGAGGGAATTACCCCAGTAATAAACTCATTAATTGACCAAGGAATAATTTTCCCTTGTAAATATGAATACAACACATCCATCCTCCCCGTTAAAGAACCACAAAGGGGGCCCGATGGCAAACACCTCTACAGATTTGTACAGGATTTGAGGGCTGTGGACAATCACATTATAAAAAGACACTCTGTAGTTCCCAATATCAATACTATTATTTCTTCTATTCCTAGCACAGCTACATACTTTACAGTAGTAGACTTGTGCTCAACCTTTTTTTCCATACCCATACATGAGAACTCGAGGCATATTTTTGCTTTCACCTGGAATGGCACCAAATATTCATGGAGTCATTTCACCCAGGGTTATATAGAAAGCCCAACCATATTTGGACAAATTTTGAGCCAAGATACAGATAATATAAAATTTAAAAACAGCAAATTAATCAAGTACATAGATGATCTACTCTTGGCTTCAATGGATGTGGAAATATGTCAGGAAAATAGCAAACACCTTCTTTTGGAATTGCACAAAAGAGGGCATACGATCTCAAAGGATAAGGTTCAGTGGTACCTCCCTAAAGTAGAATATTTGGGGTTCATCTTGACTGCAGGTGCCCTCTTGATTTCTCCCAAATGAATTGAGAATATTCAAAATTTAAGTGCTCCTACCACTAAGAAATAGTTGAGAGCAATTTTGGGAGCAACAGGGTTTTGCAGACAATGGATTCCTTGCTATGGGGAAATTACAAAACCCCTTATCACACTAACAAGGGATTCGGTCCATGAACCCCTCAAATTAGAACCAGAACACCTGTCAGCTCTATCAGATCTAAAAAAGGCTATCCTGTCTGTCCCCGCTGTAGGCATCCCAGATTACAACAAGCCTTTTACTTTGTATGTACATGAGCGAAGAGGGGTAGCTTCAGGTGTTTTAACATAGACTTTGGGACCTTCTCAATGCCCAATTGCTTATTATTCTGCTCAACTGGACCCAGTAGCATCAGGATCACCACCATGTCTCAGAGGAGTAGCTGCTACAGCCTTACTAGTGACAAAAACTGTTGATCTAGTATTGGGATGCCCATTAAAACAATTATGTTCCCACATGAGGTAGAAGCATTGTTGCTAAGACACAGAACACAGGCATTTTCTGATCAGCGAATCACAAGGTATGAAATAACCTTGCTAAACAATGAAAATATTACTCTGAAACACTGTTCAACCCTTAACTCTGCCACATTTACCAACTTCAGGAGAACCATTACATAGTTGTGAAACACTAGTGTCCATGGCAGAAAAGCCTCGAGATGATCTCTTGGACACTCCCTTAAAAAACTCAGACCTGGTCTTATTTACTGATGGTTCTTCTTTTATGAGAGATGGCATACGCTACACTAGAGCTGCCATAATCTCAGAATTTGCCACTGAGGGGTCAGCTTCGCTGCCCTCTAATATTAGCGCTCAAGGAGCAGAACTCATAGCTCTCAAACACACCTATATACTTGCCAAGAGTAAAAAGGCAACAATTTATACGGATTCTAGATATGCTTTTGGCATTTGTCACTCAGTTGGGATGCTATGGCTCCAGAGAGGATTTTTAACTTCAGCTGGAAAATCCATAACTAATTTAGAATTATTAATGAAGTTCTTTCTGCTCTCAAACTGCCTGAAGTCCTAGCTGTAGTTCATTGCTCTGCCCATACAGGTGGCTCTGACCCTATCTCTAGGGGAAATGACCAAGAAGATGCCGCTGCAAAGCTAGCAGCCATAGAAGGACCTGAATTAATTTTAACATTAACAACCACTGATGATTTACATATATCACTTTCCTATAATGAAAAGGAAGTGGAAAATGGAAGCAAAAATTTAAAGCAAAACAGATTAATGGAGTATGGGTGTCATCTGAAGGGAAACCCCTGCTCCCTAGAAGTTTCTATCACCAAATTTGCCAATCTATTCATAATAATGGCCACTTTGGTACCCACGTCATCGTGGACTCTGTTAAGAGAGTATGGACAGCCCCTAAATTGTGTTCAGCCTGCTCTATCTGCCAGGCATATAACCAACATGCCTTTTGTGGCAAAGCCTTTGGTGGGTGCACTCTGGCTTATACACCTTTTGCGCACCTGCAGATACATTTTATAACAATGCCAAAGGCTGGACAATATAAATTTTGTCTGGTCATAGGAGACCAACTGACCAGATGGCCAGAATCATTTCCTGTGACCCGAGCCATAGCGGCTTTTGTTGATAAGGTGCTTTTAGAAGAAATTATTCCTCGCTTTGACCTGTCAGCACATATTGATTCTAATAGGGGGAGTCATTTTACTGATTCTGTTCTAAATCAGATATATTCTTGCTTGGGGATAACTCCAAAATTCCATGTTCCATATCATCCCCAGAGTTCAGGCCAAGTTGAGAGGATGAACAAAGAACTTAAAACTATAATTGGGAAATTATGCACTGAGACCCATTTAAAATGGTCTGAAATTCTCCCTTTGGCCCTGTTTTATCTTAGAAGCAGTCCTAGAGGAGACTTACACATCTCACCATTTGAGATGCTTTTTGGAAATCCACCAATACAGGCTAAGCCTTTCTCCCCAGCTTATACATCATTGTTAGGGGGAGATACTACTATTGCTTCCTATATACAGGAATTACAGCACAAACTACGTGAACTACATGAATCCAGAGCTGCAGTATAAGCTGGACCACTAGACTTCTCACTTCATGACCTGAACCCAGGAGACAACATATATATAAAGAACTTCCAGTGTACAGGAGCAACCCAGCCTTCCTGGGAAGGACCATTCCAAATATTGTTGACTACTTCAACATCTATAAAGGTTGGAGAAAAGGACTCTTGGATTCACTGCTCACATGTAAAGAGAGCATCATCTATTGAGACTGATTGACTGTATCCTATATATTCATTGGAGATAACTACAAGTGGAACTGTTTTATTTTACTTTTGACACATTGAATTGCTGAATTTATTTTTTTCTTTTCTCTTTTTTCTCTTTTACTTTTATTATTATTATCCTTTTATTAAAATATTTTATTTTTCCCTTTTTCCCATTTCTATGTACTTAATGTATATACAATCAATATTAATTTTTTATTCTACAATAATATTAGTTTAAATATATACTTGCCATTATTATTAATATGTATCCAAACAGCTTTAGGCTATGGGAACCTGCCATTTATTGATACTTGTTGTGGAACTATGATTAATGGTTGCGTCTGATTCTAGGAATGGGATCAAAAAAGGAGCACAGAGATAACCTGGATAATGCCAAAAGAGCTCAAAGGTCTAAAAATCAAAGACCAATCCAGGTAGGATTGGTGCACTTCTAAGCCAATACTAAGGACTTGAACCTAGTGTGAGACTCGGGGTTGTGACACTTGACATACGTTAAGATGTAGGCCTTCCTTGTATCCCCACTCTTCGTGAAAATACCTACAGACAAGTACCAAAGGTTGCCTACTATCCTGGCTCCGCCCATCCCTGAGAATGAAGGTAAGATCAGATGAGGGAATGACACTTTCCTATAAAAATAAGAATCTGGTCCTTTTTTCTCTCCTATAGTATGGCAACTTCCTGTAGCCTTGGCTGCAAATGGGTAAGTAAAATTTGCTGCATTCTTTCCTACAGACTTGTGGAATTAGAAATTATTTAACTGGACCCTAATACAGGGGCCTGTGAGAAAATTTATTCTTGCTTTCTGAAAATTTTGTATACATAGATTTTTTGATATTTTGATAATAATTTTGAATTCTTCTTTAATATAAATATATGTATATATAAAGAGTTTATATTTTTCCCTTAAATTTTTCCCTTTTTGCTTTTGTTTTCATTTTTGTTTTTGTTTTTCCTTTGGAATCAACTCAGCCCCCACCCCCCAACTAAACCTTGCATCCTCAGTTGGACCCGGTGTTTTTTTCAACACTTTCTTCAGGCAGGATTGTATTTTTATAAAATCCAAGATTTAAATTTTTGTTCGAGATAGATCTTCAGAGAAGAAGCTTGCTAACTAACTGAATCCAGAGAATGAACTGTTTGCAGAAAGATATCTAAACCTTTCCACTACAGGAAGATACAGAATGAACCTTGGGGTGTGGTTGATTGAACATTTATTTTGAATGTACACTCTTATGCCAAAGGGGACTGACCCCTTATTGGCTTTTGTCAATGCACCCAGCAAAACATTGGTTTGCTGTCTCTCTCTCTCCTTTTTCCCCTAATCTACAACTATTGTAGTTTTCCCCTTAGAGGGCAAAATTTTGTATATGCTTGCAGTTAGAATTTTTCGGGGTACAGTACACTTATGTTTAGTGATCAACTTGGGAGACTAGTACCCTAATCATCATCAGGGGGGATTGTGAATTTCAAAACTACTCCACCCTGTTCAGACCATTCTTTGGAGGATGGGATTTAGCTATTTCCTGATCAATGACAATGGAGATACTTGGAGTAACAGAGTCAGGTCTTGGAAACTGCAATCTCCACCCTACTCAGGTAGAGATTAGGACGAGCTGCAGCAAAAAGCTCAAGATGTAATTATTTGAGAATATGGCCCTCAACAGATATGTGCAAAAAAGGACAGACTCCTGGTGTAAGAATTAAAAGAGTAGGAGCCATAAACTGTAATAATTAAAATGGTTGAATATATAAATTGTATTAGATAAAAGAGTAGATCAGAAATGTGAGACCTCTACTTAGATCAGAAATGTGAAGACCTCTACTCCACCCGTATAATGTGGAGACTAGTCCCCCAATGATCATTCGGGGGGATTGTGAACCTTAAATATTCCCAGACCCTACTTCATAAGATTGGATTAAGACCATTCCCCATTTGGGCAGTGAACTCTGTGAGAACTCACCTACTTAAGTCTGCCCTAGGGGAAGATAAAGCTGTAAACTCTTTTCTGAACAATGAAAAATACTTAAACCCATACTTAAGCCATGCCTATTTTTAGGACTAATACAAAGAGGTGCTAAGTACCTATAAAGGTCAGGCAACTTGTGAACTTACAAGGAACAAAGAGGTGATAACTGACTCACTCAGAGATTTTAGTCTACTCAGGTGTGGATTACTCAACAGTTTAGTCTACTCAGGTGTGAATTCAGAATGGGCTGTCCTTTGGAAAACGTCTACTGTGATTGGTAGATGGAAGAACTTAGGGGAGGTGACATAGGAGAAAATGCCCTTTAAAAGGAGATGAAAAGCGCTCTCTAGAACAGTCAGCTGGGAAGGGCTGCCTTGAAGGGTCTCTTTCTACTCTCTCGGGGACATTTCAGAGGGAGGATTGAGCTGGTGAAGGCAGCTGAGATGGAGTTGGCCTGGTGTCACTAGAATCCTTGCTTGGACAGATCTTGTGGTGAGTGATTAAGGAATGACTGATCTTTTCTCTTAGGGCCTAGGCCTGGGTTGGCCAGGACTGGCCAGGGCCGGTTTATCCCTTTCTCATTATTCCCTCTTTTTCTCCCTTTCTCTCTTTCTTAAATTCCTCATTGTATTAATTAATTGAAATCTCTATAAAACCCAGTTGACTTGGGTATATTTCATAATTGGGAATATTTCCCTGGCAACCACCTTATATATTGATTTAAAAACAAGACACTGTCTTGTAAACATATTTTCTGTGGTCACAATTTACTCATCTACTCTTTTATCTACTACAATTTATATCTTCAACCATTTTAATTATTACAGTTTATGGCTCCTACTCTTTTAATTCTTACACTGGGCAGTCCTAGGTCAAGCTAGAGCCACCATTGGCACTTGTGAGGCACAGGAAGTGAGGTAGGGAAGAGCCTCTGGAATTCGCTTACTTCCTGTGGACAGGGTGAGAGGGCAGTTCCTATGAGGAGCTTGAGCAGAGAGGAGGCTCACAGACAGCTTCTTTCAGATCGGTCAAGTGAGTCAAGGACTGATTCCCTTCTTTACCTTGGCCTTCCAAACCTAAAAACTCCCTCTGACTATATCAGAAGGTTGAGTTAACTTCTTTCCCTTTCCCCCTCTCTGCTTCTCTCCATCTCCCTTTTCTTACTCCCGTTGTGATTAAACTACCATAAACTCCATTCTGATTTGAGTGTTTCATTTAGGGAATTACATAACTGATTTCCCTGGCGACCATAAATTACTATTTTAACAACCTTTAAAGGTGATTTTCACCACAACACACTAGCCTGTCACTTCTGAAATTTACTTGGTCCACTGATTCATATTTTCTTCCTTAGAGACCTTGGTCTCTCTGGTCACACATCCTTTCCCTAATTGTTTCAAAAAAGATATTAGTTGGCACTTATATACCCTTTCAAAAAAGTCATAAAAGTTCCCACTTCTATGGTATTGAATGTCCTTTCCTCACTAGAAACTAGTGAGGTTGGCTGTGCTACTAGGTTTATAGAATTTAGACATTTTCTAGTCTGACCTATAATTTTGTAGACGGGAAACTAATATCCAAATACATGAAGTGTTTGCTCCAGGTTACATGAATAATGCTTGGTGTATTAAAAATTCTAACTCTGTCCAGACTGACTTACAATATATTTTATTTCCTGCTGTATCTTGTCACTTCCAGTTTTTTTTCAAATAAGGAAATTGAGAACCAGAAAGGCTAAAGAATGTACCTCTGGGCATCCAAACACTAACTTCAGAGGTGGGATTCATATCCAACATTCTTTCAAATTCTTCCCTTCCTCACTCTAATATTTCAGTTATATTAGATAGCTAACTATTCATCACAAACTCCATATTCCATCTACTAGATTTTCATACTACAAGCACAAAGTTCTGTCTACAACAACCAAGTGGTAAATGCTAGAACCATACTACTCCCTATTTGGTAAGCACATTTTTGTAACTCATCTTTTTCTTTTCTTTTTCTAAAAAAATCCTTGCCTTCTGTCTTAGAATTAATTATAAGTATCTGTTATAAGGCAGAAAAGTGGTAAGAGTTATGCAATTGGGTTTAGATGATTTACCTCAGGTCACACAGCTAGGAAGTGTCTGAGAGCAGATTTGAATCCCAGTCCTCCTGTTTCCAGATCTTGTGTAATCAGCCATGTTACCTAGGTACTCCTTTTTCTTAAAAAGAAATTTTCTTTTCTATTGTGAATTTGATCACCAACAAACTGAAAATGATGCTCGTTGAGAACAGAAAAAAATCGGCATTTTCATTGTAGTTTACATGTCCACTATTGTAGAAAGTGGCCGTTTTAATTGGAGTGGAGCTTGTTGTTACATATTTGTTAGTATACCCCTGCCCCAAAGAGTTAGGTAATTTTCATGAGATTCTCCAAGAAGGTGATGACAAGATCAATCTTTTAGATCTAACATTTCCTCTTTGGCATGTGCTAACTTAGGTCACTTCTCAGTTTTTCAGTATCACATTAAAACAGATATTCATAAGTACTTATTCACTGAAAGTGGAAGTGCTTCAACTTAATATAAAAATAATTGAGTACAGGAGATATCCATTAAAGAACAACTTTGACATTACAAAAACATATTATGAGGGACTTCTGGTCAAGATGGCAGTTTAGAGAAAGCTAAAGTTCAGATCTCTGGAAAACCCTTCCCTACTGATCTCAAACTATATGCTCCTAGGGCACCTAAATTCAAAACTATCAACAGCATAGACCATGGGAATCCTCCTCCTGGACCTGGATCAAAAGGTACGGCCCCCCTCAAAAGCCAGAACCCGAGATCACTCAGACCTAAGGGATAGGAGCGCCGAGTCCAAGGCTACAGAGGGAAACTTAGACCCGAGATTGTAACTCCCTGGCCGGATCCTTCCATCCGAGTTCCAGTGAAAGTCACTGCCCTCAGAGCTCCGGGAAGACGCGGCCCCTCCCCCCTTAGAGAGCAGGGTCGTCTGAAACAACAGTAACCCTCAGGGCCAACAAGACAGCCTCACAGCCAGCTATTCTGAAGGTAACTTCCAGAAAGCAACCCGACCCAGTTGAGGGGGCACCCAAACAGAAGGGAAACAGAGAGAGCCGGGGGAGAGTGTAACCCCCTGGCTGGATCCTTCCATTCCAGTTCCAGTGAAAGTCACTGCCTTAGGGCATACTCAGTTCAACCCAGGGAAAGCTCATAGAATGGACAATCTGCCCAGGACTAAAACCTCTAAACACCAGACAGAGATAAGAAAAGCTAATCCTCCCCATTCAGAGATGGCAAACTCCACAGAAGCACAGAAGCCCCAAAATATCAAGAAAAATAAGAAGAAAGGGGCGACTTTGGACACATTCTATGGAGCAAAAATACAAAATACAGAGGAGATAGAAGACGATACACAAGAAAATGCTCGAAACCTTCCAAAGGAAATGGAAACTCTCCACAAATCCATGAAGAATTTGAATCAGAAATGACCAAAAAGATGGAAGCCTTCTGGGAGGAAAAGTGGGAAATAATGCAAAAGAAATTCACGAATCTACAAAACCAGTGTGACCAAACTGAAAAGGAAAACCAGGCTTTAAAAGTCAGAATCAGGCAACTGGAAGACAACGATCGTGTAAAAGAGAAAGAATTAATAAAGCAAAGCCAAAATACCAAGAAATTAGAAGAGAACATAAAATGTCTCACCTACAAGGTGACAGATCTGGAAAATAGAGGGAGAAGAGATAATTTAAGAATAATTGGACTTCCAGAAAAGCCAGATATAAACATCAAATTCGACATCGTGATACAAGATTGTAAACAGCACGTATTGACTCCGATAGAGGGAGTCATTTTACTGATTCTGTCTTAAACCAAATATATTCTTGCTTGGGGATAACTCCAAAATTCCATGTTCCATATCACCCCCAGAGCTCAGGCCAAGTGGAGAGGATGAATAAAGAACTTAAGACTATGATTGGCAAATTATGCACTGAGACCCATTTAAAATGGCCTGAAATTCTCCCTCTGGCCCTATTTTATCTTAGAAGCAGGCCTAGAGGAGATTTACACATCTCACCATTTGAGATGCTTTTTGGACATCCACCTATACAGGCTAAGCCTTTCTCCCCAGCTTATACATCGCTATTAGGGGGAGATATTACTATTGCTTCCTATATACAGGAGTTACAGCACAAACTTCGTGAACTTCATGAATCCGGAGCTGCAGTACAAGTTGGACCATTAGATTTTTCTCTGCATGACCTGAACCCAGGAGATAAAGTTTATATCAAGAATTTCAAGCAAACTGGAGCAACTCAACATTCATGGGAAGGACCATTCCAAATATTATTAACTACTCCAACATCTATAAAGATTGAAGAAAAAGACTCCTGGATTCACTGTTCACATGTGAAGAAAGCATCTTCTGCTGAGACTGATTGACTCTATCCTATCATATGAATTGTGACTCTATCTTATCATATGAATTGGAGATAATAATCCATAGACAAATGGATGCTGTTTTTTCAAGAATATATTGAATTACTGATTTTTTCCCTTATTTTTCTTATTTCTTTTCTTTTATTTTTTGATCAGAATATTTGATTTTTTTCTCATTTTTTGTACTGAAGGTACACATAATTAATATTAATATTATTTTTCCCTACAGTAATACAAGTTAATATATATACTCTTGCTATAATTTCAATATATGCCTAAAAGCTTTAAACTATGGGAATCTGCCATTTATTGATAAAATATTATAGGACTGTGATTAATGTTTGTGTCTGATTCCAGGAAAAAGGATAAAAATAAGGAGCACAGACTAAACCTGAATAGTGTCAATAGAGCACACAAGAAATATTAAAGTGAGACTCGAGGTTGAGACGCTTAACTTATGTTTAAGTCGTAGGACTTCCTTGTATCTTCACTCTTTTCAAAGTAATCAAACAAGTACAAAGCTTGACTATCATGCTGGCTCCCTATATCCCTGAGGAAAAAAAAAATCAGACTACAGAATGACATTTCCCCATCAAAATAGAATTCTAATCCTTTTCTTCTTATATTATGGCAACTTCTTGTAGTCTTGGCTACAAATGGCTAAGTGATATATTACTGCATTCTGTCCTACATACTTGTGGGATCGAAATTACTTTAAACTGGACCTATACAAGGCCTATTTTGAATTTTTCTTATGTTTTTGATTATTTTTCTATTCTTTTGATAATTGACACACACACACCCATAACTGAACATTGCATTCTGAGCTAAACTTGATATTTTTTAAATACTTACTTCAGGGGGGATTGTATTTTAATTTAAAATCTAGGAATTTTTTTTTTATTTTTGAATTTTTTTGTTTGTTTGAGATTGTATTTTTATAAAAACCCAAGAATTTTGAATTTTGTTTAAGATTTTACTGTTATAAAAATCAAAGATTTTGATTCTGTTCGAGAAAAGATCTTCAAGAAAAAAAGCTTGACATTTTTATATCCAGAGAATAAACTGTTGCAGAAAGATGCTGAAAACCTACACTTCATCAAGAAGATCAAGAATGAACTTTGGATGTGATTGATTGGACTGAACTTTTGATTGAACATTTATTGTAACTGTACACATTTATGCCAAAAGGGATTGCCCCTAATTTGGCTTTCTGTCAATGAACCTAGCAAAACATTGGTTTTGCTTTCTTTTCTTTTCTATTTCCTCTCTCACTATTCTAATTTCTCTTAGAAAATTGAATATTGTGTATATCTTTAGTTAGAAGTGAATTTAGAACTACAAAATGATTATGTTAAATGATCAATGGGGAGACTAGTCTCCCAATGATCATCAGGGAGATTATAAACCTTAAAATTTCTTAGACTTATAAATGTTGGAAATTTCACCATTGGGAAATTTCATACTTGAAAAATTTCCTATTGATAGTGGGTCTTGGCTATTGGAATGTGAACCCCATTGGCATGAGAGTTTCCCCCTCCTCCCTTCTTAAGATTACTTTAGGACAGAAACCTTTTGCTGAACAATGGAATGGGCTTTGACCTATGCTTAAGCACAGAACAGGAATTTCTTTGAGTCATGATTGATTTTAGAAATGATACAATACAGATACTTGGAATGACAGAACCAGGTCTTGGAAAATACAATTTTGACCCCACTCAGTCCTAACAGGATTTAGGAAGGGCTGCAGCAAAGATCAAAATTTAATTATTCCAATCTCTATCCTATTCAGGGTAACAGAATTTATGAAGGGCTGTAGCAAAGGATCAAAGATTTAATTATTTGAGAATATGACCTTCAACAGACATGTGCAAAGCCACAGACCTCTGGGCGGTCCTGGGTTAAGCTAGAGCCACCATTGGCACAGAGAAGACATAGACAGTGATTGGTAGATGTGAGAACTGAGGGGAGGGAACTTCGATGGTTTCCTTAAAGATAGAGGGGTCTGAGGACTGAGGGGGTTGGTGGGAGAGTTTTGGCTCTGAGTGGTTGGAGAGGTGCTCTGAGAAGCTTGCTCTGAAGGAAGCTGAAGGTGGAGGCCCCTGAGACTGTTTCTCCATTTGGGTCACGTGAGTAATAGGTATTGATCTCCTTTCTTTTCCCCAGCTACCTAAGGGCTTGGGGCTTTTGGCCCAGCCTAAACAGAAGGGGTATTTAAGCCCTATTCCCTTCTCTCCCCTTTCTCTCTCCCCCTCTCTCTCTCTATCTCTAATTCCTTTCTTCTTCCTGTTTGTAATTAAACTCTATAAAAGGTTGACGGCTGACTTGAGTTTTCATTTAGGAATTACATAGCTGAATTCCTTGGTGACCTTAAATTAATATATATCAGTCTTTTAAAGTGATTTCCTTGTCACAAGATATAATCAAAGAAAATTGCCCAGAGATTCTAGAACAAGGGGGTAATACAGCCACTGACAGAGCTTACAGAATACCTTCTACACTAAACCCCCAAAAGACAACTCCCAGGAATTCAATTACCAAATTCCAAAGCTCTCAATCAAAAGAAAATTCCTACAGGAAGCCAGAAAAAGACAATTTAGATACAAAGGAATGCCAATCAGGGTCACACAAGACCTTGCAAGGTCTACTCTGAATGATTGTAAGGCATGGAGCATGATCTTCAGAAAGGCAAGAGAGCTGGGTCTTCAACCAAGAATCAGCTACCCAGCAAAACTGACTATATACTTCCAAGGGAAAGTATGGACATTCAACAAAATAGAAGATTTCCAACTTTTTGCAAAGAAAAGACCAGAGCTCTGTGGAAAGTTTGATACCGAAAATCAAAGAGCATGGAATACCTGAAAAGGTAAATATTAAGGAAAGGGGAAAGGAGAAAAATGTTATCTTCTTCTTTTATTCAAACTCTCTTCTATAAGGACTACATTTATATCAATCTATGTATACTAACATGTGGGGAAAATGTAATGTATAAATAGGAGGTAAAGAAAGACCAAATAGAATAATCTTTCTCACACAAAGATTCACATGGGAAGGGGAGGGGAAGAAAACTCCTATAAGAAGGAGAGGAAGAGAGGGTTTTTTACTTAAACCTTAATCTCAGGGAAATCAACTCTGAGAGAGAAAAACTTCCAGATCCATTGGGATCTTGAATTCTATCTTACCCAACAAGGGTAGGGAGAAGGGAAAACCAATGGGGGGGAGGGAGAGATGGAAAACAAAAAGGGAGGGAAAGAGAGGAGGGAGGGGGAGGGAATAAAAAGGGAGGGACTAAAAAGGGAAACATCAAGGGAGGGGACAAGGGGCACTGATTCAAAGTAAATCACTGGAATAAAAGGTAGAGCCGAAGAAGAAAAGGTTAGAATTAGGGAAGGATATCAAAATGCCAGGGAGTCCACAAATGACAATTATAACTTTGAACGTGAATGGGATGAACTAACCCATAAAACATAGACGAATAGCAGAATGGATTAGAATCCAAAACCCTATCATATGTTGTCTTCAAGAAACACACATGAGGCGGGTTGACACCCACAAGGTCAGAATTAAAGGATGGAATAAGACCTTCTGGGCCTCAACTGACAGAAAGAAGGCAGGAGTGGTAATCATGATATCTGATAAAGCCAAAGCAAAAATAGACCTGATCAAAAGGGATAGGGAAGGTAATTATATTTTGTTAAAAGGGACTTTAGACAATGAGGAAATATCATTAATCAACATGTATGCACCTAATAATATAGCACCCAACTTTCTAATGGAGAAACTAGGAGAATTGAAGGAAGAAATAGACAGTAAGACCATATTAGTGGGAGACTTAAACCAACCATTATCAAATTTAGATAAATCAAATCAAAAAATAAATAAGAAAGAGGTAAAAGAAGTGAATGAAATCTTAGAAAAATTAGAATTAATAGACATATGGAGAAAAATAAATAGGGATAAAAAGGAATACACCTTCTTCTCAGCACCACATGGCACATTCACAAAGATTGACCATACATTAGGTCACAGAAACATAGCACACAAATGCAGAAAAGCAGAAATAATGAATGCAGCCTTCTCAGATCACAAGGCAATAAAAATAATTATTAGTAATGGTACATGGAAAACCAAATAAAAAACTAATTGGAAATTAAACAATATGATACTCCAAAATCTTTTAGTTAAAGAAGAAATCATAGAAACAATTAATAATTTCATCGAGGAAAATGACAATGGCGAAACTTCCTTTCAAACCTTTTGGGATGCAGCCAAAGCGGTAATCAGAGGTAAATTCATATCCCTGAATGCTTATATTAACAAACTAGGAAGAGCATAGATCAATCAATTGGAAATGCAAATGAAAAAACTTTAAAGCGATCAAATTAAAAACCACCAGCAGAAAACCAAACTAGAAATCCTAAAAATTAAGGGAGAAATTAATAAAATTGAAAGTGATAGAACTATTGATTTAATAAATAAGACAAGAAGCTGGTACTTTGAAAAAAACCAACAAAATAGACAAAGTACTGGTCAATCGAATTAAAAAAAGGAAGGAAGAAGAACAAATTAAAGGTTGAGAATTTAAGAAAAATACCAATAAGGAAGGCATGTACCAGGTGGGCCAAGAGGCCCAATTCAATTTCACTCACATCATGAGATGAACCTGCTTACCAGTGGAGACAGGAAGAGAAGAGCCCCCGCCTACAGCAAAGACCCTTTAAATCATAATTTGTTCTTGGGCCAGGTGAGAATTCAGTGAGATCTCAAAGCATTCTGGGGAAGTGGAGCAAGGCCTTCTGGGGATTAAAGTCCTGGATTCAAGTCTCCATTTTTACAAGAGTATAGACTATTGTAGATAAAGAACCAACCACTACCCAACCTGCCTTGAGGAGAGCCTATAGCACTTGGGATTTAAATATTATTGAGCTACTACTATTGCCTTTAGTTTGGGGATGTGATCATTTGGAATTCCCTGATTATTTGTTATACTAAGTGTGAGCATGGTGCATGCTATCCTGGTATATTTTGTAGGTCCTAAGGAATATTTACTGTTCTATTTGAATTCTAATCTAATATTGTTGGAAATTCTATGGACCTTAGAAATGTTTTACAAATACCTTGTAATGGGTACATGGTGACCCCCAGAGACACTGTGGGAATGGAATCAACTGGCCCTGTACCTACTGATAAAAATGGCTCCTTATCCACAACCTACTTAGCAAATGTTTCAACATCAATTATCTAATGGTTCTGTAGTTACAACAATGACATTTATGTACAGGTGATGTATATGTAATGGGTTTAGGAAAAGGAAGAATGTACCATGGTGTGAAGCTTATTATTAATTCTATAGAAGAAGTATCATAGTTGTCAGGAGAGGGACTGTACTGACTCTCCTTGATTGCCATCATTGTCATTTCTTAAAATATGTTGCTGCTGGAACACAGATTAATGCTGGCACCTTACAACATCAAAGACAGTTTTTTTTTAATTGGTCTTCCCTGTATGCGATATTGTTTTTTCTTCTTTTATAGAACTTTGCAGCAACACTTTTGTGCTTTTTGTCACTATGGAAATATTGTTTGATTTGTGATGCCTGTCACTTACTGTCTCATGGCCCTTTGTCTCTCAAAATATATAGATATATCATTTAATATTTATTGTTACTTTTATAAATATTAACAGGTCATCTTCCCATAATGGTATCTCCAGTAACTACTGATGTCCCTGCTCTTGTGGCTGATTTTGTGAACTACAAACTTAAACAGAAAGGTTATGATAATCTATTGGTTCCAGAAGAGAACTTCTTTGCAGGTGTACTCTCACTAGATTGTATAGTGGGACTTTTTATATTTTGATGCTGCGTTTGGTCCCAGCTGTATTGGTTCTACAACAAGTTCACAGATTCAACTAGTTAAGAACTGAATGGTGACTTACATAGAGATTAAGTTGATGGACTGGATCCACCAAAATGTTGGATAGGGCAGATTTATCAACTTGGAAGAAGGAAGACATCTGAAAGAATTAAATGCTGTGAGATCATGTTGACTGTGGGACTATATACTGTTAATCAAACTTATTAATGTATAATCAATCTCCTATGTATTAAGATACGTGTGCCTGTTGACATTATCATGTTAAATTTTATGTTGTTTTTAGATTGTAAATGATCCAGAAGAAAATTGTTGGCAGTTTTCTTTGGATCAGAGAAGGGATAATGTGGGAAAAAAGACCCCTAACCTCTTATACTTGATTTGATTTTAGGGATAGTGATAGGTTTAATATAATCAGTATTGTGATTCTAAAGTGATTAGTATAAATTCCATTATAATCTTGATACAATCAGTAAAATTCATAATTTTTACAAGGATTTCTAACTAAAGCATAAAAACTGCTTCTAACGGGGTATCTAATCAATCCCTAAGTCTGTACTTCCCTTTTTAAAAAGATGCTGAGTATCTGAATCTCATGTCCCAATATGGCACAAACATCACACACCCTTTCCTGTTTAGAAATAGTAATCTCTTCCCCCAGATCAGATGAGAGAGAGGTAATGGTTATTTGACTTGATTAGTCATTAGTCTAAAGACCAATATTGGCTTTCTGAAATGAACTAACCAATCAACTTAATAATTGGGTAACTATTTCTAAATAAGGCGTATATGATGTTATGCCTTGTGATCTTGTAAGGAAGTATTCATTTTGTTATAAAAACCAGGTTTCAGCCTCTGGGCATTGTCTCTTGCCCAAATTACATTGTCCAACAATGTAATTCATAAAAGAGAACACTTTTATTGGAGGTCTTGGCCCTCTTCCAATAAAATCTAACTTTTTACCTTGACTTGGAGAAATTTGGCTTTTTTACTTCATTTACCTAAATTGTCTATATAGAGTCTGTGGGTTTCTATTTCAAAAAAATTCATCAAAACTGGTTACAATTGTATAACAACCTTTGGTAAATTTAATGAACTAAATATCTCAAATTGATTTTAAGAGGTTTTTAGACATGATTTAAAAATATTTTCAACAACTCTGATCATTTTGCCTGTCTCTGAGTTATTTGTAACAAGATGTAAGATTCATTTTCATAACTGAAGTGAAGTACAATTATAATCCCCACCTCCCTTGTTTGTAAAAATGTGAATGGATGGGAAATTACAATCTCATACCAAAGGAGCTAAGAAGTTGATCCCAAGGCTTGGTACCCCTGGATGGCTCCCAAGAGGGAGCATCTCTCATTTGTAACTCCTCAGCTCACTTTACACTTTCACCAGAATGCTCTAGATACTTGGTGACATTTTTAGACCCAACAGCAACAGTACAGAGGGTTTTCTTTTAGACTCCTTTGGCACATTTTTGTAATGATGGCAGTAATAGATTTTTTTAAAATATCCCAGCCAAGGTTGAAACATTGCTACACTTGAGAAACCTGTGACAAGTATCCATTGGTTTCTAAGGTTTTTTTAAATGTCATACAGCAGATTTATGTAATATATGATAGTGGGTTTGTTTGCTATTGTCATTAAATGGGCTATTAAAATTTGGGGATTTTTATACTTATTGAATGTGCCTCACCTGTTGTATTACTGTTATTTATAAAAAAAACCTGTTACTTTGTGAAAATCATTTGCTTTGCACTCACAGTGGATCATGGCCAGGTTTGAAGGAGGACATGGATCTTTTTTTTTTGTGAGAAACCTTTGTACTCTACCTTTCCTTAGCTGACACATTGTGATAATGATTGTAAGCTATATATTTTTATTTTAAAAACTTTATTATTGTTTTGCTTGCATGTGCAATATGTTATTTCAGTTTTTTTTATTTTTTTCTCTCCTTTTTGTATATGAAGCATATGTCACCTGTATTGAGATTTTCTTTAACTGTTTTGATTTTTCAGTTATATAAGTTTAAAATAAATTTGCCATAATGTCAATACATACCCTAAAAAAGCTTTAGACTATAAAAATGATGTTACTGATTGTTTAAAAATATTATAGGACTTTACTTAATTATTCTGGCTGATTCCAGGAGAAGGGAATACAAAAGAGCCATTATACAGTGCCAAGAAGCACACGGTCAAGAAGACCAACCAATTCCAATGGGATTTATGGAAATATGCACAATGTCAAGGAGCACAAGGAAAAAAGGACCAAACCAATCAAGTTAGGATTGATGAACTTCGAAGCCAGTACAAAAGGACTTGTACCTAGTGTGAAACTCACGGTTGAGGCTCTTGACACATATTAAGACATAGGACACCTTGTTCTACAATCTTTGTGAATTACTCACAGACGAGTACCAAAGTTTGGCTATCATCCTGGCTCCCCCTATCCCTGAGAGTGAGGGTAAAATCAGAACAGAGAATGACACTTCCCTATCACACAAAAAATATAGTCTTTTTTCTCTCTTATAGTATGGCAAATTCTTGTAGTCTTGGCTGCAAATGGGTAAATGAAATATTACTGAATTCTGTCCTTCAGACTTGTGGGACAGAAATTACTTGGGCCCTGATTCAAAGACTTGTTATAAATTTATTTTTCTTTTACTTAAAATTTTGACATATAAGACTTTTACAATTTATATTTCATCCAGAAGTTATCTTTTCTCTCTTATTTGGATTTTTTTGTTCTTTTTTATTTTTTTGTCAATTGATTGATATGCCTCATAAATCAGCCATGCATCACTAAGTGATCCCTGTGTTTTTCAACACCCTCTTCAGGGGGGAATGTATAATTATTCTAAAATGCAAAGTTTAATTTTTTTTTAAGAATAATTTTAGGATAAGAAACATGCTACCTCTCTGAATCCAGAAAGTGAACTGTTTGGAAAAGGCACCATGAAGATGCCTCCACAGACCACACACTGCACCAGAAGATCCAGAGTGAACTTTGGGATGTGATGATTTGAACTGTGTGGATTTGAATGCATTTGTTTGGGTATGTATATGCTTATGCCAAAGGGGACTGAACCCTAACTGTTTTTTTTGTCAATGATCCTGGAAAGAAATGAATGGTTTTGTTCTTTTCCCTTTTATCCTCAAATTACTATAATTTAAAAGTTGATTTTGTTAAATGATCAAATTGGGGAGACTAGCCTCCCAAATCAATCATCATGGGGGCATGTCTAATTGAAAATCTGTTACCCTAAAAAATAATTACATATCCTGGGAACCCACTGACTTCCTGTCATTATGTACTTCCTGTAGGCCGGGGGTAAATGTTGAGTGGGCAATCCTGCTTGCTCTCTTGAGCATGCAGTAGGCTAGGTGACGGTGGTGAGTGGGGGTTTTGAAATGGATTGATCAGCTATGGGCATGTGGTTTTTATTGTGTATCCTCTTTATTCCTTGGTTTCTAATGATCATTAATAAATCTCCTAAAATATAATATTTTTATTATTGAGATTTAAATATCATTTTTACAAGTGATACTGAGTACTATTTCCTGTGGAGGTGTGAGTTTTAAAATTAATATTCAATAACTAAGTATCATATTTTAAAAGTTTTATTAATAATAACTAGGGCAAAAGAACTGCCTGAATTCAGCCTGGTCACAGGTTCAAAACGATGAAAACATGGGGACACAGGAAAAGGGAACTCTGGGAAATATTAAGGGACTTATGGGGGATGAAGTCCAAAGACTCAAAAATCTCCATTTATACACAGGGAAGAGAATTATACTGATTGTTTTTTTTTTTTTGAGATTTTGTAATTCTTTTGTGTCTCTTGTATGTGTTGATTTGTACCTATAAGTCACATGTGATTTTACATTTCTTATGGCATAATCTGTCTTGCATACAGTATTTGAACTGTGATTTTGAGTGTTTGTATGAAAGCTGAAAATTCTGTCGACATCACTAGAAGACTAGCAATAAGTAATGTATTGAGCAAAAGTGAAAGTGATATTTTTCTAATGGATTACCAGATTGATTCTGATCTATGTATGTCTAATATTCTGGACAATAAACCATGGCTAGCACTAAAATGTGTTTACCAGAACTTGGAATACTCTAAATTTAGTCTAAGCATAATAGAGAGCAATGGAACTATCATATTCCCTGCATTAAACACACACACACACACACACAGATACATAAATACATACACACACACACACACACACACACACACACACACATATATATATATACATGTCTCTCCTAAACTTGTCTAAGATAGTGTTAGCCTTTTTTGTTGACATGTTGACTCATACTGAATTTGCAATAACATAAGACTCCTAGATGCTATTCACGTGATTTTCTAAGTATATCTTCCTCATCCTATATTGATATTCTTTAATTTTTTTTAAACAAACATTATTTTATTTGGTTATTTTCAAACACCATTCATTAGAAACAAAGATCATTTTATTTTCTCCCCCCCACCTCCCACCACCCTCACCATTGGCTATGCATGATTCCTCTGGGTATCTGGTGTGTCCTCGATCTCAACTCATTTCCATGTTATTTGTTTTTGCCCTAGGATGTTCATTCAGAGTCTTTCCTCAATCATATCCCCTCCACCCCTGTAGTCAAGCTGTTGCATTTCCTTAGTGTTTTTATTCCCACCATTTGTCCTCTGCTTGAGGGTATTTTTTTATCCTCCTTGATCCCTGCAGGTTGCTCAGGGACTTTGCATTGACACTAATGGAGAAGTCCATTACATTCGATTGTACCACAGTGTATAAGTCTCTGAGTACAATGTTCTCCTGGCTCTGCTCTTTTGCTCTTCATCACTTCCTGGAGGTCATTCCAGTCTCCACGGAATTTCTCCACTTTATTATTCCTTTGAGCACAATAATATTCCATCAACAACATATACCACAGTTGGTTCAGCCATTCCCCAATTGAAGGGTATCCCCTCATTTTCCATTTTTTTGCCACCACAAAGAGCCTTATTATCTCTATGGAGTACAAATCCAGAAGTGCTATGGCTGGGTCAAAGAACAGACAATCTTTTATCGCCCTTTGGGCATACTTCCAAATTGACCTCCAGAATGGTTGGATCAATTCACAATTGTACCAGCAATGAATTAATATCCCAACTTTGCCACATCCCCTCCAACATTAATTGCTTTCCTTTGCTGTCATGTTAGCCAATCCGCTGAGTGTGAGGTGATACCCCAGAGTTGTTTTGATTTGCATCTCTCTGATTATAAGACATTTGGAACATTTTTTCATGTGTTTATTAATAGTTTTGATTTTTTTGGCTGAAAACTGCCTATTTATGCCCCTTGCCAATTTATCAACTGAAAAATGGCTTGATTTTTTGTACAATTTATTTAGCTCTTTACAAATTTGAGTAATTAGACGTTTGTCAGAAGTTTTTGTTATGAAGATTGTTTCCCAATTTGTTGCTTCCCTTCTAATTTTGGTTACATTGGTTTTGTTTATACAAATTTTTTTTAATTTTACGCAATCAAAATTATTTATTTTACATTTTGTGGCTCTTCCTCAGTCTTCCTTGATTTTTAAAATCATTCCCTTCCCAAAGGTCTGACATGTATACTATTCTGTGTTCACCTAATTTACTTATAATTTTCTTCTTTATGTTCAGGTCATTCACTCATTCTGAGTTTGTCTTGGTGTAGGGTGTGAGGTGTTGATCCAAACCTAATCTCTCCCACACTGTCTTCCAGTTTTCCCAGCAGTTTTTGTCAAATAGTGGATTTTTGTCCCAAAAGCTGGGGTCTTTAGGTTTGTCATAGACTGTCTTGCTGATGTCACCTACCCCAAATCTATTCCACTGATCCTCCTTTCTGTCTCTTAGCCAGAACCAAAGAGTTTTGATGATCACTGCTTTGTAATATAGTTTGAGATCTGGGACAGCAAGGCCACCTTCTTTTGTATTTTTTTTACATTATTTCCCTATATATCCTTGATCCTTTGTTCTTCCAAATGAACTTTGTTAATGTTTTTTTTTTTCTAATTCAGTAAAACTTTTTTTGGAAGGTCAATGGGTATGGCACTAAATAAATAGATATGGTTGGGTAGGGTGGTCATTTTTATTATATTGGCTCATCCTACCCATGAGCAGTTAATGTTTTACCAATTGCTCAAGTCTAGTTTTAGTTGTGTATAGAACATTTTGTAGTTGTGTTCATATAGTCCCTGTGTTTGTCTCTGGAGATGGATTTCTAAGTATTTTATTTTGTCTAAGGTGACATTGAAAGGAATTTCTCTTTCTAATTCTTACTGCTGATGTGTGTTAGAAATATAAAGAAATGCTGATGACTTATGTGGGTTTATTTTGTATTCTGCAACTTTGCTAATCTTGTTGATTATTTCGACTAGCTTTTTGGTTGATTCTCTAGGATTCATTAAGTAGACCATCATATCATACGCAAAGAGTGATAGCTTGGTCTCCTTGTTGCCTATTTTAATACCTTCAATTTCTTTTTCTTCTCTAATTGCTACTGCTGGTGTTTCTAGTAAAATGTTAAATAATAGAGGTAATAATGGGCATCCTTGTTTGACTCCTGATCTTATTGGGAAGGCATCTAGTTTATCATCATTTTAGATGATGTTTGCTGATGGTTTTAGATATATACTGTTTATTATTTTTAGGAAAGACCCTTCTATTCCTATGCTTTCTAGTGTTTTCAATAGGAATGGGTGTTGTATTTTATCAAAGGCATTTTTTGCATTTCTACTGAGATGATCATGTGATTTTTGTTGGTTTGCATGTTCATATGGTCAATTATGTGGATGGTTTTCCTAGTATTGAACCATACTTGTATTCTTGGTATAAATCCTACTTGGTCATAGTGAATGACCCTCCTGATCACTTGCTGGAGTCTTTTTCCTATTATCCTGTTTAAGAATTTTGCATCTATGTTCATTATGGAGATTTGTCTGTAGTTTTTTTCTCCATTTTTGACCTGCCTGGCTTTGGAATCAGTACCATATTTGTGTTATGAAATGAATTTGGTAGCACTCCCTCTTTGCTTATTATGTCAAATAGTTTGTAAAGTATTGGGGTTAGCTGTTCTTTGAATGTTTGGTAGAATTCACTTATAAATCCATCAGGCCCTGGGGATTTTTTCTTAGGGAGTTCTTTGATGGCCTGTTGGATTTCTTTTTCTGATATGGGATTTTTAAAGAAATCTATTTCTTCTTCTGTTAGTCTAGGAAATTTATATTTTTGTAAACATTTATCCATATCACCTAGATTGGTATATTTATTGCCATATAATTGGGCAAAGTAGTTTTAAATGATTGCCTTAATTTCCTCTTCATTGGAGGTGAGCTTCCCCTTTTCATCTTTGATACTCTTCCTTTGCTTTTCTTCTATCTTTTTTTAATTAGATTGAACAGTACTTTGTCTATTTTGTTTGTTTTTTTAAAGTACCAGCTTCTAGTCTTGTTTATTAGTTCAATAATTCTATCACTTTTGATTTTTTAATTTCTCCCTTAATTTTTAGGATCTCTAGTTTGGTGTTCTTCTGGGGGTTTTTAATTTGTTCACTTTCAAATTTTTTGAATTGTATTTCCAATTCATTGATCTCTGCCCTCCCTAATTTGTTAATATAAGCACTCAGGGATATGAATTTTCCTCTGATTACTGCTTTGGCTGTATCCCATAAGATTTGAAAGGATGTCTCACCCTTGTCATTTTCCTCAATGAAATTATTAATTGTTTCTATTATTTGTTCTTTAACTAACAGATTTTGGCGTATCATATTATTTAATTTCCAATTAATTTTTGATTTGGCTTTCCATGTACCCTTACTGATCATTATTTTTATTGCCTTATGACCTGAAAAGGTTGCATTTATTATTTCTACTTTTCTACATTTGTATTCCATTTTTCTGTGACCTAGTGTATGGTCAATCTTTGTGAATGTGCCATGTGGTGCTGAGAAGGTGTATTCCTTTCTGTTCTTATTTATTTTTCTTCATATGTCTATTAATCCTAATTTTTCTAAGATTTCATTCATATCTTTTACCTCTTTCTTATTTATTTTTTAATTTAATTTATCTAAATTTGATAGTGGTTGGTTCAGGTCTCCCACTAATATGATTTTGCTGTCTTTTCCCTCCTTCAATTCTCCTAGTTTATTCATTAGAATTTTGGGTGCTATACCATTTGGTGCATACATGTTGATTAGTGATATTTCTTCATTGTCTATACTCCCTTTTAACAGGATGTATTTATCTTCTCCTTTTTAATCAGTTTTATTTTTGCTTTGGTTTTGTCAGATATGATTGCAACTCCTGCCTTCTTTCTATCAGTGGAGTCAGAAAAGGTCTTACTCCAACCTTTAATTCTGACCTTATATATATCTATCCTCCTCATGTGTGTTTCTTGAAGACAACATATGGTAGGGTTTTGGATTCTAATCCACTCTGCTATTCATCTACATTTTATGGGTGAGTTCATCCCATTCATGTTCAAAGTTATGATTGTCACTTGTGATTTCCCTGGAATTTTGATATCCTCCCCTAATTCTGACCTTTCTTCTTTTGCTATAACCTTTTGAACCAGTGATTTACTTTAGGTCAGTCCCCCTAGTCCCCTCCCTTGATATGTTTCCCTTTGTAGCCCCTCCCTTTTTGTTCCCTTCTTGTTTGTTGATTTTTTTAGGGTCTAGGAACTTCCCTCCCCCCTCTCCTTCCCTCCCTTTTTATACTCCTCCCCCCTCCTTAATTTCCCCTTCTCCCTTACCCCGTTGGATAAGATATAATTCAAGATCCCAATGGATCTAGATGTTCTTCCCTCTCAGTGATGATTTCACTGAGAGTAAGGTTTAAGTAATACCAATTAGCACTGTCTTCCTCTCCTTCTTATAGGAGAATTCTTCCCCTCCCCTTCCCATGTGTATCTTTGTGTGAGAAAGATTATTCTATTTAATATTTTTTTCTATTTCTTGACATACATCTTAGTACCAGCAATGATTTTCCCTATCCCTTTTTCTTTCTTTTCCCCCCTTTCTGTATATTGTCTTAATGCCCCAATCTTTCCCTATGTGTGCTTCTTCTAATTACTCTAATACTGCATACAGTTTTTGAGTTACACATTACATTTCCCTCCTGTATTAATATATATAATTTGATATAAATGTAGTCCTTATAGAAGAGAATTTGGATAAAAGAAAATGATAACATTTTTCTCCTTTTCCCTTTCCTTCATATTTACCTTTTTATGTTTCTCTTGCTCTTTGTGTTTGTATGTCAAACTTTCCTCTGTGCTCTGGTCTTTTCTTTATAAATACTTGGAAATCTTGTATTTTGTTGAATGCCCATACTTTCCCCTGGAATATTATAGTTAATTTTAATGGGTAGGTGATTCCTAGTTGAAGACCAAGTTCTCTTGCCTTTCTGAATATCATGTTCCAGGCCTTGTAGTCATTTAGTATGGACATTACCAGGTCTTGTCTGACCCTGATTGGCATTCCTTTATATCTAAATTGACTTTTTCTGGCTTCTTGTAAGAATTTTTCTTTTGCTTAAAAGCTTTGGAATTTGGCAATTACATTCCTGGGAGTTGACTTTGGGGGATTTAGTGTAGAGGGTGTTCTATGAACTCTTTCAATGCCTATTTTCCCCCCTTGTTCTAGAACCTCTTGTTCTACTTGTTCTACTCTTGTGGATTACATCTTGTATTATGATATCAAGATCTCTGTTTATTTCTGGCTTTTCACGTAGACCAATGATTCTCAGATTGTCTCTCCTTCCTACATTTTCCAAGTCTGTCACCTTGTCAGTGAGATATTTTATGTTACCTTCTAATTTCTTGGTCTTTTCACTTTGCTTTATTCATTCTTGCTCTTTTGCAAGTTCATTGTCTTCCAGTTGCTTGATTCTGACCTTTAAGGACGGATTTTCCTTTCCAGTTTGGTCTGTCCTGCTTTTTGAGGCTTCCAGCTGTTTCTCCAATTGGGTGTTTTTGTCCCTCAGATTGCTGAATTCCCTTTGCATTATTTCCCTTTTTTCCTGCCCGAAGGCTTCCATCTTTTTGATAACCTCCAAGGTAAATTATTCAAAAGCTTGTGGACAATTTCCATTTCTTTTGGAAGGTTTTGGAGCATTTGTTTGTGTTTCCTCTTCTGCTATTTCCTCTGTATTCTGTATTTTTCCTACATAAAATGTATCCAAGGTCACCCCCTTTTTATTGCTCCTCTTTGTGTTGGGGTGTTGGGGTTCCTGGGCAGTGTTTGCCATCTCTATGGTTTTTTCTCCCCTTTCTAATCACTAATCTGAGTGAGTAGGGCTGGCTCTCAGTGTATGGGTCTAATGATCAAGGCTTTTGCCTCAGGCTAATTCTTGATTCTTCCCAGCTGTACTTTCTTCCCAAGGGAGCTCAGGGTTTGCCCTCCCCTGCCTGCTGGCATTTTGGGTGTCACTTCTCTCAGGGGTAAGTCCTTGGTGGTCTTAGTTAATTCCCAGGACCTGTAGGTGCCCCTTGCTCACTTCAGGAGTTCCTTTCACACCCTCTTTCATTCAGGTGTGCACACTGGTTGGTTCAGTTGGGCTGGTTTTGAGCGCCTGCGATCTGAGCTCCCCTTGCCTGCCTGCCAGCATTTCGGGTGTTATTGCCCTCAGGGGTAGGTCCTTGGTGATATTAATTAACTCCCAAGACCTTTAGGTGCCCCTTGCTCACTTCAGGGGTTCCCTTCGCACACTCGTTGATTCAGGCATGCACACTGGTTGGTTCAGGCGCACTGGTTCTGAGTGCCCATGATCTGAGCTCCCCTTGCCTGCCTGCTGGGGTTTTGGATGTTACTGCTCACAGGGATAGGTCCATGGTGGTCTTAGTCAGCTCCCCAGACCTGAGGCTGCCTGTTGCTTAGTCCTGGGGTCCAGTCCCTCACTGGTTGATTCTGGCGAGTGCTTACTTTAACTCTGGCTCTGTAGGTGTGGGAGGGGAGGGAAAGGGAGAGAGCTTGGTCAGCTCCTAGGGAAAAAGCTAGAGAGTTTTTTGTTCCCTTATATTGTGGAAATGCCTGAATTCTGCATACCTTCGGTGTTGCACCCTGATGTGGAGTCCCTCTGTTCTTATGAGGATTTTTTTGGGGGTGGGTCTTTTGAGATTGTCTGTATTGTTGGGTCTGAGGAGGGAAAGTTAGCTGCATTTAATCTGCCGCCATGCTTACCCAGAAGTCTCTATTCTTTAATTTTTTAAACATGAGTATAGAATTTTAAATCAATCTCCGTTAAATGTCATTTTCTTAGTTAACCTTTGCCTTCATTTACCAACATCTTTTTGGATCCTGACTCTGTCATCCAACATGGAAATAATCCCCTCTAATTTGGGGTCAGCTGAAAATTTGGTAAATAGGTCCTGTAGGCCTTCATCTTTTCCTTTGTTAAAAATGTAGAGAAAACCATTTTTTGAGGGGATTTCTAGAGTTTCTATCACATTTGCAAGGCTCCACTTGGTCTGGTAAGTATCTCAAAGAGCTCTCCTGAATTACACACAGCAAATGGAGCAAAAGTGCCAATAGTTTTCAAGCCTCAATAGGTTGTATGTGACCCAGGTGATGGAATGCCTCAGCTATGGAAGCCATTGTCTTTTTCTCATCTTATTATCAGTGTACTTTTCCCAAGATCCCTCCAAGAAATATGACCAAAGTAAGCCCTAAAGCCTTTTGGCAGAGGTAGACCAGATGGAAAAATATATCCTTTCACTTCTTTCCATAATAATTTCCATTCTCCTTGAAAGAGAAATGAATAACCATTGAAATGAAGCTTTCCCTAGTCTAGCATAAAATGCATGGAAATTCACAACAGGGAACATAAGGCCAGAGACCAAGCCAACACCAATATAGGGAGGCAGCAGAGCAAACACTCTATAACTAGTGTAAAGCAGGTGATTTCCTTACTTTTTCTTCCTTTCCCCATTTTTTCACCCTTTTGTTTCCTATCCTAGAGAGTGGATGTTTTCTGGGTCTCATCTCCATGGAATCTCCTGGCCCTCAGCTAACTTTGAGTTCACTTCTGCCAAGGTGATGGCTAAAGATTTAGTTTACCCCATCATTTCCTGACATTTGCCTGTAAGTAGGAGATGCTGGAAGCCTAAAACCTTTTTAAGTCAAGAGAATAACTCCCTAATGGTGGAATTTTAGCCAACATAAGAGTCAAAAGGTGAATTGCTCAAATTGAGCATCCTCTGGAATTGCCTGTCTCTTAGATATGGTCACTTGAAGACAAAGACAGTTTAATCACCAAAGTATTGGACAGATGGGAAACCTGAAGTCAAATGTTTCTTCAATAAACATTTTGCTTCTGGCATCTTATACTACCCAAACCACTAAAAATTATTGATTTGACTAATTGCTTAAATTTCTGGAGTTATATTCTGTCTGGGATTTCCTCACGACAATCTTGTGAAGTAGGACACATGTGCCTTATTGGCACCATTTTACAGATGAGGGAAAGGAGCGTCAGAGAGGTTAAGTTATTCAACCCAATTTACAGCAGGGAAGTAGAGTAGAGTCATAAGACCTGGGTTCAAGTCTTATCATAAGTACAGAGGTCTCTCTTCTTGAGAAGTTCCCAAACTCTCTCAGTTCACAGAACTCTTAGCATCTCAGTAATTTTCTCACAGCAAAAGGAAATACCTAACAATTCTGCTTATTAAGCAGTTAGGTCTTAAGGACTCATGAAGTATTTATGTCCTACCAATTAGTAGCCATTTGAAAAATAATACACAGAAATTGAAAAAATAATATTTTTACTTTACTTTATTCTTAAGTAATTTCAATGACTTACTAGTGGGATATGTATATCTACTGAATACTGCATAGCTTCTCAAAAATCTTGGACTCAGATTAGGCACTGTTGTCTTTATTTCCTTTTTCTTGTTGATTATAATGTAGCACTTTTAAAAAAAATCACAGAAATTATCAAAAACCCAACTTCACAGAAATATGAATTGGCTGAGTTTTAGATCTCAGCAATGTGTTTCCCTCAAAAATATAAAATATTCTATGATGCTCCAAAGCTTGCTGTTTACCCAGTTGGAAAGTACAGTTCTGTACTATTATGCCTATTCTTTACATACTTCTCTTTATGTACTTCATTGCCTCTCCTAATTCCTGACATATAATGGGAGCTTAAGAATGCTTGTGGTATTTCGTTGTATTGAACTGAAGCATACAATCTGAAGATGAGGCCAAATGGCTGTGTTCCTACCCCCTGAAGCCCTTTGTAGGTCTTAATAAAGGTCGTTCCCTTTCTGAGAAAAATGGTAAACAGTGTTTTCTGTTACTTTAGAGACTACATTGTTCGAGCCTCATGATACTAGAGCATGCTTCAAGGAACATGTGTTGTTAGCATCTTGAAGCCACCATTGGCTGAGAAACATGCAACTCTGGGATACTGGTGCCAACTTTCTTTATTCTTCCTAATCAATAGAATTGAGAATACATTTCAGTTACAGAAATAACCTCATTCTTTATTGAGAAGAGGCCAATTGCAGGCTGAAAAAGACTTCTTCGTGAAATAGTTCTTTCTAAAAGTATTCTTCAGCTGTGTTATTTTTCATGCTGCAGCAAGACTTCATGAAACCACAGAAATCCACCAATTTTTCATTTCTTCTGCAGAAGCGCCTTCGGCAGACACCATTTTTTCTTTGACAACGAGCTTCTACCTCTGCCTTGAGTTCATCTGCAAATACAAGCCCCAATCAGCTCCAGCACATACAAGCATAGCCACAAACAGGGAAACAATTTACATAGTCTGTGAGTTAATGACTTGTTAGCTCCTTACTAGCTCTGGCCAGTGGGCCACCATCATAGCTTCAAGGAAAGGTAGAAATCAGATTGTTCTTAAGGAGCCAGTTTCCCTAGTCAGCCTTCTGAAGTCTTACACAGTCTGATAGTATTTAAAACTCTTCTGTGGCTTCTTCTCTGACTCACTGATTTGGGCTTCTGTTTGCCTCCTTATGAGATGATTCCTTATTTTATTCACAAGATCATAGATGAAATACCTAGAAGACTCTTTATAAACTGCCTAATTCGGTTTCCCAGGCAAGTCATCTAAAGTCCCTCAGCTTCACTTTCCTTTAGTGCTGGGAATAGAATAGTGATTTCATTGATTCCTGGAACTCTCAAGAGAAGAAACTACCAGCGTCCATTAACTGGCATTTTCTCTGCCATTTCTAACTGTAGAGACACATGAGGATCTCTGAAAGGTTTAGGTCATTCGCTCAGCACCAGACAGTCAGTATGTATCAGAGGCCACCTCTAAAGCAATTCTGCCTGATTTTGAGGCCCCTACACTGAATCATTCTGTAGAATGGAGATAATAATAGCACTTGCCTCACACGTGTTTGTAAGAATCAAATGAGATAATGAATGTATAGCTTTTTCAAATCTTAAATCACTATAGATATTTGGGCAATTTTTAAGGGAATGATGAGTATGGCAGTATGGGAAGGAAGGGTTCAGCTTGGTTCTAGCTAGTTGGGAAATTGGCTTCTAAATCTTTCTGATCTGAAAACATCCTTAACAAAAATTCAGATGAAACAAACATTTTTAATCAGACTATGTTATAAGCATTCACCTAAGTTACTGCACTTGATCTCTAACCCTAACCCAAAGCCTTTTACTTTATTTCAAATTACCTTGTAAATATGAGGTACTCCTTACAAGTTGAATTTAGTTAAAACAGAATAGAATTTATTCAGTTCTATGTCTTCCCTTCTCTATTTCTCCAGCAGAGCTACCTTCTAGTTCTTGTAATTTGCTGTCCAAGCTCCTATTTTATGCTCACCCAGCACTCCAATACAGCATATGGTTCCTGTCTTTAACACTATCAGGCAGTTTATTAAGCCTAGCAGAGCATTGGGTTATGAGGTGGAAATACAAGGAAAGGAAAAAGACAGTCTCTGCCCTTGAAGACCTCACAGTTTATTAGGTGAGTTAACAGGTGAACAGATATGTCCAAACAATCAATATGAAGATAAATGAAAAATAAGCAATGGAAGGAAGGCACTAGAATTACAAGAGATTGGACATGACTTCCAAGGGAAGGTGGGATTTAAGATGAGAATTCAAAGAAGCCAGGGGAAGGCAGGAGGCAGAAGTGTGGAGAGATAGTATTCCAGGCATGAGGGATAGCCAGTGAAAATATTTGTAGTTGGGAGATGAAGTATCTTCTTGGAGGACCAAAAAGGAAGTTTGTGTTACTAGACTAAAGAGTAGATAGTAGAAGGGAGGTGGAGGTAAGAAATGAGACTACTGCAACCAGGATATGGGGGTAAGAAATAGTGAAGAGTTGAGGATAACACCAAGGTTGAGAGTCCAAGGGACCTTTGAAGATGCTGGTGCCCTCAATGGTAACAGGGAAGTTTGGAAATGGGGATTCTTCAAGGGGAATGTAATTTAGATTTTTATCTGATCCCTCTTTACTCCATTGGAGGGCTAAGAATTCCAAACCATCCTTTGGGAAAATACTCTAGTGGGTTGTATTTCCCCAGAATGTCTCCCAAATTGCGGACAGAAGAGTCCAACCACCATTTTCGGGAAACAACTAAACTGAAACTCCTAGGAGAGCTGTAGAATTGTTATTTCTTACCGATCTCATTTTTTTTCTCATATTTTGAAGGCCACCAGAAGTCAGCTTTTTCCATTTCTCCATCCAAAAGGGGGAAATCTTCTGTTTGTTCTTCTTCATCTGGAGTCAGGGTCTGAACAGCCACGAAGAGCATGGCAAAGAGAATGCAGAAGACTTTCATCCTGGAGGTTTGGTTAGTTTGTAAGGGTCACAAAAAGAAGAGACAGATAACTCCAACTGTGGTCTATTAGGGAAGAGAGCTGTATTTATAAAGCAAAGCTGATGCCCAAGGGGGAAGTCCAGAGTCAAAGTCTAAATGTGGGTTGATAACTTAAAAAACCAACAATTCTCCTTTAATGTTTCTTTGATCTTTGATGTTTCTCTGGTGATCTATCCCAGTTGTTAACCCAGCCTTTCATTGTCATTGATCTACAATCTCCATCTGGCACCCAATTAACCATTATTGATAGGCCATGAAAGGGAGGAAGCCACATTTTCTGCAATTTTATTTTATCTTTTGTTTTGTTTTGAAATTGGGTCTCCCTATCTTCCCCATTCTATTACTGATTAGCACAGAAGATTCAGTGTGTTTCATTGGTCCAACCCAGACTGATTTGTCCCTCTGCTAGTGGCTCCCTGTTGCTGGGAGACCCAGCACATTTGTGGTGCTGTATTCAGTATGCATAAGTAGTCAGTTCACTTTTAATTATAATTTCCAAACTCATGCAGTCCCTCAGTCCAAATGTTCTCCAGCAGACGTTCTCTATTCTCATCATTTTAGATAAGCATCTTTGGTCCTCAAAAACATGGCTCAGAGCCCTTATGATGGAAACAGTTATAGTGGGATGTCATGTCAGCTGATGAAAAATGTGTTTTCTGACACTTACTTTGGCAAGCTAGCCTTGTGTTGATGTGACTGAACTGGGACTAGCTCCCTTCAATGTTGCCATTCTTGGATGCAGGGCCAACAATGATGCTGGCTTTCAAAACCTTGTCAAGGCAAATTCCAGAATTTCCTCCCCCTCTTATCTGAGTGATCTCGAATGATAGCCAGGCAAATGCTGAGTGCCCTGTTAATTGTCAAGATATACACTATGAAAGATAAGGACATATGGGAGTCCTAAGATCATGGATCCAGGAAGCAGACCAGAGCCTGAAATTTTCACCCATTATTTATTAATTCTCCTGAATGATAGAAAAAACCCAGAAGTAAGAATCAAGTAATTTAGATTCTAGGCCCAATTTTTTTACTTGCTTCCTGCGTGACCAATGCAGAAGGTTCTTCCCCTTCTGGCCCTCAGTTTCCTCACCTCTAAAGTGGGAATAGTTATCCTTGCCCTGCCTTCCTCACAAATATAGTAATGTATAGCAAAACACTTTATAAACAGTGAGCCACTGAAAAAATACAGCCATTATGTCTATATTATTCCCATAAGAAAAGCAAGGCATTCGGATAGAGAGATAGAAAGCTTCCTGTCCCTGGCAAGTCAAAGCACTGCCATCACCTTGATCAGCGCCTGACCCCAGTCCCTTACAGGCAAGAATCCTGGACATGATCATGCATCCTGCTTCCAGACTAGCCCCTGCTGCCCTCATTCAGGGAAGTAGCTCCCTTTGGAGACAACCTGGCTGTGGCCTCTTCAGGTGCTCCAGCCCTTGCGTTCTCAGTGGCTGCAGCTACTGAACTTCAAGAAAAGGAAATTGTCACTTCCAAAGTCTTTAGCATTGCCAAATGTCAGAAGCAGAGTTTCATTAGTACACATTCCATTAAAGCAGATGCCTTGCCCCCTGCCCCCTAAGGACAATATGGCCTTTTCATATGGTCTGCGTGCTGTTTACTGCGTTAGAATGTTAGTTCCTTGTGAGCGGGTACTGTCTTCACTTTTCTATTTGTGCCCATGGCACCTTGCATTGCTGTATCCTTTGCATATTGTTGTTCAGTCATATCCAACTCTGCGACACTTTCTTGGCAAAGATACTGACAGGGTTTGTCATTTCCTTTTCCAGGGTGTCCTCGTTTTACAGTTGAGGAACTGAGGAAAATAAGGATTAAGTGACTTGCCCAGGGTCACATAGCTAGTAATTATCTGCAAGTGGATTTGAATTCAGATCTTCTTGACGCCAGACCTGGCGATCTATCCCCTGAACCATCTAGCCGCTGCTTTGCATATAGCTAGTGTTTAATAGATTCCTTTCCTTCCTCTCTTCCTTCCCTTCTGTTCCCTCCCTCTTTTTTCCCAGGGACATCACCTGAAGAGAGTTGGCTTGCAGTGTAGGAAGCACGAGCTACTCTTCCACCTGTGTCCAATGGCCATACATGCTTGCTAATGTGTTTAATTCTAATATGTGTGTTAATAATACAAAATTAATAACACAATTATAATAATAATCCCTCTTCAGGGACAATCTCCCAACTTTAAGTGGTTTTATTTCTAGGAGAGAAAGGTTTATGGGTCAGAATGTTTCATTGTGATCTTCCTTATGTGATTTCACTAAAAAATTTTGCTTTGAACTAGAGGTGCCTTTTGACTGACTAAGAGAAACAATGACATAGAGGAGGTTTGAGAGCTATGTTTTTGCATGGATATCTACCTGAAAAAGTACTTTTTCACAAAGGGCAGACTTTCTGAGAGCCTAATTTGTGGAGGAGATCCCTAGGTCCCACATAGATACTTTAAAAATATTTGTTGAATTCATTTGAATTGGACCAACTGAACTGCTCCCCACTACCGTGCCTCCTGAGTTTGGAGTACATCAGTGGTCCTTCTTTTGATGGTCTGGCTAGTGCACAAATTGTGGGAGTTGGGAAGAGTTTTCTGACAAATCTAGAGTAAAGATTTTTTTAATTTTCTAGTAATGGGGAAGAGCTAAAGATAAGATCTCTTTGAAACAAATTCCTGGTCTCCTTGAACTGTAGAGAGATATTGTGGTGGACTTGGAAAGAATAAAACCATTCATCATGAAATCAAGAGAGAGTTTTGAGTATTCATTTTACTACTTACTATGTTTATGATGAAATAAATCACTTTGCTATCCTAAATTTTGGTTTCCTCTTGTAGAAAATAGAGAAAATAGACTTAACACAACCTTCCTTGTGAAGTTCTTCAGGTAGAGAAATGGTTAGAATTTTACATGCTGTTATGGAAATGGGAACCCTGATTATGTCATAGGTAGGTCTGAAATAAGAGGGACATACTTTCTTGTTCTAATTTGAAGCGCTTAGACCAGCTTCACTTAAATTTACTCCTATTTAGAGTAACTTAAAAAGCTCATTTTTGTCACTGTATCTTCAAAAAATATTTGGGACTGAAGGTTAAGAAAGCTGGATTCTAATTCTGACTCTATTTCCACTTCTCTTCTTTTTTCCATTTTATTTATATCCCTTTCCATTTCTGACTTACTGTGTGACCTTATGCTACTCACTTTATCGCTATCAACCTTTGTTTCTCCATCTGTAAAGTGATAGAGTTAAAAATACTTGAATTTTTGTGATAATTCCTAATCAATAAAGTCACCCCCCCAAATGAAATGGGATCTCTGAGGTGTAGGAGGAGGAAGTAAGTTCCCTGTTACTGGTGGTGTCCACAAAGTGTCTAGAAGATCACTTGTCAGAGATATTATAGTCAGCATTATGGACCACAGGGTCCTTCCAACTCACAATATTCAAGATGAGATCACATCTGACTTTTCTCCAGGTTCTAAGATTATACAAACTATACTATATCACCTATTGAATGATCTCTTGGAACCATGGGCAACCATTTCTTTGGGATAAGCATCCTAGGATTTCAGAGATCCTTAAGGGCAATGAAGGCTCTAAAGCTTTATTCTTCATTCCTTTGACCTTCCATTTGCCCCATGTCTTTTCTAGGGCTATTCGTTGCCATTAGGGGCTTGACTAATTCTAAAGGGAGAATGGAATGAAATATGGGAAAAGACTTTAAATGAGAAGCCCAATCAGGGGGTTTTGCCATAGTTCAAGTGAGAGTAAATGAGACTCTCAACTAAAGTCCCATCTGAGTAGAGAGGATGGATATGAAAGATGTGAAAAATTGAAGCAAGATTTGTCCTAAGTTGGATATGTGGGATACCTTTCATGTGTGTATAACATATTCTCACAAAAATGTTATATAGTTGGGAAAGGGCATAGGAAGTGCCAGCTATTGATATTCTCAGTCTAGGTGGCTCCTTGTCATGGACATCTGCCATTATTTTGGAAGTCACCACTCACTGTTATCCTCTACCCCGGAACCCTTTTCTGCTTTTGCAATCATAGCAAGTCAACGCTGCTGTTCACAGAGGGAAAGGTGTCTGAATGTACTGCTCTGTGGTTTCCCTCACTGTCCTTAAAACTTTCCAAACCAATCCAAATGCCATTTTCTGGCTACTGCTCATTTGTTCTTACTACCTCCTCCAAAAGAGAATGACCTTCTTGAAGACAGGGACTAGTTCTTTAGTAGTTGTGAGCCCAAAGCTCAGCATAGTGTTTGGTACATAGGAGACCTCAATAGATTCTTTTCATTCATTCATTCAAGGGCAACCAAACCCATGGCTGAACGTTGGGAAGATTGGAATGAGGTACTGTTAAGAGCAGTTTGAACAGGTACCCTAGGCTTGGAATTCTCTTTGAAGTGTTTCTTCTCTGGACTTCCCCCCCACCCCCAACAAACTCAGTTTTCCATGTAGCTAGTTGACAGATCAATTCATTTCATATTTGTCCATGTGTTGATCACAGTGCCATCTAGAACAAACAGAATATACCACCCCAGCCTTCTACAAGAGGACTCCTGCTTCCCAGCTGTCTAAATATTGACTGAGTAGGTAAAGACACAGTGAAACAATAGAAGGGACTGACAACAGGCAGTGATGGAATCCATGGATGATGTAAGACTAAACTGGAACCGTTTTAATCTAATAATGCCATCATGAAGTCACCATGTGACCACAGGCAAGTCATTTTGTTTCTCTGAGCCCCACTTTTCTCATATGAACAATTTTGTGTTTTTGAACTGCATGGGGTGATTTTAAAGACAGTGCTTAGTGCTTGATGATCCATGAATCACAATGGACAGTTGAGTCAGGGTACTCTTTTCTGCTCTGATAGACACGGCTCCCTATCTGATCTTTCCCAAAGGTCTATAATTTTCAGTCTTTTACTAAAGCTGTTATTTCATGTGATTGTATCTGTAAAAACCAGTGTAAAACCAGTATTCTCTATTCATAGGAAAGTCCGTCTCTGAGATCAATTTTTACTAATAATGATAGCGAGCATTTTTGGAGTTCATTGTAAGGTTAGAAAAGTACTTTAAATGAGCTTCCTGAAGACAGGGACAGTGCTTTTGGCTTTCTTTGTATTGTAGTACTTAGTACAGTCCCCTTAACAAATACCAGTTGGCTGACTACATTGCACATTATAGATGTTCAAAAAATTGAACTGGATAGAATGAAATTACAACTCAATCATAGGATTTAAACTACAGAATTCTAGACTCTATAAAGCAGCTCCCTCAATTTTTTTGAAGAGAAAGGGGATCTATTTAAATTCCATCTCTGATTCTTACAATCTGTGTGCCCCAGGACAAATTAGTTTCTGGATTTCAACCTCCAGATCCAATGTTCTTTCCACTAATCCATGTGGAGGGTTCTTAATGATGATCCTGGGCTTTTAAAATCAATGTTCAATATCTCTTACCTGAGGTGCTCTGATGTGATTAGACTAAATCTCATACATTGTGTTCAGTATTGTGTACCACATCTTAGCAACACTAATAAACCAGAGTGTACAGAAGAAGGCAATCAAGAGGGTGAAAGGCTTTCTGTCCATGCTATATGAGGATATGCTGAACAGACTAGGCAGATTTAACCTAGAGAAAAAGAGATGCAGAGTACATGTGATAGCTGTCTTCATATCAATCAGTCAGTCAATCAGCATTTATTTATTAAGAGCCTACTATGTGCTGGGCACTTGTTTGGGGCTGTCATGTAGAAGAGGTGTTAGATTTGTTTTGTTTGGCCCAGTGGGGCAGAACCAGGGACAATGGGTGGAAGTTGCAATGAAACAAATTTAGGCTTAATGTCAAGAAAAACATCCTAACAATGAATGCTTTTCAAAAGTGGAATAGGCAGCCTTTGGAGATAATGACTTCATCTCACTGGAGAGTTTTAAGCAAAGGTGGGTGGATACTTCTTGTGTACAGGATCCTTTTTCATGTATAGATTGTACTGCTATAATTCTTTCCCACTTTGAAATTTCATGAAACACTAAAAAAGAAATCCAAAAATGCTATTTAAATTTTTTTTCTGTTTACAAATAACTCATTGATGTTTGAAAGTGGTAATCTTCATTTACCTGGAATATCCACTTATATGGAATTATTTTACTCTACCCCCCTTTACCAATAGGACCAAAGGTGGTATTACTTCACAGTGTGCTCTGGAATTAGAGCATTAGTGTCCTCTTCAGCTATGACAGAAGGAAGAGAGGAAAGTAGATCATTGAAAGTAGCTGAAGTTTTGATGAAAGAATTTTGTCTGTCTTCCCAGCCCTTAGCCACTGATGTGGAAGCAATTATACTACAATACAGTGGCAGGAACATTTGACTGAGTCAGTAGACCTGGATTCTAGTCCACATGATCCACCACTACCTAGCTAAAGGAGCTTGGCCAAGTTACTAAACCTGTGTTAATTTGTTCACGTGTAATATAGGGACAATAAATTCTCCCCCCCCCCAATCCATAGTACTATCATGAATGTACAATGGGTTCATTGCTGGAAAGTGTTTTGAAAAGCAAAAGCAATATACAATACAATTTTGAGGTATTTTTAAAAATAATTGTAAAAAAAAAACTATAGGAAGTATCCTTAAACTGGGCTAGAATAAAGAGAAGCAGTATGACATAATGAAAAGATCACAGGATTTGAAGTAAGAAGACCTGAGTTCTCATCCACTATTTGCCAATCAAGTGACCATGAACAAGTCACTTCACCTCCTTATCAGTTGCATCATCTGTAAAATGATAGAGCTTGCTCCTTTCAGTAGAGCTATAGATGGCTACCATTGTGGAATGGAGGTTATATTATTTGGCAATATTATTCTGTCAGCTGGTTCTGCTTAGCTGCTCTTCTATTTTCTTTGTTACTGATTAGAATTCAATAGCATGTCTGGGAGAGTTGGTAAAGGAAAATTGTACTTGTGAGAAAACTTAAGACATCAATTAAACTTCTCCCCGTTTACACCACCACAACCCTATTTCAGGCCCTCATTATCTCTTATCTTGACTATTGCACTAGATTCTTAATTGGTCTCCTTGGCTCAAATATCTTCCTTATCCAATCCATCCTCCACTCAGCTGTCAAACTGATTTTCCCAAAGTACAATGTGACCGTGTCACTCCCTTACTCAATAAACTCTATCAAATCAAGCAGCAAATTTAAAGTCTTCTGTCTGACATGTAAAGCCCTTCACAACCTGGCCACAATCTACCTTGAAGGTTTTATTGAATATTTTTCCTCACCACAAATGGTGAAATCTAGCCAAACTGGCCTTCTAGCCTGTTCTGTACATAATGGCCCACTTCTCATCTCTCTCCCTTTGCACTGAATTTATCCTCTATATTAGAATTCATTCCCTCTTCACTACTACTCTCAGAATCCTTAGTTTCCTCCAAGGCTAAGTTCAAACAATATGTATGAGAGGCTTTTACTAATCCTTCCAGGAGCTAGCATCTTCTTTTCAATATTGTCTTGCATCTGTTTGAATTTCTTTTGTATAGGACTATAGTTGTACATGTTATCGATTCAAATTACACATATGTGTCCGGCCTTCCTGCCACCTCCCATCCAGGACTCTAAGTTCCTTGAGAGCAGGAATTCTTTTCACTTTTGTCTTTATTTCCACAGTGCTAGGCATGTAGTAGATGCTCAATGCTTGTTTATTAATTGATTGTTAATTTGCACATAACATATGAGAGAGTTGGATTCAGTGATCTCCAATTTCCCTTCCAGATCTAATGAATTAGAATTCTATGATTAAGTGAGGGATATGTAACATTTTGAATGATCAACTCAAAATCCAAAGTGAACTCAACATGTTAGAATGACAGATTTAATCTAAGAAAATGTTGAAGAAGAATACATTTAAGGGCTACTATTGATCTTAACAAGTCAAATGTACAAGTACAGGATCATAGTGGTATGATTAGAAAATACTTTTCATGAAAAAAGGGATTTTTGGTGAACTGGAAAGTGAATATGAGTCAACAGTGTGACATGGTAACCAAGAAAACTACTATTATTCCAGGTCATATTACATAATGTTTATTGTTTGGGACAAGGAAGTAGATGCCCCAGACATGGTTTTACCAGGACAGGAGGTAGTAGGATTATTATATGCAATTCTGGAGACCATATTTTAGGAAGTACTCAAATATAGCTGTGCTCAAAATATAGTGTTTGCAAACTCCCTGGTACTTATTTTTAGGAGTCTATGAGGTAATAACTTTTCATAAAAATGATTAGATATTTGCCCACTGAGTATTCAAAAAGGACTAGCACCTTTGGTGTGGGGATTTGCTGAGCCATTTTCAGGGCTGCTTATCCATTTTTGGTGTCTATCTGGCATTCAACTTTCCCCTGTGGCTCCATGATTCTGTATTATGTTCAGTGGCCACAACCCCATAAATCATCTTGGAAAATGGACTAAATAAATTGAAGGTAACTGATAGAACACAGACTTGTTGGTGAGTTAGGGGAGATACATGTGGTATATCCTAGTGGAATAGGCAGATAAGAACAATATGTTCCAACAGTCATGAAAGTTATTGAAGCAGGATCCATGGAGAGCTTAGAGCTTGGTCAGAATTCAAAGAAGGAAAGGTGATGTACCACATCTTAGGCGGCCATCAGTTGTCCTCACTTTTATCTTGTCCCTGAACTTTTATGATTCTGGAAGAGACAATGAGGCTGCTGATGACTGTGTAACTCTGCCTTACTTAAATCTAATTCGTGCACAAGTTATGCATCTTGTGATGTTGCTGGTAGTCTTTGAAAATTAAGGACAAACAACATTTGGATGAGGCAGGATTTTCTTCATATTCTTCAACCAAGACAACATATAACAAATTCACTGCAGAAGCATATATGAGAATCCAACCCTCTTCTATTAAGATGGAAAGTAAAGAGATTTGGAAAAATATGCAAATAATGCTACTGTTCTTACTATACTTTCATTTTTGAAAAAAAAAACATCTATTATTCATTAAACTGTTATTTATTTTAGCATGTAATTTATTTTAAATGAATTAATGAATATTTTAAAATTTTATCCATTTTAATTTTTGATTCAATAAATATAAATGGATAGAACCCCACATAAACAACATCATTGAGACCATCAACATTTTTTGAGCATAACAGGTCCTGAAACCAAAACATTTCACAATAACTGCTCTAATAAATTGGAGAGGATACAGAAGAGAACAAGTATGATAGTTATAGGAAGCCTAAGGAACAGTGTGGTCTACTAAAAGGAAATTGATTCTGGAATTAGAACACCTGGGTTTGAATCCAGCTTCTAAAACAATCCATTTGACCACCTTGGAGAATCACTTAGCAACTGTGGGGATGATTTTCTTTATTAATAAAATGAGGAAAATTGATTAAATGGATGTTATCCCCCTATCAATTCTAAACTTAAAAAAATTAAATTACACCCTTACCTTCTATCTTAGCCTCAGTTCTAAGAAAAGCACCAAAGACTAGGCAATTAAGATTAAGTGACTTGCTCAGGGTCACATAGCTAGGAAAACCTAAGGCCAGAATTTTAAATTCATGAAGCTATAGTCCTATAAGAGTAATAAAAATGAAATCACCATGCAAGAGTTAAAAGATTAGAAAGTCCAATAATAGGTGCCCAAACCAGTATTTGTTAGCCCTGTGGAGGAGAGAATTTACAAGGTATGCAGCAAGATAAGAAGCTGGAGATTGATCAGCTGTCAATCAAAGGAAAATTCCATTTGGAATGTTACCGGAAAAAGCAGTTTGGAGCCAAACCAATGGTAACTGGTTTGGAGTTCTTGGGGCTGATGATGATGACTGAAAGAAGAAGCTTGGTTTATCTCTGTGTCTTGGGATAATCAAGTTGCAGGTAACCTGGCTGATTTGAAGGCAAAAGAAGAAGGACAATAGTCCATATATCTTGACTGGATCTGTTTCATGCTAGTGACTGAATTGCCATTTCTCTCAATATCCTCCAACCTTACACTCATTATAGATAATAGGGAAATCCCACCCCTCTGACCTTATCCTCCATCTTTCCTGTTTTCCCCAATAAACACTTACTTGAGATAAAGAAGAGAAAAGAGTATTTCCTCTGAAACATTATAGCTCAGCCTAAGTGACTTAGAAGGAGGCTCAAGAAGAAGGGGGAAGAGGAAACTGAAGAGGGGAGGAAGGGAGATTGGAAGAGGGGAGAAAGGGAGGTATAAAAGGGAGGAGGGTAGGCAAAAAGAAGATAATTGCCTGATCCATTAGTTATCTAGTATCCATCAAAATATACCCTCCAAATATCATCTATTACAGCACCCTAACCAGTATGTATAGCTAGGCTATTGAGTGTATAACTGACCTCAATATGTAAGACTCCTTGCAAATAAAAATGGCAGTAGAAAGCTGTGGTATTTAAGCAAGAGAGCTAATCATCATCCCTTAGTCATAGTACATTTGGAAGCAAACTTGATGGGACAAACCCTTTGGAACAACTCTTTAAAACTGAACTTACTCTCCATGAGATCCAAGGTGATAAAGTGCAAAATATGCTCTTGAATGTTTTTTGTTTGATTGTTTTGCTGGAATTTTTCATTAATATTATCTTTGTAAGTGCTAATTTAGGTTCATCAGTTAAATGGTATTTAAGCAGGAATCACTGGGTCAGTCAAATACACAAGGGTGATACTAATTGAGGATTGATATTGGAACAAACATTCCAAGTTGAAGGCTTTAGACAAAAGCATTAGAAGAACCACACTGTTCTTCAGTTGTGTCCCTAGGACTCTGAGAGAAAAGGTATAGTTAGCTAGTTCTCTAGGCACTCAACTCATCAATGGGAATGGAAATTAGGATAAGAATTTCCCAGAATTTATGCAAAAGTTTCACATGTAACATCATTTGAAGGAACTGACAGTTGAATCTAGAAGCAGAAAGAAGACCTAGGACAGTGATGGTGAAACTTTAGGGAGCAAGTGCCCAAACTGCAACCCTCCTACCACTGGAAGAGGTGAGCTCCTCCTTACCCCAGAGAAGAGAGCGAGGAAGACCTCCCATTGAGTTTCTGGGCAGAGGGGTAGGTGATGTGAGAAATGTCCTTAATCAAAATGGATAGCATCCCCCTATGACACATGTGCCATAGGTTCACCAGCATGGACCTAGTTGCAACTTGCTAGCAATCTCTAATCATTTGAAGGGGTATTTTCCAGAAGAAAGGTTAAATTTCTTCTGCTTAATACCAAATGGAAAAGCAAAGTGTATACATTGCAAAGTTCAATATAAGAAAAAATAAACTTTCTAAATATTAAAGCTATCCAAAAATAGAATGGACAGATTTACTTGAGGTCTTCTAGCAGAGCCTAGAAAACCACTTATCAGATATGTTGGAGGTAGGATTAATATCAGGATCTAACAGTTGAAAGGGATCTTACAGGTCATCTAGTTCAATAAAAACCTATCATAGGATTCTATCTCTAAGGGACCATCTAGTACTAACATTCCATGGCACTAAGACTGGTTATATAATGTTCCTCTTTGAAGTTTTGTTTATTTTTTTGTTTTATCTGGGCCTGAGTTTGTTTGTATAGCAAATTCCTTGTAAGAAACTTCCTTTTAACATGCATATGTGTACCTTTCTGAAGCTTTATAGTCATAGAGTTTCCTGGAACATTCAGAGGTTAAGTACTTGTCAACTATCATATAGCCAGAATGTATCACAGATTAGACTTAAATCCAGACTCCAAGGATAGCTCTTTAACCACTATGTAATGCTGCCTGTTTAAGGGACAGGATAATTACTTATCTGTCTTGATTTATGACTGAAGCTGGGCATTTTCATAAAATAAATATAGTATTATTTTATAATATTTTAAATTGTTTAAAAATATAATATTTAATATTATTATTATTATCTAATTGCCATGCAAACTCTTTATTCTGATCCTGGCTTTTTCTATAAACTAGCTATGTGAATATTTCCTTTGTATCCTTAAGTCTTGGTTTTCTCCTCTGTCAAATGGGAAGGCAAAAGGGAAAATGGCACATATAGTGATCAAGGACCTGTGGGCCCTTCCTAGGGGTAGGTGCTCTGTGGCTCTGTGATTTTTTGAGATTATTGATTAGATATACGATGATCCAGGATGAATTTAATGCTAACTGAAAGGGGAGAAACAATTACATTTCCCAATACAGAAAAGAGAATTTATGGATCAGAGACTTAGATCACCACATTTTCCAGTGTCTGGATTAAAAATCATTCATATCTACATGAGATCTTATAGCTCATGCTGCTTTGAGCCTATTAACAAAGGGGACTTATTCTAATCCCTACATAAAGAAAGGAGTTTGGTCAATGGTCCACAAGGCTAAGAAAATAGACTGATAACAACTTGATCTCAAATCAATGTAGGTTATAGCTATAGGTCATGATGTGGCAGTCTTCCATCCATTTAGTAGCAAAGGCACTTACTAAGGAGCTAAAAGATTTCAAAGAAGTACAAAGTATATGGAAAAGAGTTAGGAATGGATCATTAATTTAGAATCATGAAATCTTGAAAAGAGTCCCAATTTTGCCACCTTGTGACAAAGTTATGTGATCTTGAGCAAATCCTTTACCCTCTCTGTCTCAATTACTTTATTTGTAAAATGGCCTTAATAAAATTTGAACTATCAAGAATAATATGATGATTAGATAAAATAATTTATAGAAGTCTTTGTGGTTAATAACAGCTCACACTTATATAGCACTCATAAATTATAGTTTTTCCCCCTCCTATGTACTCCTATAATCTTCTCTACTATTGCTTTCTGCCACCACCCTTTCCATTTGACAGGTTTATTAATAGTTTCTCAACATGTCATATTAATTTGTACTTTTTGTTTCTGACATGATTGGAATGGCTTTCCTATCATCTCTGATCAGCTAAGCTCTTTACAGACCTGCCAAAAGTCTTCCCTGAAGACTAAATCATCCCTGAAGATCATTGAATCCTCTGAATTCCTTGAGTAATCAATCATCATTCCAACTAATCCATGAAAGGAATTTACACTCTAACATTATACAAGTAGTGATCTAGTCTTAGTTTACTCAAAATCTATAAGGAGAGGCAACCCACCACCCCTTGAAGCAGTCTAAGTATATTTTTGTATAGTTCTAATTGTTAGGAAGTTTCCCTTCAAACCAAATTTAGCTCTTTACTACTCCCACTCAATTTTCTCTAGGACCAAATAGAACCAAATAAAAGTAAAAGCTTTCTTCCACATGATAGGCCTTCAAATATATGAAGGCAGATATCATGTTCTTTACCTCCCACATCTCAATCTTCTCTTTTCTAGGTTAAGCATCCCCAACTCCTTGATTATTCCTTATATGTAATGGACAAAATACTCTTCACCATTCTGGTTGTCTTTCTCTTGATTCTCTCCAGCTTATTAGTGCCTTTCTTTTTTTTTAAATATATTTTATTTGATCATTTCCAAGCATTATTCGTTAAAGACATAGATCATTTTCTTTTCCTCCCCCCCACCCCCATAGCCGACGCGTAAATCCACTGGGCATTACATGTTTTCTTGATTTGAACCCATTGCTTTGTTGATAATATTTGCATTAGAGTGTTCATTTAGAGTCTCTCCTTTGTCATGTCCCCTCAACCGCTGTATTCTGACAGTTGCTTTTCCTCGGTGTTTCCACTCCCATAGTTTATCCTTTGCTTATGCATAGTGTTTTTTTCTCCTGGATCCCTGCAAATTGTTCAGGACATTACACCGCCACTAATGGAGAAGTCCATTACGTTCGATTATACCACAGTGTATTAGTCTCTGTGTACAATGTTCTCATGGTTCTGCTCCTCTCGCTCTGCATCACTTCCTGAAGGTTGTTCCAGTCTCCATGGAACTCCTCCACTTTATTATTCCTTTTAGCACAATAGTATTCCATCACCAACATATACCACAATTTGCTCAGCCATTCCTCAATTGACGGGCATCCCCTCGTTTTCCAGTTTTTGGCCACCACAAAGACCGCAGCTATGAATATTTTTGTACAAGTCTTTTTGTCCATTATCTCTTTGGGGTACACACCAAGCAGTGCTATAGCTGGATCAAAGGGTAGATATTCTTCTGTCGCCCTTTGGGCATAGTTCCAAATTGCCCTCCAGAATGGTTGGATCAGTTCACAACTCCACCAGCAATGAATTAATGCCCCTACTTTGCCACATCCCCTCCAGCATTCATTACTTTCCTTTGCTGTCATGTTAGCCAATCTGCTAGGTGTGAGGTGATACCTCAGAGTTGTTTTAATTTGCATCTCTCTGATTATAAGAGATTTAGAACACTTCTTCATGTGCTTTTTAATAGTTTTGATTTCTTTATCTGAGAACTGCCTATCCATATCCCTTGCCCATTTATCAATTGGAGAATGGCTTGATTTTTTGTACAATTGATTTAGCTCTTTATAAATATGAATAATTAAACCTTTGTCAGAGGTTTCTATGAAGATTTTTTCCCAATTTGTTGTTTCCCTTCTGATTTTAGTTACATTGGTTTTGTTTGTACAAAAGCTTTTTAGTTTGATGTAGTCAAAATTATTTATTTTACATTTTGTGATTCTTTCTATATCTTGCTTGGTTTTAAAGCTTTTCCCCTCCCAAAGGTCTGACATGTATACTATTCTGTGTTTACCCAATTTACTTATGGTTTCCTTCTTTATGTTTAAGTCACTCACCCATTTTGAATTTATCTTGGTGTAGGGTGTGAGGTGTTGATCTAGTCCTAGTCTCTCCCACACTGTCTTCCAATTTTCCCAGCAGTTTTTGTCGAATAGTGGATTTTTGTCCCAAAAGCTGGGATCTTTGGGTTTATCGTATACTGTCTTGCTGAGGTCACTTTCCCCCAGTCTATTCCACTGATCTTCCTTTCTGTTTCTTAGCCAGTACCAAATTGTTTTGATGACTGCTGCTTTGTAATATAGTTTAAGGTCAGGGACTGCAAGTCCCCCATCATATGTGTTTTTTTTTTCATTATTTCCCTGGATATCCTTGATCTTTTGTTCTTCCAAATGAACTTTGTTATGGTTTTTTCTAAATCAGTGAAGAAGTATTTTGGTAGTTCAATGGGTATGGCACTAAATAGATAAATAAGTTTGGGTAGGATGGTCATTTTTATTATATTGGCTCGTCCTATCCATGAGCAGTTAATGTTTTTCCATTTGCTCAAATCTAGTTTTAGTTGTGTGGAGAGTGTTTTGTAGTTGTGTTCATATAGTTCCTGTGTTTGTCTTGGGAGGTAGATTCCTAGGTATTTTATTTTCTCTAAGGTGATTTTGAATGGGACTTCTCTTTCTAGTTCTTGCTGCTGAGCTGTGTTGGAGATATATAGAAAAGCTGATGATTTATGTGGGTTTATTTTGTATCCTGCAACTTTGCTAAAGTTGTTGATTATTTCAATTAGCTTTTTGGTTGAATCTCTAGGATTCTTTAAGTAGACCATCATGCCATCTGCAAAGAGTGATAACTTGGTCTCCTCCTTGCCTATTTTGATGCCTTCAATTCCTTTATCTTCTCTAATTGCTACTGCTAGTGTTTCTAGTACAATGTCAAATAGTACAGGTGATAATGGGCATCCTTGTTTCACTCCTGATCTTATTGGGAATGCATCTAGTTTATCCCCATTGCAGATGATATTAGCTGATGGTTTTAGATATATACTGTTTATTATTTTTAGGAATGACCCTTCTATTCCTATGCTTTCTAGTGTTTTTAATAGGAATGGGTGTTGTATTTTATCAATGGCTTTTTCTGCATCTATTGAGATAATCATGTGGTTCTTGCTAGTTTGCTTGTTGATGTGGTCAATTATATGGATGGTTTTCCTAATGTTGAACCAGCCCTGCATCCCTGGTATGAATCCTACTTGATCATGGTGGATGACCCTTCTGATCACTTGCTGGAGACTTTTTGCTAGTATCCTATTTAAGATTTTTGCATCTATATTCATTAGGGAGATTGGTCTATAGTTTTCTTTCTCTGTTTTTGACCTGCCTGGTTTTGGAATCAGTACCATGTTTGTGTCGTAAAAGGAGTTTGGTAGAACTCCCTCTTTGCTTATTATGTCAAATAGTTTGTATAGTATTGGGATTAACTGTTCTCTGAATATTTGATAGAATTCACTGGTGAATCCATCAGGCCCTGGGGATTTTTTCTTAGGAAGTTCTTTGATGGCTTGTTGGATTTCAATTTCTGATATGGGATTATTTAAGAATTCTATTTCCTCTTCTGTTAGTTTAGGCAGTTTGTATTTTTGTATATATTCATCCATTTCTCCTAAATTGGTGTATTTATTGCCATATAATTGGGCAAAGTAATTTCTAATGATTGCCTTAATTTCATCTTCATCAGAGGTGCTGTCCCCCTTTTCATTTTTAATGCTCTTAATTTGCTTTTCTTCCTTCCTTTTTTTAATTAGATTGACCAGTAATTTATCTATTTTGTTTGTTTATTCAAAGTACCAGCTTCTTGTCTTATTTATTAAATCAATAGTTCTATCACTTTCGATTTTATTAATTTCTCCCTTAATTTTTAGGATTTCTAGTTTGGTTTTCTGCTGGGGGTTTTTAATTTGATCGCTTTTGAGTTTTTTCATTTGCATTTCCAATTGATTGATCTCTGCTCTCCCTTGTTTGTTAATATAAGCATTCAGGGATATGAATTTACCTCTGATTACCGCTTTGGCTGCATCCCAAAAGGTTTGAAAGGATATTTCGCCATTGTCATTTTCCTCGATGAAATTATTAATTGTTTTTATGATTTCTTCTTCAACTAAACGTTTTTGGAGTATCATATTGTTTAATTTCCAATTGGTTTTAGATTTGGTTTTCCATGTAACATTACTAATCATTATTTTTATTGCCTTGTGATCTGAGAAGGCTGCATTCATTATTTCTTCTTTTCTTCATTTGTGTGCCATGTTTCTGTGACCTAATGTATGGTCAATCTTTGTGAATGTGCCATGTGGTGCTGAGAAGAAGGTGTATTCCTTTTTATACCTATTTATTTTTCTCCATATGTCTATTAATTCTAATTTTTCTAAGATTTCATTCACTTCTTTTACCTCTTTCTTATTTATTTTTTTTATTTGATTTATCTAAATTTGATAATGGTTGGTTTAAGTCTTCCACTAGTATGGTTTTATTGTCTATTTCTTCCTTCAATTCTCCTAGTTTCTCCATTAGAAATTTGGGTGCTATATTATTTGGTGCATACATGTTGATTAATGATATTTCCTCATTGTCTAGAGTCCCTTTTAACAAAATATAATTACCTTCCCTATCCCTTTTGATCAGGTCTATTTTTGCATTGGCTTTATCAGATATCATGATTACCACTCCTGCCTTCTTTCTATCAGTTGAGGCCCAGAAGGTCTTATTCCATCCTTTAATTCTGACCTTGTGGGTGTCAACCTGCCTCATGTGTGTTTCTTGAAGACAACATATGGTAGGGTTTTGGATTCTAATCCATTATGCTATTCGTCTACGTTTTATGGGTGAGTTCATCCCATTCACGTTCAAAGTTATAATTGTCATTTGTGGACTCCCTGGCATTTTGATAGCCTTCCCTAATTCTAACCTTTTCTTCTTCGGCTCTACCTTTTAGTCCAGTGATTTACTTTGAATCAGTGCCCCTTGTCCCCTCCCTTGATGTTTCCCTTTTAGTCCCTCCCTTTTTGTTCCCTCCCCCTCCACCCTCTCTTTCCCTCCCTTTTTGTTCTCCCTCTCCCCCTCACCCCCTTGGTTTTCCCTTCTCCCTACCCTTGTTGGGTAAGATAGAATTCAAGATCCCAATGGATCTGGATGTTTTTCCCTCTCAGAGTTGATTTCCCTAAGATTAAGGTTTAAGTAAAAAAAAAAAAACCCTCTCTTCCTCTCCTTCTTATAGGAGTTTTCTTCCCCCCCCCCCTTCCCATGTGAATCTTTGTGTGAGAAAGATTATTCTATTTGGTCTTTCTTTACCCCCTATTTATACATTACATTTCCCCCATATATTAGTATACATAGATTGATATAAATGTAGTCCTTATAGAAGAGAGTTTGAGTAAAAGAAGAAGATAACATTTTCCCCCTTTTCTTAATATTTACCTTTTCAGGTATTCCTTGCTCTTTGATTTTCGGTATCCAACTTTCCACAGAGCTCTGGTCTTTTCTTTGCAAAAAGTTGGAAGTCTTCTATTTTGTTGAATGCCCATACTTTCCCTTTGAAGTATATAGTCAGTTTTTCTGGGTAGTTGATTTTTGGTTGGAGACCCAGCTCTCTTGCCTTTCTGAAGATCATGTTCCATGCCTTACGATCATTCAGAGTAGAACTTGCAAGGTCTTGTGTGACCCTGATTGGCATTCCTTTATATCTAAATTGTCTTTTTCTGGCTTCCTGTAGGATTTTTTCTTTTGTTTGATAGCTTTGGAATTTGACAATTACATTCCTGGGAGTTGTCTTTTGGGGGTTTAGTGTAGAAGGTGTTCTGTGAGCTTTGTCAGTGGCTGTATTACCCCCTTGTTCTAGAATCTCTGGGCAATTTTCTTTGATTATATCTTGTATCACCATGTCCAGTTTGGTGTTTATTTCTGGCTTTTCTGGGAGTCCAATTATTCTTAAATTATCTCTTCTCCCTCTATTTTCCAGATCTGTCATCTTGTCGGTGAGATATTTTATGTTCTCTTCTAATTTCTTGGTATTTTGGCTTTGCTTTATTAATTCTTTTTCTTTTACACGATCGTTGTCTTCCAGCTGCCTGATTCTGGCCTTTAAAGCCTGGTTTTCCTTTTCAGTTTCATCACACTGGTTTTGTAGATGCGTGAATTTCTTTTGCATTATTTCCAACTTTTCCTCCCAGAAGGCTTCCATCTTTATGGTCATTTCTGATTCAAATTCTTCATGGGTTTGTGGAGAGTTTCCATTTCCTTTGGAAGATTTTGGAGCATTTTCTTGAATATATTCTATCTCCTCTGTATTTTGTATTTTGGCTCCATAGACTGTATCCAAAGTCGCCCCTTTCTTCTTATTTTTCTTGATATTTTGGGGCTTCTGTGCTTCTGTGGAGTTTGCTATCTCTGAATGTGGAGGATTAGCTTTTCTTATCTCTGTCTGGTGTTCAGAGGCTTTAGTCCTGGGCAGATTGTCGGTTCTATGAGGTTTCCCTGGGTTAAATTGAGTATGCCTCACTGGAACTGGAGTGGAAGAGTCAGAGCAGGAGGCCACACTCTCCCCCGGCTCTCTGGGTCGGGTTGCTTTCCGGAAGTTGCCTTCAGAATAGCTGGCCGTGGAGCTGTTTCGTCGGCCTGCGGGGGGATGGGCTGTGGCTTCCCCGAGCTCCGAGGGCAGGGCCTTTCACTGAGACTTGGATAGCAGGATCCAGCCCGTGAGGCTGTCTTGCCCGCCCTGAGGGTTGCTGTTGTTTCAGACAAGCCTGCTCTCTGTGGGGGCAGCTCCGAGGGCAGTGACTGTCACTGGGACTCAGATAGAAGTCCCTGAGGGTTGTTGTTGTTTCAGACCACTCAGCTCTCTGAGCCGGGCCGGGCTGCAGCTTCCCGGAGCCTTGGACTCTGCGCTCCTACCCCTTAGGTCCAAGTTGTCTCGGGTTCTGGCTTTTGAGTGGGGCCGTACCTTTTGAACCAGGTCCAGGTCCAGGAGGAGGGTTCCCGGGTCTGTGCTGTTGATTGTTTTGAATTTCGGCGCCTTAGGAGCTTATAGTTTGAGATCTGTCGGGAAGGGTTTTCCGGAGATCTGAACTTTAGCTTTCTCTAAGCCGCCATCTTGATCGGAAGTCTATTAGTGCCTTTCTTAAATTGTCATGCCAATTCACCAGATGAAGTCTTGTTGGGCATAGAAAGTACATTAGGACTAATACTGCCCCATTTCTGGAACTGGTATTAATGGAGTACAAGATCTTTTGACTGTCACATCATACTGCTTATTCATATTGATGTCAAATTTAATTAAAGTACCTAGTTTCCACCCCATTACCCCCCCCCACCTCAGAACAGCTGTTTAATACAATCTGTTTTTTTTTTGTAAAAGGAATAGAAAAAATATATTGGCAACGTTTCTCAACCTTTTTAAGTGTGTCAAGGACTCCTTTGTGTGAAAAGGAAATGATTTGTTTGTCTATTCTGAGTTTATACTTGTGAAAGGGAATCCTTTATTTCCTTTGTCTATTTTGAATTGACACTTGGTTAACAATAACTTAAGTACTCCTGCTCAGTACCTCCCTAGATTGTGAAGACAGGATTAACACTCCTTTGTCTACTTTTGAATTGAATCAACAAAAGCTTGAACACCCTACTTAGAACTAGGTGGAGGAGCTCTCCACCCTTTCAACTCAATCAGCCAGGAAATGAGAATTCACACCTCAGTCAAACAGGAATCTGTAAAACCTTTTGATGAGTATTCACCTCTCCAGAAAGTAAGAAGTGGTTCCCACAAACACTGCCTCCTGGGTTGTGCTGGGAAATTTGGGAGTTGTGATTGACCCTTGAGAATAGGGGAAGGGACAAGAATCCACTATAAAAGGTACTGAATTTTTGGGCTAGAAGTTAAGGAAGGAAAGCCAGTTTCAAGAAGAAGGTTGGCTCAAGGAAGAAAGTAGGCCTAAGGAGTCATCTTCAGTTTGAGTCATCGTCTTATCCTGCCTTTTGGAGGAAACTTGGGTGAGTGGATAGCTGGCTTTCCCTTCCTGTCTTCTGGAGAGAGTTTAATTCAGGTTGAAGTTCAACAAGTTCTGATCGAGTTGAACACTGGAGCAATATTTAGTTAGACAGACTAATGTCTTTTCTACCCTTTTGTATTTCTCTGCTTTCACTCTTTCCACCTCTTTTGTAAATAAAAGCTATTAAAGTAATTTTGACTTTGAGCAATAATACTTCGAATCAGAAACCACAATTATTGTTTATAATTTTCATATATTTTGTCAAACTATTAAAATTAATTCTTATATTTGTTACTTTGGTGAATTCTAATAACTCTTTGGAATAACATTTTAAAATACATAACATAAAATGTGTAGATTATAAAGTAAGGAAAGAAACATTGAATTTTTATATTTGTACTATATTAATACCTAGATACTATATTAATACCTAATCTAAATTCCTTTGTATCAGTATTTGCACTGTTCTCCCCAAATTAACTGTACATTCAGTAAGATAGAGACCACCAGATTTTATATTTTATCATTTTATTAGTACAGAGTGGGGAATAGAACAGAGACTGATGACACTTATAATGATGATGATGATGAGAATGATCTTTTCTACCCCAGTGCTCAGTTCTCTCTTGGTATCTCAGTGACAATAAGGACAATTAGCTCTTGGGTCAAGAGTTCTAAGAATCTTTAAGTTTCCCTGTGGATTTTCTCACAGTATGAGAGAACTACAGCATCACAAAATTTCAGTTATAAGGGACTTTGTAGTTTATGTAGTCCAGCCTATTCCCTCCCCACACCCAACTTCCTCAAAACCATCTACAATAAGCAGTCATCTGACAACCATATGAGAAATTTCAGTGAAGAGAAAACCAATACCTCATGAAAGGGTTCATTTCATATTGTGATAGTTTTGATTGCCAGAAATTCTTTCTTGTCAATTCTGAAATTATTTGATCTTACAATTTCATGAATTAAAAATATAGTTTATATGTTACTAAATCCATGATAAATTTATGTAGATATAAACAAATGGTGCAGTTAAATAATACTTCTCTAACTCAAATCTATGAACCTATGTGTGAGGCTGTGAGGAATCAAATAAAATATTGACATTACAAAAGATCTTTATACTTAAAAAGTTTGAGAGTCTCTGCTTTAGAAAAAAGAAATCAAAGTATTATATTTCATATGCTTAGAAATCACAGGGAACTTACAGGTCCCCCTAGTTCATTTTCTTCATTTTAGAAGAGGAGAAAGCTGAAGCCCAGATTGGGGCATTAAATTTACTCATTTAATTGTGAAGTTCCTTCCAACTCTTGATTTTTTTAGCCATCTTGAGACTTGATACTTGTAATAAAGTTGAAATAAAGCTTGTAAGCAGAAGGAAAACTATTTACTTATTGAAATGGAGAGGACAAACTGAGGGGAAACTTTTACTTATTGAAATGGAGAAGGTAAACTGAGGAGAAAACTGTTACTTGTTCAGTTATGGAGGATGGACTGAAGAGAAATCTGTTTCTTCACAATGGCTACTATTCTCTGGCTGTGGCTAGAGAGAGGATTGCTGCAGGAGCCTGAAACTGCTGGAGGAATCTGAGGCTGCTTATTGGTAATGGAGGACAGAGAAATGCTGCTGGGGGGATGCCACTACACACAAAGGGATACTGGTACACAAGGGACTGCTCTGAGAAATCTGCCTATTGATCCCTAATGATGGCTGATATATTTCCTAATCTCCTTCCTCCCTTACTCCCTCCTCCAACCCTCTTCCTCCTGTCACACTTCTCCCAATTCCCCCCCCCCCTTAGTGAATTATAAAATATTCCAAGTTTCTTTCTCAGGTAAGGGGTTTATTGGGATAACAGGATGGGAAACTGAGGTAAGGGGGAAGAGGAAGTCCCTAGTATAACTGAGATAAAATTGAGAAAAATAGTCCAGTCACAAACTGTGACTCTGAGACAGAGAATTGGAAGACAATGGCTTTTCAAGATCTTCTTTCTTCTTCTTCAGTTAGATTTCTCCTTCTTGTTAATTTCAACTGTCCAAAGTCAGAGAACTTCAAGAAACCAAATCAGCTTCACAAAAGTCTCTCAGCCAACTTCAAACTCTAGAGTGCAAATGTGTGTCCCTCCAGTCAGAGACCTAGAGACCAAAATGTCCCTCTGGTCAACTCCAACTGCTCAGAGCCAGAGAGCCAGAGACTAAGTTCAAAAGCCCAGTTTCTCTTCTTAGGGTGGCCAGGGAAAAGAGTGACTTCAGTCCCTCACACAGAGACACAAAAAGCCCTCCCCCAGCTCCAAGTGCCAACAACCCAGGGCCATTCCATAGGAATCCTGGCTTTTGCATTTTAGAGCTCGATGCATCTCGGTCCATAAGTCCTGCAAAATCTTCTCTTTGTCATATCTCTACCACATACTGTGTATTGGTTCCAAAAAAAATGAGTGTTCAGGCTAGGAAATGGGGGTAAAGTGACTTGTCTAGAGTCACACAGCAAGAGACTATCTGAGGCTATAGATGAAACCGGGACCTCTCATCTCTAGACCTGATTCTCAATCCACTGAGCCAACTAAATGTCCAACAACAACTCTTAATTTTTCTGATGCTCTGGTTCCACAACTCTTGTGTCTTTATCCACTAGAAAAGGAAAGACAAAGAAATTTATTAGGTCTGGTCTCAGATTTTCTTCACAATAAACTAACTTCTTACTACCATCTCTGTATCTTTCCTATGGAAGCTAGGAGAATGTCTAGGGCATTTTCCCCAGAAAATGGTGACCCTTATTTTGTGATTCCTGTAGAATTCATCAGGTATGTGAGGGCTGAGAGTCTTACGGGAACATTGGTATAGGAAAGAACTGAAGAGGAAGCACTCTCAGCTGTTATGAACAAGTAACTACTCCAAAACTCATTGTCTAAAAGACTGTCTTGGGGTAGTAAGAGTTTCATAGATTTCTTAGTATCCCATATTTGAGATTTGAATAGAGTATTCCTGAATCCAAGGGAAGATTCTCATCTGGGACTCCAGACTGTATCTCTCATAGGCCTAGACTTAAAGGAAGTTAATATTTATTAAATGTATAAATGTTGGTTGTCCAAATAAATAGAATGAAAACCCCCTGAACACAGCCAAAAATTGTTCTTTTCTACAAAGTTTAGCCCAGTGTCTGCCACCGAGGTAGTGTTTATTGGGCAAATATGATTGTCTAGAAAAGGGTATGGATGAGAATTAGGTGACAGGCTAATGCAGGTCATAGCCTATCTCATGTTAGTGCAGTTTTATATTTTGGAGATTTGGAGATTATCTTGGAAGGGAGGTCCCAAGAGGGCATTGAGATATAAAGGGTATAAAGGGTGAATATTATGGTTGAGACTGAAAAAAATCTAAATTTAAATGGTCACCAAGGGCAATCCCAAATAATAAAATACCCAAGTCAGCTGCCAAATTTTTATGGTGATTTAATTACAACAGGAGGAAGAAAATATTAGAGGGAGAGAGAGAGAGAAGGAGAGAAGGAAAGAGGGAAAGCAGGGAAGAGGGAGAAAAGGAAAGGAGTTTAACTCAGAACCACTCTGGCTTAGGCTGAGTCAAGGTGGGCATTAAGGCCTTGGAAAGCCAAGCCAGAGAAAGGGGTTGGTCCTTATCACTCACGTGACCAGTCTGAAGGAAAGCTGTCTGTGGGGCTCCTCCAAGCTCAAGCTCCAGGATCGAACTGAACTCCAGCCCTCTCCACAGAAAGTCACAAGAACTCCAGAAGCTGTTCTCTACCTTACTTCCTGCGTTTCACATGTGCCAATGGTGGCTCAAGCTTGACTTAGGACAGCACAGAGGTCTGTCCTTTTTTTGCACATATCTGTTGAAGGCCATTTTCTCAGATAATTAAATCTTGAGTTTGATGCAGGCCTTCCTAATCTTGTTAAACTAAGAAGGGAGGAGAAATGTAGTTTCCAAGACCTGATTCTGTTATTCCAAATATCTCTATTGTTATTGATAAGGAAATAGCTAAATCAGATCTTCTAAAGAATGGTCTGATTAGGGTGGAATAGTTTTGAAATTCACAAGGGTTAAAGGGGAGAGACTGGGAAAAGTATATTAAAGATAAGATTTGAACTGAATCCTGAAAGAAGTCAAAGAAGCCAGAAGGTAGAGGTGAGGTTGGAAAATATTCCAGTCACAAGAAACCAGACAGAAGGCACATAGATAGTAGGAGTGATGGGAGTAGTAAGAAGACTAGTGAGTGGACCTAAATATGAGATGCTGAGTATATGAAGAGTAGCAAAATATAGGAGAACTGTAAAGGTGGTAAGAGATCAAAATGACCTTTAAAAGTCAGACATAGAGTTTGAAGGAACTGAAGACAAATGAGATCCATTGAGGAAAATCAGCTATAAAAGACATGCTTGTGAGTTTGCCTGGGACTTAATGGAAAGACCATATCACAAAATAGCAGCTCAAAGCATTCTTTAGATGTGACCCAATTAAAGATATCTCCTCAAAGCTTTCTTCATATACATCCCTTGGTTGTTTATTATTTGAATGACCAAAGAATTTTTTGTAATGTCTTGATCAACTGACCCAGACTCATTTGCCCTAGTTCCTGTAAACCCCAAGTTATTATCAATATTCCTCCATTGCTTGGGTTTGTAGAAGTGCCAAAGAAATGCTTTGGGTAAAGTCTTTTCATAAATAATATGCTGTGGGAAAGTTATGCCTCTTACATAATGTAATGTTTCATACCCTTCATTCTATAAAAATCTTTCTCTTTGTCATATTAAACAGAAAACCTAGCTACAATCATTGTGTTTTGTTTTGCCCACTCAGCTTCATCTCTCCCAGTCATGCAGGTGTTTTCTCTTTCTATCCACCTTTTTCTTTCTTTCACTCTCTTTCACTTGCAAGGAGCTGGATCCTTGTAAAGCTTACTCTCTCTCTCTCTCTCTCTCTCTCTCTCTCTCTCTCTCTCTCTCTCTCTCTCTCTCTCTCTCTCTCTCTCTCTCTCTCTCTCTCTCTCTCTGATGGTGGGTGTAACTCCAGCTCCTGACCTTCATATTCACTCATTTGTCTCCTATTAGTAGATAATTTTTATTAAATATAATTGGGAACTGTTGTTCCCAGTTTGGTGTGTGACATGATCAGACCCATGTTTTAGAAAGATAATATTTTCAGTTTAGTGGAAGATGCAATGAAGGAGGGAGAGAGACACATCTTGAAGATATTTGGATAATGAAGATATGAGGCAATAAGGACCTATTCCAAGGGATTCTCAACTCTTTAGTTGTTAGTACAACCAATGTCTAAATTAATATAGGTCATGTTATTGTTTTCATTATATGGCTATTGCATAATAATAAATGAGACAGCTGAGTGATACAGAGCACCAACCCTGGAATCAGGTTGAGTTCATGTCTGACTTTGAGACACTTTCTAGGTAAATCACTTAACTTAATTCCTCATCTGTAGGGAGCTTTGCTAAGAAAATTCAATTAACTTCGAGATAGACTCGACTGTACTGTATAACAACAATCATAAATGAGGAATCTCCCTATAATTATTTTGAATTGTTACGGAATTTAATTATGTAAATGATTCCGTTGAATTCATAAATGAAGGAAGAGAGCTAGTGGTAGTGGGATTTGAGTGAACCTCACTGACTTCATCTTGTGATTCATTTATAGAGCTAGTGCAGTTCTCTTTCTATTCAATCATGGGTCTAGTCCAATTTCTGTTTTTTAAGAAAATTTTCATTAATATAATCAATAGACATTTAACTGAGGATGTATGTTCTGCTGAAAACTAGTCAATTCCCAAGATTTATTCTTAGTGTGATGCCAGGGACATATTGGGCACTGGACAAATGCTATCTATTAGTATTATTGATGTTGTTATCCTTGTTGTTATTAATCTAATTAGTTCCTTTATCTGTTATCTGGTTTTTCAAATTAAATACTGTGTCATCTATGTGTAAGGATAATTTTGTATCTTCTACCATTCTTTATATCTCTTAATTATCTTTATTCTTTTACTGTTCTAGCTAGCTCTCCTAAAGTTGTATCAGTTATAAGTTACAAATAACTAAAGTTAAAAGAGAAGAGAGGAGACATCTTCACTTTATTCATTTACTTAGAGGAAAAGATCCAAGCGTTTTCTTATTACAGATGGTATTAACTTCCATTTGTAGACATATACTTTAATTTTAAAGAAAGAACTTTCTTTGTATGGACTTTTAATATTTATAATGCCAAATTTTTGAGGAGGTATTTTCTATATTTTTTCATACAATTTTTTATTCATATAATTTAGTGGTTTTAATTGTATGTATGATGACTCAGATACAAAAATATTTAAATCATATGCATTTCCTTCCTAATGTTTAAATATTCTAGTATCCCTCATTTTAATCTAATTTAGTTGTGGGAAATAAATTTTAAAACATTTTAATAGTCTCTTTTCCAAGTTTTTCTTGAAAAATTTCCCCCTAGTATTCGTGAACAGAATTTGATTATATTGTTTCTCTCCTTTTTCCTATCTAGTTTATATATCAACCTGTTCTCCATTTCTGCTCTGTGGCCACATTGTCATATTCATTTGAAGGCTTTTTGAGTAAATTCCATAATATTCCACCAAGACACAGAAGCTTTGAACACATGACTAATAATGGACTGCTTGTCTAGCCTGATGAATCATTCTTCTTAGGACCCAGAGGCTCATTGCTAAAGGACACAGCTAATAGAAGTTGAACTGTTTTGGTCAGATCAGCTCATGAAGAACTGAACCTAAGAGTAGAAAGATTAGAATTTTCAGGAAAGGAAACACTCAAAACAATGAAATTCTGCATCTGGAGGAAGTGTTGACTAAAATAGGGAGAGATACTAGTTCTGGGATTTTATCAGTATTTGGAACTTGTAGGTAATGAAATTTCCTCTACCAATGCAGATCTATAATTTACTGTCACTACAAGTTTTTATATATTTTTATTCTAATTTTTAAATGTTTTTCATTGCTTACATAATTCATTTTCTTTCCTGCTTCCCTCCCAGAGTGGACAAGTAACTTCACTATGTTGTACATGCCCATATTGTGAAAGAATTCTTTATTGTCTATCCTGTGATAGAGGAATGATCCAGAGACATTGTAGGGCAGAGCCTGGAAGACATGCAAAGTTTTACATCCACAGCCAGGGATGGTTGAGGAGGCTTGGAATCTTGAGGAAAGAGAGATTCCAGGTGGGGGGCAATTGATCTCTCTATATTGAGATAGCAAAGGTGCAAGTCTGATCAGAAACTGTATCCTGAGCTATACAAAATCCCTCATTGAATTTAACCACCATTTCCCCCCAAAGATATGAAGAAATGTGGCATAAACTAAGAAGAATAAAAACAGCATAACAAGATCTCACACAGCTCCTGGGACACCCTGCATCTGCACATTGACTCTGCTGTGATAAAAACCAGGGATCACAAAACCCTGAACCTCTCAGAAACAAGGCTGGCAAGCCTGAGTCTCACAACTTTGGAGGGAGGGAAAAAAGATATTTTAGACATACATGGACTTCCTTTACCCTCTTTCCTATACACCCTAATCTGTAGACATCATTTTTATCTTCCCCTAATCACAATTTGTTAGAATAAAGTTGTCAGTTATCTTAAATTGACTTTTTTGTCATAGTGGAAGAGTGAGAGAGCTGATTTCTCTCTCTTTCCCCAAGGGAAGAGGTTCATCCATTAAATCACTTATTAGAGGGGAATAAAGGCAGGGTTAGTGGAAAGACATATTTGAAGAAGACCAAAGGGGGGAATCCATCTCACCCTCCTTCTACCTTCTGGGCATTTATCATCAACTCTTTCTCCATTACACCCAAACCAACATTCTAATACATCCTGAGTTAACTCTAACTTAAGTACTTCACTAGATTGTGAAGACAGGATTAACTATCCTTTGTCTAACTTTTGATTGAATCAACACAGGTTTGAACTAGGTTGAGAAACTCACAAACCACTTAGTGAATTCACAACCTACTTAGTGCTAGGTGAGAAGCCATCAAGATGCTTGGAGAGCTCTACCCTTTTTTCTTATTCAAATAGTCAGAAACTTGTGATTTTTCCTGTATCACTCTCATTTGATTTCCCTTTTCTACTACCACTCTTATTTGATTTTTAAGATGCTTTCTGGGCTCCTCCACTAATTCTTTTGGGTTTTTTTAAAAAGCCAATATTTTGCTTGGAGGCCGTAGATGCAACAAGCCTAACTTGTCTTCTGAGTTTGAGTCTATATTGTCACCAAAATAACTTTTTAGGTTGAATTTCTTTTTTGTTGTTTCTATATTTTCTGGCCTTGTTCTTTTCTTTTCAAAAAATGGTTAACCCTAACTGTAAAAAGAGTACTATTCCAAGCTTCATGTTCTTTGTGCATATCCCTCCAGGGTGAGCAGTGGGTATATATTTGCTTTCAGTTTTTTCCAAGATGGTATGATGTAAGGAGAGATGTGTTTAATACTCTCTGGGCCTGTGCTGGTTTCTGAAAATAACCCCAACCACCCTTTACTGCTTTGGAACTGTGACCAGGGCACATAGATCCCCTGTGGTGACAAGTGTTAGGGTATACTGGTTTTCTGCTAAGGTACAACTGTACCCAAGTGATATAAACTAGTTTTGAGTATGGGCATTGTGATAAAAATCTTGCATGCAGACCAGCAAAGAGACCCTTGTAATCTTCTTCTGAGAAGTTTTCTGAACCCCTTTACCATCTGTGGATGAGAGCTCCAGAAGCCTTCACTGCCTGCATAGGTTTCACTTATAGTCTGACACTATGGTGGGGCCCATACTGGTGTTCTGTGCTCCATCTCCACCCAGATATGCTAAATCCTTTGAGTTGTCCTTCTCAATTGTTTTGAATTTAAAAAAATACTTTGTCTTGTATTTTCTGGGTTATGCTGCTCCAGAATTTGTTTTGAGGCTTTGGAGAAGATAATTTGCTAGAAATCATTGAGGTCTCTCAACCTTCTCCACCATCTTCAGGTATTCACTAAAGAAATGTTTCAAAGATGAACTCAACAGATCTTGGCAACAGATTGAGTATGGGAGATGAGAATTCATGAGTACTTGAAAGTTTCCCCTGTTTGTGATGCTGAGAGGCAGAAATGATGATAGTACTTTGAAAAAAATATTGTATACAAAGATAGTAGCCTTGAGAGTAGGAAGAAAAGTAGAAAGAGAGGGGCTTTGGAGGAAAAGAGGAACACAATTTGGGAAAATTTGAGTTCACCTTATTTAATGCATGTTCAATTCAAAATATCATTAATAGGCAATTAGGGAAGAAAAACTGGAGATATATTTGAGAATCATGAAATGAGAGGTGATAACTGCATGGAAGCTGATGCTATCACCACATGAAATAAAGATCAGTATACTATACTTTAAGAACAAATAGTATGGACCAAGTATCTCCCAAAAATACAGGAATCCACAGATGTAGGGGAGGGCTTAGATTGTATTCAGAGTGGAGATTAGTGTTTCCTCAGCTGGACATAAGTGAACCACAACATTTACTGGAACCTCAACTGAACCTATGTTATAATTCTTGTATATGAATAACATCTCACATTTCTCTAGCTCTGGCCTAAATACATCATCTTTATAATAGCCTTGGAAATTAGAAAATGCAGTAAGACATTGGAGTTCAGAGAGTTTCATTAATTTTTTTAATATCATATTGATAGTTTGTATGAGCTAATTCTTTAGAGAGCTATAATATGGCAAGTTGAGATTCAGACCCAGATCCTCTTGTTCCAAAGTCAGTGGTTTAGCCACTCCATCAGATTATCCCTGGTTAGATAGTTAAATAACACACTTCTCATCTCTCTGTCAAGATAAATTATAATTGGAATGTATTTCTGAATGTGTTCTTTCTAACTTACATTAAAATCTCATACTACCAGTATGAACTCAGGAGAGGCATATAACCTTTCTGGCCACAGTTTTTTTTTTTCCCATCTATGAAATGAAAGATTTAATTTTTTTAATTTCAAATAATTTTCCATGGTCACATGATTCATAATCCTCCACTCCACTTTCTTCTCCTCCCTGCCAAAGCTGACAAGCAATTCCACTGGGTTATATACATATCAAACCTATTTCCATTCATATTTGCAGTAGAGTGATTCTTTAACACCAATATCCTAATCACATTCCTCTAACACTATGTGGTCGATCATATACATGTACTGATGAGAAGAAGATATATATTCCTTTTTATCCTTGTTTTGTTTTCTTCAGATATCTATTAACTATAATTTTTTCAAGCGTTTCATTTACTTCCCTTATTTTTTCTTATTTATATTATGGTTCAGTTTATCTAGTTCTGAGAGTGGAATGTTAAGTTCCCCCACTAGATTGATCTTAATATTTATATCCTCCTTGAGCTCCTTTAATTTTTCCTTTAGAAATTTAGATGCTATACCATTTGGTGCATAGATATTTAGTAATGATATTACTTCATTGTTATAGTATTTTTTAATAAAATGTAATTTCCTTCCTTGTCTCTTTTAATCTGATCAGTTTCTACTTTTTCTTTGTCTGGTATCACGATTGCTTCTCCTGCTTTTTTTTTACTTTAGATGATGCATAATATATTCTGCTCAAGTCTTTTACCTTGAATCTGTGTATGTCACCCTTCCTTAAGTGTGTTTCTTGTAAACAACAAATAGTAGGTTTCTGTTTTTTATTCCACTCTGCTATCTGCTTCTGTTTAATGGGTGAGTTCAACCCATTCATATTAAGAGTTATGGTTACTAACTGTGTATTGCCTTCCATTTTATTATCTCCTTTAGATCCTGCTCTATTCCCTTTAACTCTATTCCTCCTTACCAGTATTTTGCTTTTTGTCACCCTGCCCATTCCCCTCCCTTCTATTACCCCCCCCCATTTCCCTTGTCTTATTCTCCCTCTACTTCTCTGTAAGGTAAGATAGAATTCTATACTCCAGTGAGTATACTCGTTTTGCCCTCTCTGAGCCACTTACAAAGAGAATAAAGTTTAAGCATTGCACATCACCACCCTTATCTTCTTCTCTCTGTATTGATTTTTCTTGCCACTTTATGATATATTATTTACCCCATTCTACATCTCCCTTTGCTTTTTTCTCAGTGCAACCCTCTCAGCCTTTGATTGATTTTACATGTTATTTATATGTATACATATTATACATACATTTTGTTCCATATCATCACATTTACATATACATTGTATCATCATATATCATCATATACATCATGTTATCATAATCAATTTACTTTTCTAGCCTCTTTCTGAGTAAATCCCTTCTATCTTCTCTACTACAGAGAGTAATTTTTGAAATTACAAAAATCCTCTTTCCATGTAGACATAAGAACATTTTGCCTTCATTTTACCTGTTCTTCTACCTCTAATAATGAGTCCCTTACATTTTCTCTTTCTTATTTATCTTTCTAGATGTCTCTTGTATTTCATATTTCATCTTCAAATTTTTTTTTTGTTTAGGTCTGGCTTATTCCTCAGGAATGTTAGAAATCTTTTATCTTATTGAATATTGAAACTTTTTCTCCTGAAAGAATATACTCAGTTTGCTGGATAAGTAACTCTGGGTTGTAAACTCAAATCTTTTGTCTTTTTGAATATTAGAGTCTATGCTTTTCCATCTCTGTAGAAGTTGCTAGGTCCTGAGTTATCCTGATTGTAGCTTAATGGTATTTAAATGGTTTCTTTCTGGCTGCTTGAAGTACTTTTTCCTTGGCTTGGTGACTCCTGAATTTGGCTATTACATTCCTGGAAGTTGGCAATTGAGGATTTCTTTCTGGAGGTGATCTGTGAATTCTTTCAATTTCAATTCCATTTTTTTTGTTCCAGGATCTCTGGGTAGTTTTCTTTAATAATTTCTTATAATATGATATCTAATGTTTATTCTTCATCTTGGCTTTTAGGCAATCCAATAATTCTCATATTGTTTCTCTTAGACCTGTTTCCTTGTCCAGTTGTTTTTTTAAAAAAAAGATATTTGATGTTTTCCTCTCTTTTTGTCATTCCTTTCTTTTTAATCATCCCATCCATTTCATTATTTTCATAATCCTTTTTTGTTTCTTGATTTCACATGAAATCATAATTTCTAGATGGTCAATTCTGATTTTTTAGGCCTGGTTTTCCTCTGTTAGTTTTTGGTCCTCCTTTTTCAGTTGGCCCATTTCTTCCCGTACCATTTTCATTTCTTCTTGAATCACTTTCATTTCTCTTCCCCACTTGTCCTCTACCTCTAATAATTGGTTTTTTAATTCTTTTTTGAGTTCTTTCAGAATCTGTGTCCAACTCATATTTTTATTTTGGACATTGGGTGTGTTTCCACTGTCCCCTTCTGTGTCTGCACCTTGTTCTTTGTCTCCACAAAAAGTCTTTAGAGTTAGGTGATTTTTTCTTTGCTCTTTTTCCTTACCTAATTATAGGTAGGCTCTGTTTTCTAGGGAATTGTGGTATCCTCTTAAACGTCACTACATCCTTGATGCTATTTTTGGCTTATTTTCTGGATTGTTATGAGTTTACCAGATGTTCTGAGGACTAAGAGCTCTGAGAGTTCCCTCCCACTGGTGATTCAATTGAGATGTTGATAGCTTAAAGGCTTGGGTCTAAGCTTTTGATCTCTATCTGACTTCAATCAGGTCAGATGTTGATTAGATTCTAGCCCTAGGCTTAGACTTACATTTTTTTGGTCTCAAAGTGTTCTTGATTCAATCAGGCACATCCCTGATTACCTTGTCCTGGATCTCCACCATTAGTTTTGGACAAAATGATCCTGGGAAGGCTGCCCCTGAGAACTGTGCCCTCATCCCAAATCATGGATTATGTCCTCACCCCAAGCCCAGACTGGGATTCCTGGCTTTGCTTTGGGCCCAGGCAGATCAATTCCCTTCAGCCCAGATTAACTTGGGCTGGGACTCTGGACTTCTCCATAGGTTTTCAATTTCAATAAGTGTTAGTTGGTTTGAATCACTAATTGCCTGGCAGAATCTCAGGGTATGACATAGCTTTGGTTTAAGTTTGGAACTGTGAGAACAGATGTATGGGGTGGTGGTGGTTGTGGTTTGCTCTCGGCTTGCTCTTCATTTACTGCTATGTCTCCTGCTAGCTCTGCTCCACTCTCACCTCAGTTCCACAGTTGATCCCTACATACCTTTTGGGTATTTATTTTTTAGAAGATTGTTTCCCTTTATCACTGTTGGTTCTTTCACTCTTGTATTCCTTTTTTGGTGATATCTTACTCTTGGTTGGAGAGGATTTCTGTGGTGAAATGTTGTGCTGCTGCCCTGGTTTCTCCTATATCTTGGCTCTACTACTAAGCAACAGGATTTATTACTAGATTTTTTAGCTCCCTTCCAGTTTGTGGCTGATGCTTTCACTCTTTGTGTGAGTTCTTGTCATTAGAAATGTCCTCTTCCCTGAATTGACTTCTCATGTTGATTAGTTCTTTTAAATAAGGAGTGACCTCCCACTGTCTCAGTGTCTCTTATCTTTCTAGATTTTCTTCCTCCTGGTCAAAAATGTCCCTTTTATGCATCTAAATCAATATTATTATAATAAGCTTCTTAGACTAAGTCAAAGTAGATTTTCCTTTTGTATTCTTTAGGCAGGTCCAAGCAAAAATTTTAATTGCCTGTAGGTACAAACAACTTGGAGGGAGCATGATTTAACATACATACATACATACATACATATATATATATATATATATATATATATATATATATATATATATATCCTTACCTATTCTTGAGGGACTTATTTTTTAAATGATCTGGTTCCCATATATATATATGGATCACTAATTGCCTGGAAGAATCTGAGGATATGACAGCTTTGGTTTAAGTTTGGAACTGTGAGAGAAGATGTATGGGGTGGTGGGGGTTGTGGTTTGCCCTTAGCTTGCTCTTCATTTGCTTCTATGTCTCCTGCTAGCTCTGCACCACTCTCACCTCAGTTCCCCAGTTGATTTCTGATATTATATATATATATATATATATATATATATATATATATATGTGTGTGTGTGTGTGTGTGTGTGTGTGTGTGACATATATATGTGATATACATCATATCATATATGTGAAATTCTATAGTAATCCTCATTAAATATTCCATAATTTTTTTTAAGTCTGAGAAGAGTCTAAGTCTATTGGATTCAATTCCCTCTATCTCTGGTGACAAATGGAATGGTTTGAAGAGTATCAAGTTGAATTTTGTGGTTAAGACAGCTTCTTTCATACAGTTCTTTCATATAGAAAAGGCTTTGGGCCAAAGTTTGTCATCCTAGATGTACTGAAGAATTTCTAAACCATGATTCCCAGTCATCCCATGGAAAATCTCATCTATCTACAAAATAATATTTTGAAAGTCTGATGGAAAAGAAAAAAAAATAAAATAGATTGGTTCTCAGCCAGTTTAGGGAACCAGATCATTTAAAAAATAAGTCCTTCAAGAATAGGTAAGTTAAAGTGTCCCTTCTACATTACAACTTTCCCCATCATGGTTCCAATACATCATAGATTGGCATAAAAATTTAGATGAGAATTTTTGCAAGTTTTGTATGATTATAGATGACACATAAAGGCCATCAAGTGATCGTGAAAAATTTTAGAAATTAGAAATACATGAACTATATATATGTACATATATATATAGTGTTTGGCATATTTTATCTTTTAATATCATCAATATCTGAAATTTCTTTTTTAAAGTTAAAATAAATAAACATTTAAGGTTTGCCAGAGAACATGACAGTAAAAAGATTTTATGTAGGTTTAACAGATCACAGATACAATACACATCTAACCCACTTGATGTGGAAAGGAAAGCTATATTATATGAGAAAGACATTTTTCAAAATTAATAATTTCCACATTTAAAAGGGTCCTAAATCTATAACTGGCATTTTTGGCAATTTAGGATAAATAAGCAACATATTTCACTGCAGAGGGAGGAGAACCCCAACAGAGAGATAAAGGAGATAGATTTCTGGAGGAATATTGGACATGCAAATGACATTATTTGTTGTTTGAATGAGAAAATACAATCTTTTCATAAGCAAAAAAGACTTAGTAAAAATTTGCTTTTAAAATTGTTGAAGTCTATTTGAGCTAAGATAGCAATGTTGAGGTAATCATTAGGAAAAAGTTGTAGATATTTGTAATTAAAGGATAAAAGTATTTACAGAAAAGGATGAGTCTGTCAGCTTTACCCTATCCTTATGTTGTCATTTTCATTTTTCCTTAAGAATTGTTTGTCTTCTAATATTTTCAGTATATTTAAGAAGTTAATGTCCTATGTGAAAAGCTACATCAGATGTTTTTCTCAGCTGGAGAGCTCTGAGTCTTCCCAGATCATTTTTGTCTTTTCCCATATGAAGCAGATCTTGACTCTCTCCCCTTTTAAGAAACATTACTTATGTTTTATGTCAGTCAATAAACATCTGTGCACTTAGTATTTGCCATAGAAACTGTGTTAGACAGAAATTTTCAGCTCCAAAACTCTCTTCTGTACAAATGATCCTTCTTAAAATCACCATCAACTGAGGAATTGATTTCTCTTTTCTTCCTTGCCTGGTAGTCTTTTACTTTTTTAGTTCCCATAGTATTTCCAAACTACTACAAGGGGGCGGACTCAAGATAGCCGCATAGAAGGAGCAGAAGTTCAGACCTCTGAAAACCCTTCCTTACCGATCACAAACGGAATGCTCCTAGGGGACTGAAAATCAAACCCAACAACAAGACAGAGCAAAGGAACACTCCTGCTGCACTCAACTCAAAAGGTATACCCCCCCCCCCAAATACCAGAATCTGAGAACACTTGGGTTTAAGGGGAAGGCAGAAGGGAGGTCCCAGGACCCCTCCCCCCTCATCTAGATTGCTGGGCCTCCAGCAGCAGCAGGAACCTATGGGTGGTCAAAGGCGCTGGTCTGAAGGGTATACCTTGCAGGCTGGGCAGTGCCAATCTCCGAGTGTCTAGCACAGATGGTAGGGAAGGAGCTGGAGAGGGAGCTGGCAGCCTGGTCAGAGGTGTGGAGATCTTCCATACTGCTCCAGCCTTCCAGGAGGTTTTTGGTCTCAGAGCAAACCTAGACCAACCCAGCTGAGTTTAATCCCATCAAAAGTCTTCAGAACTCAGGGAAGCCTAGGCTGCAAAACTGACTGCTTGACTTTAATCCAATCAAAAGCCTCCAGAGGATAGGGAAGGGCAAACTCCAACACTCCTCCCTCAGAGACTTCACTGAGAGATCTGACAAAGCTCCAAGAGGAGAGACTGACAGACAGTCCCCAAAACAAAAAAAAAATAAGAGAAGCAAGAGCAAAGACAAATATGGGGAGCAAAGAAAGGGTAAATATGAGCAAACAACAGAAAAAGAAGAAAGAAATTACAATTGACAGCTTCTGCATAGGCAACAAACCAAGAACAAACAATACACAGGAGGATGCAAGTAATAAAACAGAAATCCCAGAGAATTGGCCTTGGGTTTTGGAAGAACTCAAAATGCAATTCAAAACACAACTAAGAGAGGCTGAAGACAACTGGGACAAGAATTAAAAAACTAAACTACTAGAAGGCCAAACGATATAGAGCACTATCTAGAATCATGAATAAAATCAAAACCTCAGATTATATTTGTGATTTCTAAAACATCTTTTCACTTTTAAATGCTCTGATGTATGATAAAATTATAAGGCTAAACAATCCTGTTAATTCAGAGTGGTTTATATAAACAATAGAACAAATATTTAATAAGTGTTTAATTACCAATACACTAGGTAATACATTATTAAATTTTTAAATCCTTTAAATTTTAAAATATATTTTGAACATTTATTCTACCATTTAAATCCACTCAATCAACAAAACAACAAATAGACCACAGATATACAGCATTTGCTGACTTCTGGGGAGTAATGATAGTAATGAAACCTTAATAATTGGTTATTAAGAGCGCGTGGAAGTTGACTTCTCCAGCAGTCCTTCTGTCTTCTGCAGAAACAGTAGCACAGGAGCAAAAAAACAACTTGGACAAGCTAATAATCACACAGTTTTGAAACCCATCTTTCAACTTGAAAAGTATGCTTAATCTTAATTGGAGGAGATAAATCTTATGAATCTTGACATTCCTGTTACTAATGAAACTAAAAGACAGAAGTAAGTTGCAAATAAATAGTAAGAGAGCTCTCTTGTTGCCCTTAGAGGGACAAAAATGCAACTGGTGGAATTTACTTTTCTCATGAATATCAAAGTAACAAGAAACCCAATATCAGGGTACATCTGATCATTTTGTACTCCACTATTAATGACATGCATTCAGAAAACATTCATAAAAAGAACCATAGCATTAGCTCCAAAATTTATTTCAGGGAGCAAAGAGGTAAAGAAAGAATTTATATGCAGACTTGATAAGATTCTCACCTTTAGTTTATCATGTATTTTATACACTTTTGGCTTTAATGCAAAGGTGAAAATAGGTGAGAAGAGGAATAATGTCAAAAATATGGATCAGAAACAAATTCAAGTGAAACTATTATCCTACCCAAGACAACTTGGGAGGCCATAAGGGTCAGGTTTATCAGAGGGAGTGAAAGTTGAACTTGAAGTGCAACAGCACAAGGCACACCCCTAGGTAGAAGCAAGGGCAATAGTTGAAGCCCTCAGGTGGATGGAGAGTTAGACAACTATTCAGAGGGAGATTGCAAGGTACCTTTTGCTGGATTGGCTTCAAGATCCAGTGCATTGCTAATATGCAGTTCATACTCATATTCCCAGGGTCAAAAGGAACTAATACTTATAGCTGCAGGGAAATAGGTGCCCTGCTCTCACTTCCAAGTTACAGAGGCATGATTGTTATTGTGCATGGGGCAATAGGGATGCTGGACTCAATTCTAACAGAGAGAAAAATAGCAATTGTAGGCACAAGAGAGCAGGATGGCTGGTCATAGTCCCAGGGCTAGGAGGCTTATTAGTACTGGTTGTATCAGGGGAACAAGGTTCATTCCAGGATTAAGATAAGAACAAAGGTCAGGAGAGCAATGACTACATCACTATATGTAGTCATTGTGTTTGGAAACACCCAAAGTCTACAGAACGACAGGAAAACCCCTAATAACAGAAACATGAAAGGTTTGAAGTTTGAGACAATGATCTATCAATCCTGTAAGGAGAGCCCAAAGTTAACATAAAGTGAAAAGTCAAGAGCCAGGCTGGAAAACAAGCATGTATCACTAGAGTCACTGACCATAGCAAATTATTTGTTGACAGAAAAGATCAAGATGCAAAGCCAGAAAAAGACAATGATGTCAAAGAAACTACAAGGAAAGCCTCAAGCAAATGAATTACATAGAGTCCCATGAATAATAACTGGAAGAATTTAAGAAAGAAGCTTAATAACAAATAAGTGAGATGGAGGAAAAATAAGAAATAAATGAGAGTAATACAAGAATATTAAGAAAAATAAGGTAAGATCAGATAAAGAAAAAGTAAGAGAAGAGAAGAGAATCACTACTAAAGAACAAATTAGCAGGAAATGAATTGTGGGGCCAGAGGACCTCTAAAGACTATATACTAATGCTAGGTTTGGAAAGATTTCAAATTATCAGTAGAAGAAAAACAGCAGTGAGATGAAGTGCTCAGTAAAACAGGAAGAGTAACAAGATCTGGGATTTCCTCAATATAAGGAAATTCTAGGTGAACAATCTTTATCTACCAATACAGTTTGAATTTTATTACTTCAAGTCTTAAAAAATTGCCTAAAATGTTGAGAATGTCATAATTTAGCCAAGGATTCACAGTGAATATGTGTCAGAGGTGGGAATACAATGCAGGTCTTCCATGACTTCAGTCTATCCATTATTCAACACTGCCTCTCTTCCATAAAAAATTATTAAAACTCTTGAATATGTTTTATCATATACATATTCCATCTCTTCAAATTATAAAAATCACACCAAAATTCATTATTGCCTTAGGAAACCAAGTTTCCAAATGGAGTTTCCTTTATTTAAACAAGCATAACACCTTCCATGTATTTTAACTTCTCCCCTATTTTATGCACTCATCCTTCTATACCACAGAGTCCAGATGCACTGTTCTTTCATGTTTGTGTTTGCTAACGTATGCAGCATTTTTTGTTTTTATTCTGACTACAGAAACCAGAAGCTGCATATTGTCTTGGACAATAATACAAACAATGACCGCCCGCTGACCAACATAGCAATATATCTTGGATATATTCCAGCCCTGTGGAAAGAAGAACATAAATGTTTCAGAATATTTATTTACAGTTACAGAGAAGTTATGCTATATTGTAAGGCAAAATTGAGAGAATTTAGCCCTAAACATTAGATTTAATAATTTGATTTTTTTAACTTTTAAGATTTTTTCAGTTACATGTAAAAAGTTTTTGACAATTGTTATCTGATGTCTTGCTATTCAGATTCTCTCTCTCCCAGAATCCCCTCCTCCAAAAGGCAATACATTTTTTAATATAGGTTATACCTGTACAATCATTAGATACATATTTCTATATTCCTCATTTCATGAAAGAAGACACATATCTCACATAAAATTAAAAAAACTTATGAAAAGAATTAAATAAAAATGCCATATTTGATCTGCAATGAGAGTCCAACATTTCTTTCATTGATTATAGATAGCTTTCTTCATCATGAGTCCCTTGGGGTTACCTTGGTACTGTGCTTTCCTGATAATATTTCAATACTTTGAAGTTGATCACCATACAATATTTTTGTTATCATATAAAATGTTCTGCTGTTTCTTCTCACTTCATTTTTCATCAGTACATAAAACTGGTTCCAGCTTTTTCTGAACTTATTCTGTTCATCAGTTTTGGTAGAGGTAGGTCCTTTTCCCTGATCTCTGATCTCTTTGGAGTATAGACCCACAGTGCACATATTTTTATGGTCTTTTCAACCTGGTTCCATATTGCTCTCTAGAATGATTGTATCAGTTCACAGTCCCACCAAAAGTGTATCAGTAATCATGTTTTTCTTCATTCCTTCCAATATTTATTTGTTTCCTTTTTGGTCATTTTAACCAATATGAGCAAAGAGATGTGATATCTCAGATTTTCATTTTTTATCAATATTGACTTGGAACTTTTTTTTTAAATATGACCATAGAGAATTTTAAGAGTTCATTTGTCAGATATATGGAACTCTTCTGTGTTAATCTAATTTATTTTTTGTACCACCATTTATTTCTAGATTAAATACAAGTTTTAACTTTATCTTGTTATATTGTTTGAGTTGTTTGTTGACGCCTAATTTCTGCCATACTGTTTTCTAATATTCACATAAGTTTTTGTAAAATAGGGATTATTTTTCCCAAAAGATTGAATCTTTGGGTTTATCTAATAATGAGTTACTATAACTTTTCTAGGAACAATAGGATAGTTTCACAGGATAGAAAAACATGTGTTGGGGAAGAGGATATAAGAACACTGAAAGGTGTGTTTTTAGAAAATCATGTTGATATCTGAATGGAGGACAGTTTTGTATGTCAAGGAGCACAGGATACAGTAGTATATTGAATGATACAACAGAAAAAAAAAACAATTATCTTGAGAAAACTGATTCTTAAAGAAGTTATTGGAAGAAATGAATACATGAAAGATATAAAAATCAAGAGATTAGGAAAGACCTCTTGAACTGATCTATGAAGGAAGCCAAAGAAACCAGGAGGTAAGGGAAGGAAGGGAATTGCATTTCCCTAAATAATGGAAATTTAGAACATTTTTACATGACTATAGATAGCTTTAATTACCTTGATTGAGAACTGCCTTTTCATATTCCTTTGACCATTTATCAATTGGGGAAAGACTTGAATCAACTCATTTCTCTATGTAATAGGGAAATTTATAAAAAGAAATTGGCACCATTAACATTACTATTACTTTACATTCTATTTCAACCTGTTTAATTTATGACCATTACCTCTTCCAATTTTCCTCCTTTTCTATCAACCCCATGCCTCATCTCATAACCCCTTCCCATCTGTTTTCCTATAGGATAAAATAACTTTCTATACCCAAATGATATTCTTCCTTTATTAAGTCAATTCTGATTAGAATAAGGTTCATGTGTTCTCCACCCCACCTCCACCATCTTCCCCTCTACTCTGAATGAAATTTCATGCCTCTTTTAGTTCAATAATTAACCCCATTTTATTTTACCCTTTCCCCCTCCTCCCAAGGCATTCCTCTTTCCTGTGCTTTAATTTAATTTTTTCTTTTTATATTATCATATCAGATTCAATGCCTTTGCCCTCTATGTGTACTCCTCCTAACATCCCTAATAATGATAAAATTCTTTGGAGCTTCAACAATCATCTCCTCACATAGGATGTAAATAGTTTAACCATATCACTTAGCTTTGATTTCTCTTTCTTATTCACCTTTTAATTCTTCTCTTGAGTATTGTATTTAAGAGCCAAATTATCCATGTTTCATCAGGAAAAATTGAAAGTCTCCTATTTCATTGAATATCCAGTTTCTTTGGAAAGATTATGATCAGTTTTAATTGGTAAGTGATTATTGTTTGAAGTCCTAGCTTGATTATCTTCTGGAATATATATTTCAAGCCCTCTAACCCTTTAATATAGAAGATGCTAATTCTTGCGTTATTCTGACAGTGACTCCATGATATTTCAATTGTTTCTTTGTTCTCCTACTTCTTATATTTTCTCCTTGACCTGGGAGTTTGAGAATTTGGCTATAACATTACTGGGAGTTATACTTTACGGATCACTTTCAAGAGGTAATCAATGAAATATTTCTATTTTACCTTGTCCTCTAGTTATAGAATGTCAGGGAAGTTTTACTTAATTTCTTGAAATATTATGTCTAAGCTTTTTTCAATAATGTATTTAAGGTAGTCCAACAGCTTTTAAATTATTTTCCTATATTGATTTTCCTGGTCAGTTGTTTTCCAGTAAGATAATTCATAATTTCATATGTTCTATGTATTTATTCTTTTGACTTTGAATTTTTCTGGATGTCTCATTGATTCCTTAGATTCAACTTACCCAATTCTACTTTTTAAGGCTTGATTATTTTTGAGTGAATTTATATGCCTCCTTTTTTAATTTGACTGATCTTCCTTTGTAAAGACTTCTTTTCTTCAGCAAATTTTTGTACCTGTTTTCCCCTGCAAAGAATCAATTTTGTCTTTCAGAAAACTTTCCCTTTACTTCATTTTTGTGTATTTTTTTCCCACATGACAAATTCTGCTTTTTAAGAAGTCCTTCTCTTCTTTACATTTCTGTGCCTTTTTACCAATTGGCCTATTCTATTTTTTAAATTATTAATTTCTTCAATATTTTCTTAAATGTCTTTTTGAAGTTGTTGACTCTTTTTTCATGATTTTTCCTCTATCATTCTCATTTCATTTCCCAATTTTTCTTCTGTCTCTCTTATTTAATTTTTACAAACTTTTTTTGAACTCCTCCACTAATTCTTTTGGGGTTTGAAAGAAGGCAATATTTTGCTAGGAGGCTTTGGATGCAGCAAGAAAAAGTTGTCTTCTGAGTTTGAGTCAACCCTATCACCAAAATAACTTACCATGTTGATTTTCTTTGTTGTTACTGTTGTTTGCATTTTTTGCCTTTTAATTTTCTTTTTAAAAAAAGGTCAAAGTTGGGCTCAGTAACTGAGGTGAAAGGAGCACTGTTTCAAGCTTCTGGTTCTTTGTGCAAATGCCTTCAGAGCTAGCAGTGGGGATCTATTTGCTTCGAATTTTTCCAAGGTGGTATGATGCAAGGAGAGGTGTGTTTAATACCCTCTGGGCCTGTTCTGGTTTCTGAAAATAACCTCAATCTCTCAACCCCTCTGGTTGCAAGAGTTGGTGTTTGCTGGTGTTCTGCTAGGGTGCAACTATCCCAAAGTGATGTAACCTAGCTTTGTGTATTAGCAATATAATAAGAAACTTGCACCCAGACCTGCAAAAGAACCCTTGTAATCTTCTTCTGAGAAGTTATCTGAACCCCTTACCATCTGTGGATGAGAGCTCCAGAAGCCTTTGCTGCATAGATAGTCTGTTGCCATGGTAGGGCCCATCCTAGTGGTCTGTGCTCTAACTCAACCCAGGTATACAAAATTCCTTATGCTGTCCTTCTAAGTTGTTTTGAGCTGAAAAAAATATTTCACCTTGTATTTTGTGGGTTAAGCTGCTCCAGAATTTGTTTTGAGACTTTTTGGAAGGTAATTTGGTTGAAACCAGTGAGGTCCATCTACCTTCTCCACCATCTTTGTGTATTCATTGAAGAGATGTTTCAAACATGAACTCAACAGATCTTGGCAACAGATTGAGTAAGGGAGATGAGAGTGCATCAGTACTTGAAAGTTACCCCCTGTTAGTTATCCTGAGAGGCAGAGATGATGGTAGCACTTGGAATAAATATTGATAATACATGGATACAAAGCTAGTAGCCTTGAGATTAGGAAGAAAATTTGAAAGAGAGTCACTCTGGAGAGAAATGGGAAAATTTGAATTTATTTTATATATTACACACTCAATTCAATATATATTTTATATATATACACTCAATTCAAGATGACATTAATGGGCAATTAGGGAAGAAAACTAGAGATCATCAGGGAAGTTAGGACACAATAAGTATATTTGAGAATCATGAACTGAGAGGTGATGACTGCATGGAAGCTGATGCTATCGCCAGGTGAAGTAGAGATCAGTATCACTATTAAGAGTAAACTTTTGGGATTCTATTATTCTCTTTTCCTTCTTCTTTCAAATGCTTTCCCAGGACAGCATACGAAACGCTCAGGTCTGGAATATTGTATTTCAAAAGCAAATGATTGTGAACCAAATAGCTTCCAAAAATCCTGAAATCTACAGAAGGGCTAAGATTGTACTCAAAGTGGAGTTTAGTGTGTCTTTAGGTGGACATAAGTGAACCACAACACCTTATAGAACACCAACTAAGCCTATGTCATAATCATTAGTAACATCTTACATTTCTCTAGCTCTTTCTTAATATATTCTAACACACATTCAAATTTCATGCCCGATACTATCAGTATCGCCCAAGGAGAGACACGAAACATTTCTGGCCTCAGTTTTTTTATCCATCTGTGAAATGAAGGAGTTTTTTACTAGAAGATCTTTTTAGCTTCCTTCTAGTTAGGAGCTGATGCTTTCATTCTTTGTGTGATGCTCATGGTATATTAGAAATATCCTACTCTTCCCTGACCTTACCTCTCATGTTGTTTAAGAGTTCTTTTAAATAAGCAGTGACCTCCAATTGTCACAGTCTCTTATCCTTCAAGATTTCCTTTTCCTGGACAAAAATGCCCCATTTATGCACCTAAATGACTACTATTCTAATATACTCCTTACACTCAGTCAAGATGGTTTCCCTTTGTACTCTTTAAGTAGGTCCTAGTAATAACTTCGTTTACCTGTAGGTACAAACAACTTAGGAGAGAGAAGATTGAACTCATCCTATATATATTCCAAACCTTTTTGATATTCATTCTAAATCTTACCTTTGACAGCATAGGGAAATACCAAAAAAAGCACCATATACATCAGGTAGAGAGTCCTCATGGTGAGTGATTGCCTAGAACCTTGGAATTATAGAAGACATGAAGGGAGGACAACTTAGCAGAAGATAGGACAAAATACAAATAAGACCAGAACAGGCTAGAGGTAAATACCAATTTACCTCAGTTTGGTTAATATCACTTCTTAAATATCTGAACCTAAATAAGGAACATTCCCAAAAGCTTGGAGTACTGTAATATTTATTGGCTTTGGAAATTATTGAACATTACCAGATATGAAAATTAAATATGCAGTTGTTGCAATAAATTGCAAAGTTCTACAGTAACTGTTATTAAATATTCCATATATTTTTTAATCTGATAGGATTCTTTGTCAAGTGGACTCAATTCCCTCTATCTTTGGTGACAAACAGAATGGTTTCAAGAGTACCAACTTGAATGTTATGGCTAAACTAGCTTCTTTCAGAGGCAGCTCTTTCTTATATAAATGTCTTTGGACCAAAGTTTGTCATCCTAGAAGTGTTGAAGAATTTCTAAACCATGGTTCCTAGACGACCCATTGAAAAATCTCATCTATCCACAAAATCATATTTTGAAAATCTGTTGGAAAAGAGTAGATTGGTTCTCAGACAGTTTAGGGACACAGATAATTTAAAAAAATAAATCGCTCAAAAGTAGATAAGTTCAAGTGTCCCTTCCCCATCACAACTTTTCTCATCATGGTTTCAATATGTCATGGATTGGCATAAGAAATTAGGTGAGAATTTTTGCAAGTTTTGTAGAACTATGACATGTAAAGGCCAACAAGTGACATAGAAAAAGTTTAGAAATTCAGAAATGCATGAACTATAAGTATAGTGTTGTATAATATCAACATATTTTATCTTTTAATATCACCAATATATTAGATTTCTTTTGTAAAGTTAGAATAAGTAAAAAAGTTAAAGTTTGCCAGAGAATATGACAGTAAGAAGATTTTATGTAGGTTTAACAGATCACAGATGCAATGCTCACTTAACCAAATTGGCCTACTAACTAGCCTCACAATTGTCCTGGATCATTGCATTGCTGCCAGTAGAGAAGTCCATTACGTTCAATTGTGCCACAGTGTGTCTCCCTATACAACTTTTTCCTGGTACTACTGCTTTCACTCCACATCAGTTCCTGGAGGTCTTTCTAGTTCACATGGAATTCCTCTAGTTCATCATTATTCTTTCTGCACAAGTATTCCATCACCAACAGATACCACAATTTTTTCAGTCATTCCCCAATCAAAGGGCACCTAGTCATTTTACACTTTTTTTGCCACCACAAACAGAGTGGCTATAAATATTTTTATACAAATATTTTCCCTATTATCTCTTTGGGGTACAAACCCAGCAGTGGTATGCCTGGGTCAAAGTGCAGGCATCCTTTTAAAACCCTTTAGGCATAGTTCCAAGTTACTTCCAAAAAGTCTGGATCAATTTCCATCTCAACCAGCAATGTATCAGTGTTCTAATTTCCCCCAACCCCTCCAACATTTATTACTTTCTTTTGCTGTCTGTTAGACCAATCTACTAGGTGTGGGGTAGTATCTCAGAGTATTTTTGATTTGCATTTCTCTAATTATGAGAGATTTAAAACACATTTTCATATTCTTATTGATAGTCTTGATTTCTTTATCTGAAATCTTTCTATTTATGTCCTTTGTCCATTTAACAACTGGGGAATGACCTGATCTTTTGTACAATTGATTTAGCTCCTTATAAATTTGAAAAATTAAAACTTTGTCAGAGGTTTTTATTATAAACATTATTCCAAATTTATTGCTTCCCTTTGGTTGCATTCATATTTTTGTAAAAAAATAATTTAATGTAATTAAAATTATTCATTTTACATTTTATAATAGCCTCTATCTTCTACTTGGTCTTAAATTATTTTCATCCCCATAGATCTAACAGGCATATCATTGCATGTTCACCTAATTTACTTATGATTTCCTTCTTTATATTTAAGTCATTTACCTGTTCTGTATTTATCTTGGTATAGTGTTTGAGGTGTTGATCTAAACCTAATTTCTTCCATACTGTTTTCCAATTCTCCTAGCAGTTTTTGCCAAACAGTGGGTTCTTATAACAAAAGCTTGGATCTTTCGGTTTATCACACACTATCTTGCTGAGTTCATTTACACCAAGACTATTCTATTGATCCTCTCTTCTGTCTCTTAGCCATTACCATATTGTTTTGTTTTTCTTTTTTCCCCTCTTTTTTAATTACCTTTTGATGTTTCTCTTGAGTTCTGTGCTTGGACATCAAATTTTCTGTTCAGGTCTGGTCTTTTCTTTACGAATTCTTGAAATTCTTCTATTTTGTTGAATGACCATACTTTCTCCTGTAAGAATATAGTCAGTTTTGCTGGGTAGTTGATTCTTGGTTGTAGACCTAGTTCCCTTGCTTTCTGGAATATTGTATTCCATGCCTTTCTTTTTTTCAGTGTGGATGCAGCCAGATCCTGCATTATCCTCACTGTGGTTCCTTGGTATCTGAATGACTTCTTCTGGGCAGCTTGCAATATCTTTTCTTTGGTCTTATAGTTCTTGAATTTGGCTATAACATTCCTGGGTGTTGTCAGTTGGGGATTAAGTACAGGAGATGATCTGTGGATTCTATCAATCTCCAATTTTTCCTCTTGTTCAAGGATTTTGGGACAGTTTTCTTTAATAATTTCCTGTAATATAATGTCCAGGCTTTTTCTTTTGTCATGGTCTTCTGGTAGGCCAATAATTTTTAAATTGTCTCTCCTTGAACAATTTTCTAAATCCTCTGTTTTGTGAATGAGATGCTTCATATTTTTTCATTCTTTTGGTTTTGTTTTATAGTGTCTTGCTGCCTTGTGAGGTCACTCGATTCAAGTTGTTGTATTCTGGTTCTTAAAGACTGGATTTCATCCTTAGTTTTTTGGTCATCCTTTTCCTTTTGGTTGGATTTTCTTTGGAGGTCATCTTTCATCTTCTTCACCTCATCTTTCATCTGCTTTGCCTCATCTTTCATCTCCTTAGCCTCATTTTCCAGCTGGTTGATTTTGGCTTTCAAGACACTATTTTCTGTTTCCAGATGACTTATCTTAGTTTTTAAGTTCTTTTCCCAATTGTCTTCAGCCTCTTTTAATTGACCATATTGTTTTAATGATCACTGCTTTATAGTACAGTTTAAAATAATTTTCTTCCATTAGTTTCCTTTATATTCTTGATATTTTGTTCTTCCAAATGAACTATGTTATAACTTTTTCTAATTCTATTAGAAAGTATCTTGGCATTTTGATAGATCAGGCACTGAATAAGTAAATTGATTTGGATGGGATTATAATTTTTATAATATTAGCTCATTCTTCCCATGAGCAAATGATTTTCAAATTATTTAGATCTAGTTATAATTGTGTGGAAAGTGTTTTGTGTTTGTGTTCATATAATTGCTGTATTTGACTCAGCAAATAGATTCCTAAATATTTTATATTGTTCTAGATTGATCTTAAACTGAATTTCTCTTTATAGCTATTGCTGATGAATTTTTTGTAAATATGTAGAAATGATGATGACTCATATGTGTATGCTGCAACTTTGCTAAAGTTATTGATTATTTCTGCTAGATATTTGGTTGATTTTCTAGTATTCTTGAAGTTTACCATCATATCAACTGCAAAGAGTGATAGTTTAGTCTACTCATTGCTTACTTTGATCCCTTAAATTTATTTTTCTTCTCTAATTACTACCTTTTCTAGTACAATATTACATAAAAGAGGGAACAATGGGCACCCTTGCTTCACTCCTGATTTCATTGGTAAAGCTCCTACTTATTCCTATTGCAAATAATGCTTTCTTAATGTTTTAAATATATACTATTTATTATTTTTAGGAAAACACCATTTACTTCCAAGGTTTCCAATGAATTCAATAGGAATGGGTGTTTTAATTCATCAAAGGTCTTTTTCTTCTATTGAGATAATCATTTGATTTCTGTTAGTTTGGTTGTTGATATGGTCAATTATGTTCATGGTTTTCCTAATATTAAACCATCTTTGCATTCCTGGTACAAATCCCACCGGATCATAATGAATAATCCTCATAATAATTTCCTTGAGTCTTTTTGCTAGTATTTGCTAGTATTTAGAATTTTTGCATCTATTTTCATTAATGAGATTGGTCTATAGCTTTCTTTCTCTGTTTTTGATCTGCCTTGCTTTGAAATCAGTATCATATTTGTGTTATAAGAGGAAATTGGTAAAACTCCTTTTTTGTTTATTTTGTCAAATACTTTATATAATATTGGAATTAGTTGTTCTTTTGATGTCTGGTAGAATTCACTTGTGAATCCATTTGGCCCTGGGAATGTTTTCTTTGGGAATTCCTTGATGGTTTGTTCAATTTATTTTTCTGAGATGGGACTGTTTAAGGATCAATTTCCTCTTTTGTTAATCTAGGCAATTTATATATTTAAAAAATATTCACCCATTTCACCTAGATTGCCATATTTATCACCATATAATTGTGCAGAATAGTTCTTAATAATTACCTTCATTTCCTCTTCATTAGAGGTGAGGCCACAGTTTTCATCTTGATACCTTTAATTTAATTTTCTTCTTTTTTATGAGATTAACCAATACTCTATTTTTTCAATGTATCAGCTCCTAGCCTTATTTATTATTTTAATACTTCTTTTACTTTTACTTTTATTAATTTAACCTTCGATTTTTAGGATTTCCAATTAAGTTTTTATCTGTGGACTTTTACTTCATTCTCTTCCTAGTTTTTTTATGCTGTAGGCCCAATTCATTGACCTCTTCCCTCTCTGATTTACTTATATATGCACTCAGGGATATAAATTCCCGCCTAAGTACTGCTTTGGATTTATACCATAGATTTTGATATGTTGTTTCATCGTTGTCATTCTCTTCAGTGAAATCAGTATGTGTTTCTTTGATTTGTTCTTTAACCCATCAATTTTTTAAGATTTAGATTTTTGTTTCCAATTAATTTTAATTCTGCCTTTTCATAAGCCCTCATAAATTATTATTTTTATTGAATTATAGTCTAAAATTGCTTTTATTATTTCTACTTTCCTACATTTGTTTACAAAGTTTTTTATGTCCTAGTGCATTGTCAATCTTCATACATGCCATGTACTGTTGAAAAGAAGGGATATTCCATTTTATCTCTATTTTGCCTCCAGATATCTATTAGATCTAGCTTATCTAATATTTCATTCACTTCCCTAACTTCCTTCTTATTTATTTTTTGGTTTTATTTATGTAGTTGTGATAGGGGAACTGTGTAGAGGTTCATTGAAAAAACAGGCATAATTTAATAAAGAATTTTAAAATCAAATAAGAGAGAGAGAGAGAGGAAAAATAAGAAATAAATGAGTTCTACAAAAATATTAAGAAAAAAAGATCCAAAAGCTTAGGGAAAGAGATAAAAAATACTGATTAAAATAATATTTTTCTCAAAAATATGATGTTTCATTATCTTATAGTGAAAATAAAATTTGAAGATTTTTATGAAAATTTTATGTTCCTTGATGTGCTTATTCCTTCTGAAAGCTACCTGTCTATATCTTTTCTTTCTGATTCCCTCTTTCTTTAATATGAACAATTTTAATGGAGAATATAAGGTGAGGGGGTTGTTCTTTTTTTTTAGTATGTAGGAAGAAAAATATAGATGATTTTTTTTAATTTTTGATCAAGGTATGAATTTATCAGTGTAGAGATGTTCTAGTGAGAGGATACCTCTAACAATAGCTTAGACATCCCCTTTGCAGCCTATATTACCCTTCTTAATATTTTATTTTCTACTATTCCATATAAAACATTTTAATACGTTTAAAATTATGAATAACAACTACAATTCCACCTTCCTACCTTACGTCCCTCACTCCCTCCTACTCCTCCTTATTCCCCAAGATGGCAAAAAATCTGATAGAGATTCTACATGTGACATTATTTAAAACATTTTCCATCTTTGTCATTTTCTGGGAAATCTCAAACAGAAAAGGAAGAATAAGAAAGAAATTAAAACATAGTATGTTTTGGTCTGCATGCAGATTCCATCAACATTTTCTGAAGGAAGATGGCATGTTTCATTATTAATCTCTGGTATAGTTTTGGATCAGTATATTTCTAAGAATAACTAGGTCATTCTCAGTTGCTCATCATATAATATTGTTGTTGCTATGCATAATACTCTTCTGTTTCTGCTCACTTTATTTAGCATCTTTTTTCCTGAAGTCATCCTGATCTTCATTTCTTATGGCACAATTGTATTCTAGATCATAATAGTCAACCACGGTCCACAAACTGCTACTTCATCTCCTGATAGAAAAGCAAGTCTTCCTTGCAGAATGAGGGAAGGTACAGATGTTAGAAATGTCTGTACAGAAGTACCTAATTCTATTGTGATTAGAAGATGTGATTTTTTTTACAACTTGAAGGTTTTTGGTAACCCTGTGTCCAGCAACTATATCAGTACCATTTGTTCTAACAGAAAGTGTTTACATCACATCTGTCACATTTTATCAAGTCAGACATTGTTTTAGTCTTTTTTCATTGTTACATCTTTTGTGGTGATCTTTGAACAATATTCATTGATGTTACAATTGTAACTATTATGGGTGGCTTGAAGCATAAAATTATTAAATGGAGGATTTAATTGATAAATGTTATTTATGTTCTGTCATCACCTACTAGAGATATATTCTGTTATATCTCTATTTCTCCTATAATATCCCTATTCACTAAGACAGCAATATTGAAATTAGGTCAATTAAGATCTCTACAATGTTATCTAAATGTTCAGATGAAAAGAAGATTCAATCAATGCAGCAAACTTCATTCTTGTTTATTTTAAGAAATTGGACTTCCGGTTAAGATGGCGGCTTAGAGAAAGCTAAAGCTCAGATCTCCGGAAAACCCTTCCCGACCGATCTCAAACGATAAGCTCCTAAGGCGCCGAAATTCAAAACGATCAACAGCACAGACCCTGGGAACCCTCCTCCTGGACCTGGACCCGGATCAAAAGGTACGGCTCCCCTTAAAAGCCAGAACCCGAGATCCCTCGGACCTCAGGGGTAGGAGCGCAGAGTCCAAGGCTCCCGGAAGCCGCAGCCCGGCTGGGCTCAGAGAGCAGAACCCTCAGGGCCTTCTACAGTCCCGGTGAAAGTTACTGCCTGGGGCTTCTGCTGCAGAGAGCTGGTCGAAACAACAGCAACCCTCAGGGCAGGCAAGACAGCCTCACGGGCTGGATCCTGCTATCCAAGTCTCAGTGAAAGTCCTCGCCCTCGGAGCTTGGGCTAGCTGCAGCCCATCCCCCCGCAGGCCGACGAAACAGCCTCACGGCCAGCGATTCTGAAGGCAACTTCCGGAAAGCAAGCCGGGGGGAGAGTGTGGCCTCCTGGTCCGACCCTTCCATTCCAGTTCCAGTGAGGCATATTCAGTTTAACCCAGGGAAAGCTCATAGAACCATCTGCCCAGGACTAAAGCCTCTGAACACCAGACAGAGACAAGAAAAACTAATCCTCCACATTCAGAAATGGCAAACTCCACAGAACCACAGAAGCCCCAAAATACCAAGAAAAATAAGAAGAAAGGGGCGACTTTGGACACATTCTATGGAGCCAAAATACAAAATACAGAGCAGACAGAAGATAATATAAAAGAAAATGCTCCAAAACCTTCCAAAGGAAATGGAAACTCTCCACAAACCTATGAAGAATTTGAATCAGAAATGACCAAAAAGATGGAAGCCTTCTGGGAGGAAAAGTTGGAAATAATGCAAAAGAAATTCACGCATCTACAAAACCAGTTTGACCAAACTGTAAAAGAAAACCAGGCTTTAAAGGCCAGAATCAGGCAGCTGGAAGACAACGATCGTGTAAAAGAGCAAGAATCAATAAAGCAAAGCCAAAATACCAAGAAATTAGAAGAGAACATAAAATATCTCACCGACAAGGTGATAGATCTGGAAAATAGGGGGAGAAGGGATAATTTAAGAATAATTGGACTCCCAGATAAGCCAGAAATAAACACCAAACTGGACATGGTGATACAAGATATAATCAAAGAAAATTGCCCAGAGATTCTAGAACAAGGGGGCAATACAGCCACTGACAGAGCTCACAGAACACCTTCTACACTAAACCCCCAAAAGACAACTCCCAGGAATGTAATTGCCAAATTCCAAAGCTATCAAACAAAAGAAAAAATCCTACAGGAAGCCAGAAAAAGACAATTTAGATATAAAGGAATGCCAATCAGGATCACCCAAGACCTTGCAAGTTCTACTCTGAATGATCGTAAGGCATGGAACATGATCTTCAGAAAGGCAAGAGAGCTGGGTCTCCAACCAAGAATCAGCTACCCAGCAAAACTGACTATATACTTCCAAGGGAAAGTATGGGCATTCAACAAAATAGAAGACTTCCAACTTTTTGCAAAGAAAAGACCAGAGCTCTGTGGAAAGTTTGATACCGAAAATCAAAGAGCAAGGAATACCTGAAAAGGTAAATATTAAGGAAAGGGGAAAATGTTATCTTCTTCTTTTACTCAAACTCTCTTCTATAAGGACTACATTTATATCAACCTATGTATACTAACATGTGGGGAAAATGTAATGTATAAATAGGGGGTAAAGAAAGACCAAATAGAATAATCATTCTCACACAAAGATTCACATGGGAAGGGGAGGGGAAGAAAACTCCTATAAAAAGGAGAGGAAGAGAGGGGGGGGGTTACTTAAACCTCAATCTCAGGGAAATCAGCTCTGAGAGGGAAAAACATCCAGATCCATTGGGATCTTGAATTCTATCTTACCCAACAAGGGTAAGGAGAAGGAAAAACCAAGGGGGGGAGGGGGAGAGGGAGAACAAAAAGGGAGGGAAAGAGAGGGGGGGAGGGGGAGGGAACAAAAAGGGAGGGACTAAAAAGGGAAACATCAAGGGAGGGGACAAGGGGGACTGTTTCAAAGTAAATCACTGGACTAAAAGGTAGAGCTGAGGAAGAAAAGGTTAGAATTAGGGAAGGCAATCAAAATGCCAGGGAGTCCACAAATGACAATCATAACTTTGAACGTGAATGGGATGAACTCACCCATAAAACGTAGACGAATAGCTGAATGGATTAGAATCCAAAACCCTACCATATGTTGTCTTCAAGAAACACACATGAGGCGGGTTGACACCCACAAGGTCAGAATTAAAGGATGGAGTAAGACCTTCTGGGCTTCAACTGATAGAAAGAAGGCAGGAGTGGTAATCATGATATCTGATAAAGCCAATGCAAAAATAGACCTGATCAAAAGGGATAGGGGAGGTAATTATATTTTGTTAAAACGGACTATAGACAATGAGGAAATATCATTAATCAATATGTATGCACCAAATAATATAGCACCCAAATTTCTAATGGAGAAACTAGGAGAATTAAAGGAAGAAATAGACAATAAAACCATACTAGTGGGAGACTTAAACCAACCATTATCAAATTTAGATAAATCAAATCAAAAAATAAATAAGAAAGAGGTAAAAGAAGTGAATGAAATCTTAGAAAAATTAGAATTAATAGACATATGGAGAAAAATAAATAGGGATAAAAAGGAATACACCTTCTTCTCAGCACCACATGGCACATTCACAAAAATTGACCATACATTAGGTCACAGAAACATAGCACACAAATGCAGAAAAGCAGAAATAATGAATGCAGCCTTCTCAGATCACAAGGCAATAAAAATAATGATTAGTAATGGTACATGGAAAACCAAATCTAAAACCAATTGGAAATTAAACAATATGATACTCCAAAACCGTTTAGTTAAAGAAGAAATCATAGAAACAATTAATAATTTCATCGAGGAAAATGACAATGGCGAAACATCCTTTCAAACCTTTTGGGATGCAGCCAAAGCGGTAATCAGAGGTAAATTCATATCCCTGAATGCTTATATTAACAAACAAGGGAGAGCAGAGATCAATCAATTGGAAATGCAAGTGAAAAAACTGGAAAGCGATCAAATTAAAAACCCCCAGCAGAAAACCAAATTAGAAATCCTAAAAATTAAGGGAGAAATTAATAAAATCGAAAGTGATAGAACTATTGATTTAATAAATGAGACAAGAAGCTGGTACTTTGAAAAAACAAACAAAATAGACAAGGTACTGGTCAATCTAGTTAAAAAAAGGAAGGAAGAAAAGCAAATTCACAGCATTAAAGATGAAAAGGGGGACAGCACCTCCAATGAGGAGGAAATTAAGGCAATCATTAGAAATTACTTTGCCCAATTATATGGCAATAAATACACCAATTTAGGAGAAATGGATGAATATATACAAAAATACAAACTGCCTAGACTAACAGAAGAGGAAATAGAATTCCTAAATAATCCCATATCAGAAATTGAAATCCAACAAGCCATCAAAGAACTTCCTAAGAAAAAGTCCCCAGGGCCTGATGGATTCACCTGTGAATTCTATCAAACATTCAGAGAACAGTTAATCCCAATACTATACAAACTATTTGACATAATAAGCAAAGAGGGAGTTCTACCAAACTCCTTTTACGACACAAACATGGTACTGATTCCAAAACCAGGCAGGTCAAAAACAGAGAAAGAAAACTATAGGCCAATCTCCCTAATGAATATAGATGCAAAAATCTTAAATAGGATACTAGCAAAAAGACTCCAGCAAGTGATCAGAAGGATCATTCACCATGATCAAGTAGGATTCATACCAGGGATGCAGGGCTGGTTCAACATTAGGAAAACCATCCACATAATTGACCACATCAACAAGCAAACTAGCAAGAATCACATGATTATTTCAATAGATGCAGAAAAAGCCTTTGATAAAATACAACACCCATTCCTATTAAAAACACTAGAAAGCATAGGAATAGAAGGGTCATTCCTAAAAATAATAAACAGTATATATCTAAAACCAACAGCTAATATCATCTGCAATGGGGATAAACTAGATGCATTCCCAATAAGATCAGGAGTGAAACAAGGATGCCCATTATCACCTCTACTATTTGACATTGTACTAGAAACACTAGCAGTAGCAATTAGAGAAGATAAAGGAATTGAAGGCATCAAAATAGGCAAGGAGGAGACCAAGTTATCACTCTTTGCGGATGACATGATGGTCTACTTAAAGAATCCTAGAGATTCAACCAAAAAGCTAATTGAAATAATCAACAACTTTAGCAAAGTTGCAGGATACAAAATAAACCCACATAAATCATCAGCTTTTCTATATATCTCCAACACAGCTCAGCAGCAAGAACTAGAAAGAGAAATCCCATTCAAAATCACCTTAGACAAAATAAAATACCTAGGAATCTACCTCCCAAGACAAACACAGGAACTATATGAACACAACTACAAAACACTCGCCACACAACTAAAACTAGACTTGAACAAATGGAAAAACATTAACTGCTCATGGATAGGACGAGCCAATATAATAAAAATGACCATCCTACCCAAACTTATTTATCTATTTAGTGCCATACCCATTGAACTACCAAAATACTTCTTCACTGATTTAGAAAAAACCATAACAAAGTTCATTTGGAAGAACAAAAGATCAAGGATATCCAGGGAAATAATGAAAAAAAAACACATATGATGGGGGCCTTGCAGTCCCTGACCTAAAACTATATTACAAAGCAGCAGTCATCAAAACAATTTGGTACTGGCTAAGAAACAGAAAGGAAGATCAGTGGAATAGACTGGGGGAAAGCGACCTCAGCAAGACAGTATACGATAAACCCAAAGATCCCAGCTTTTGGGACAAAAATCCACTATTCGATAAAAACTGCTGGGAAAATTGGAAGACAGTGTGGGAGAGACTAGGACTAGATCAACACCTCACACCCTACACCAAGATAAATTCAAAATGGGTGAGTGACTTAAACATAAAGAAGGAAACCATAAGTAAATTGGGTAAACACAGAATAGTATACATGTCAGACCTTTGGGAGGGGGAAAGGCTTTAAAACCAAGCAAGATATAGAAAGAATCACAAAATGTAAAATAAATAATTTTGACTACATCAAACTAAAAAGCTTTTGTACAAACAAAACCAATATAACTAAAATCAGAAGGGAAACAACAAATTGGGAAAAAATCTTCGTAGAAACCCCTGACAAAGGTTTAATTACTCATATTTATAATGAGCTAAATCAATTGTACAAAAAATCAAGCCATTCTCCAATTGATAAATGGGCAAGGGAAATGGATAGGCAGTTCTCAGATAAAGAAATCAAAACTATTAACAAGCACATGAAGAAGTGTTCTACATCTCTTATAATCAGAGAGATGCAAATCAAAACAACTCTGAGGTATCACCTCACACCTAGCAGATTGGCTAACATAACAGCAAAGGAAAGTAATGAATGCTGGAGGGGGTGTGGCAAAATAGGGACATTAATTCATTGCTGGTGGAGCTGTGAACTGATCCAACCATTCTGGAGGGCAATTTGGAACTATGCCCAAAGGGTGCTAAAAGAATATCTACCCATTGATCCAGCCATAGCACTGCTGGGTCTGTACCCCAAAGAGATAATGGACACAAAGACTTGTACAAAAATATTCATAGCTGCGCTCTTTGTGGTGGCCCAAAACTGGAAAACGAGGGGATGCCCATCAATTGGGGAATGGCTGAACAAACTGTGGTATATGTTGGTGATGGAGTACTATTGTGCTAAAAGGAATAATAAAGTGGAGAAGTTCCATGGAGACTGGAACGACCTCCAGGAAGTGATGCAGAGCGAGAGGAGCAGAACCAGGAGAACATTGTACACAGAGACTAATACACTGTGGTATAATCGAACGTAATGGACTTCTCCATTAGTGGCGGTGTAATGTCCCTGAACAACTTGCAGGGATCCAGGAGAAAAAAACACCATTCATAAGCAAAGGATAAACTATGGGAGTGGAAACACCGAGAAAAAGCAACTGCCTGAATACAGAGGTTGAGGGGACATGACAGAGGATAGACTCTAAATGAACACTCTAATGCAAATACTATCAACAAAGCAATGGGTTCAAATCAAGAAAACATCTAATGCCCAGTGGACTTACGTGTCGGCTATGGGGGGTGGGGGGGGAGGAAAAGAAAATGATCTATGTCTTTAACGAATAATGCTTGGAAATGATCAAATAAAATATATTAAAAAAAAAAGAAATTGCCATAGCAACCCCATCTTTTAAGCAAACATTACCCTGATTAGGGAGCAGCCATAAACATGGAAGCAAGACTCTCCTCCAGTAAGAATACCGTAAGTTCCTGAAGAGTTGAAAGATAATTAGCATTTTAGCAAGTAATTATTTTAAATATATATATATATATATATCCATACATATATATATATTACACATAATTCTGTTGAATACAATAGCCTACATCATAGTGTAAAACTAAATTTTATATGCATTGGGATTCCAAAAAATTTCTGACTTCCTTTATGAAGATATTTGGTTTATTTTGGTGGTCTGGAACACAATCTGCAATACATCCCAGCAATAATGGTGTTTGTCTCCCTTCAAGTCACCTCTTTAAATACTCAGATTGATATTGATAACAGACAGGGACCAAACATTATCACTATAATAATTCATACTCCATAACACACTAATGCTATTAATGAGTCATAAAGATAATCTAGGCTAAATTTCACTCTAAAAACTTGCAGGCCAAATAACCTGCATGTTATATAACATAACATCACAGATGAAAGCCCACAAAGACAGTCGTCATCCTCAGTTACCGAGAGACTACTACTAAAAGTTGTATATGTAAATGTGATAATATGGAATCATATGTATATATGATGTGATGTGTATGAATATGAATGACATGGGGAAAATGAATCTAGGACTGAAAGAGAAGTTGCACTGAGAGAAAAGGGAAGGGAGAAATAGAATGAGGTGAATTATATAATATGAAGAGGCATGAAAAATCATTATGGTGAGGAAAGTATAAGGGTGGTGATGGGCAATGCTTAAACTTTATTCTCACCTTAGCTATTTCAGAGAGTGAAAAACAAGTATTGCCCTACTCAAAGGGGTATAAAATTCTATCTTACCCCACAGAGAAATAAAAGGGGAATAAGGGAGGGAAGAGGGAAGTAATTAGAGGGAGGGACAAGTGGGGAGGTATGACAAAAAGCAAAATACTGGTGAGGAGAAACAGAGGGATGGAGAATACAGCAGGATATAAAGGGGGAAATGGGATGAAGGGCAATACAAAGGTAGTAATCATGATGCTGAATGTGAATGGGATGAACTCATGCATTAATATTCAACAGATAGCAGAACTGATTAAAAAAACAGAATCCTACTATATGTTTTTTACAAGAAACACATTTGAGGCAAGGTGACACATACAGTTTCAGAGTAAAAGCCTGGAGCAGAATATATTATGCATTATCTAAAGTAAAAAAAGTAGGAGAAGCAGTCATGATTCCAGACAAAGTCAAAGTAGAAATTGAACTGATTAAAAGAGATGAGGAAGGAAGTAACATTTTGCCAAAATTTACTATAAACAATGAAACTTTTTCATATTTATACCCCAAATGGCATAACATCTAGATTTCTAAAGGAGAAATTAAAGGAAATTATGGAGGAAATATATAGTAAGACCATACTAGTGGGGGAATCTCCTTTCCCTTTCAGAACTAGATGAATTTAACAAAATAAATAAATAAATAAATAAATAAATAAACAAATAAATAAATAAATAAATAAATAAATAAATAAAAGAATGAATGAATAAATAAATAAATAAATAAAAGAATGAATGAATGAATAAATAAATAAATAAATGAATAAATAAATAAATAAATAAAAGAAATAAAAGAAAGAAGCAAGGGAAGTGAATGAAATATTAGAAAAATTAGAATTAATAGATATCTGGAGAAACATGTTACATGTATAAAATCAACTACATACTAAAGTATAACAATATTGCAAACAAATGCAGAAAGGCAGACATAATAAATACAACTTTTCCAGGTTATAATAAAATAAAAAATTATAATTAATAAGGATCCATGGAAAGGCAAATTTAAAAGTATTTGGAAACTAAATAATCTATTTTTAAACTAGTTTGGTCAAAACAGAAATCATAGAAACAATTAGAGACTTCATTAAAGAGAATGACACTGAGGAGACCACATATAAAAATCTATGGCATACAGTCAAAGCAGTAATGAGAGGAAAATTTATGTCTCTGAGTCCCTATATGAACAAAATGGAGAGGGTAGAGATCAATTAATTGATCTTAACTTAAAAAAAATCTTAAGAAACAATTACAACTTAAAAAATTAGAAAAAGAAGAAATGAAAAATCCCCAGATAAAAGTAAATTAGAAATCCTAAAAATTAAAAGATAAATTAATAAAAGTAAAAGTAAAAGGACTATGGAACTATTAAATAAGACTATGGGATGGTACTTTGATAAAATAAATGAAATAGATAAAGTACAGGTTAATCTAATAAAAAACAAAGAAGAGAAAAACATTAACAGTATCAAAGATGAAAAGGGTGATTTTACCTCTAATAAAGAGAAAATTAAGGTAATCATTAAGAACTATTTTGGACAATTATATGGTAATAAATATAACAATCTAGGGGAAATGGGTGAATATTTACAAAAATATAAATTGCCTAGATTAACAAAAGAAGAAATAGAATATTTAAATAATCCCATCATAGAGAAAAGAATTAAACAAGCCATGAAGGAACTTCCTAGGAAAATATTCCCAGGTACAGATGGATTTAGAAGTGAATTCTATCAAACATTTAAAGAATAACTAATTCCAATACTATAAAAATTATTTGACAAATTGAGCTAAGAAGAATCTTACCAAATTCTGTTTAGGACACAAATATGGTACTGATTCCAAAGCCAGGCAGACCAAAAATAGAGAAAGAAAAATATAGACCTATCTCCTTAATGAACATAGATGCAAAAATTGTAAATAAAATACTATCAAGAAGACAACAACAAATTATCACAAAGATTATCCACTATAACCAGGATCTATTTATACAAAAATGCAAGGACAGTTGAATATTAGGAAAACCATCCACATAATTGACTACATCAATAATCAAATCATCAGTAATCACACAATTATCACAACAGATACAGAAAAAACCTTTGACAAAATACAACATGCATACATGTTGAAAACACTAAAAAGTATAGGAATAAAGGGGACTTTTTTCAAAAAATATAAATATATATGTACATATATGCATATATATTTATATATGTATATATATATATATGTATATATATATATATATATATATATATATATAAAACCATCCACAAGTATCATCTGCAATGGAGACAATTTAGATTTCTTTCCAATAAGATCAAAAGTGAAGCAAAGATGCCCATTATCACCTCTATTATTTAATGTTGTAGTAGAAAGTCTATTGGTAGCAATTAGAAAAGAAAAAAAAAAGAATTGAAAGGATTGAATTAGGCAATGAGGAAACTAAACTATCACTCTTTACAGATGATATGATTGTATACTTAAAGAACTCCAGAAAATCAACTAAAAGACTTGTGGAAATAATTAATAACTTTAGCAATGTTGCAGGGTACAAGATAAACCCACATAAATCAGCAGAATTTCTATATATTTCCAAAAAAACAACAACAAGAGTTAGATAGAGAAACCCCATTTAAAATTACTCTAGATAATGTGAAATATTTACTATCACGACAAACACAGGAATTATATGATCACAAATAAAAAGCACTTGTCACACAATTAAAACTATAACTAAATAATTAGAAAAACATTAATTGCTCATGGTTTGGATGAGTTAATATAACAAAAATGACAATCCTACCAAAATTAATTGACATATTCAGTTCCTTACTTATCAAATTACCAAAAATCTCTTTTAAAAGAATTAGAAAAACTTATGACAAAGTTCATCTGGAAGAACAAATGATGAAGAAAATCAAGGGAAATAATGAAAAAAATGTGAAGACTTGGAACCTAGTAGTACCAGAGCTGAAATTTTACTAAAAAAGCAGTAGTCATCAAAACAATATGGTATTGGCTAAGAGACAGAATCATGGATCAGTGGAATAGACTAGGGGTAAATGATCTCAGTAAGTTAGTTTCAATAAACCCACAGATCCTGGATTGTAGGACAAGAACTCACTATTTTACAAAAACTGTTGGGAAAATTGGAAGAGTATTAAAATAATCATGTTTAGATCAACATCTCACATCCTATCCCAAAATAAATTTAAAATGGGTAAATGACTTAACTAAAGGGAATGCAATCATGAATAATTTAAGTGACCAAAGAATAGTATACCTGTCAGATCAGTGGTAAAGGGAGGAATTTTGAACAAGCAAATGATAGAGAAAATTCCAAACTTTAAAATGAATGATTTTGATTACATCAAATTAAAAAGCATTTTTACAAACAATATCAATGTAACCAAAATTAGAAGAAAAGAAAGAAATTCAGGAAAAAAATTTATAACAAAAATCTGACAAAGGTTTAATTTCCCAAATATATAAGGAACTAAGTAAAATTTTACAAAAAAAAAAAAAAGAAAAGCCATTCCCCAATTGACAAATGATCAAAGGATATGAATAGGCAGTTCTCAGATGAAATCAAAACTATCAATAAGAACTTGAAAAAGTGATCTAAATCTCTCCTGATAAGAGACCTGCAAATAAAAACAACTCTGAGCTATAACCCAACACCAACCATACTGGCCAGTATGTCGGCAAAGGAAAGTAATAAGTGTTGGAGGGAATGTGGCAAAATTGGGACACTATGCATTCCTGGTGAATTGTGATTTAATCCAGCCATTCTGAAGGGCAATTTGGAATTATGTGCAAAGGACTTTTAAAGACAGCCTGCCCTTTCATCCAGCCAAACCATTGCTGGGTTTGTTCCCCAAAGAGATAATAAGGAAAAATCCTTGTACAAAAATATTTAGAGCTCCTCTCTTTGTGGTGGTAAAAAAAAAATGAAAATGAAGGGTTGCCCTTCAATTCAGGAATGGCTGAAAAAATTGTGGTATCTGATGGTAAGGGAATACTATTGTGATGAAAGGAATCATGAACTTGAGGAATTCCCAGTAAACTTGAAAGACTTCCAGGAATTGATGCAGAGTGAAAGGAGCAGAAGCAGTACATTGTACATGGAGCCTGATACACTGGCACAATCGATTGTAATACACTTTTCTGCTAGCAGCAATGCAATGATCCAGGACAATCCAGAGGAATTTATCAGAAAGAATACTATCAACCTATAGAGAAGAACTGTGGGAGTGGAAATACAGAAGAAAAACAAATGATCTATCACTTGTTTGTATGGTCATACAATTGGTGTTAAAAGATTACTCTATTACAAATACGAATAGTATATAAACTTGGAGATGGAGAATAACTGCTATATATGAAAATACATGTATTAATAGCCACTTTGCAAGTTTTTAAAAAAATCTTGCATTGATGTTGACAAATTTAGTACCTTTCCTTCTGCTTTTTCCTACCTGAATTAGCTATCAACCTCTCCTAAATTTTTGCTTTATTGGTACATTTTAATATGAAGGTGACCCAGGGAATTTGAAAGCTTTGCATCTATGTTCATTAATTAAATCAATCTATAATTTTTTTTCTGTTTTTCTTCATTTTGGTTTAGGTTATTGGTACTGGAGATTTCTTGGACTCTTTCTTTACCTATTTTTCAATAATGTATATAATACTGGAATTAGTTAATCTTGAATGTTTGAAAGAATTCACAGATTCACTGTCTGGTCCTGGTGGATTTTTATTTAAAAAGTTTATTTATGATTTGTTCAATGCATTTTTCTAAGATAGGTTTATATTAATTTTATATCTTCTCCCCTCTTAGTCTAGTCAGTTTATATTTTTATGTTCATTCTTCCATCACATTTTCATTGTTAAACTTGTTGACATGTGCTTCAGCAGAATAGTTCTCAATAACTGCTTTGATTTTATTTTGATTAGTGGTATATTTAACCTTTTCATTCTTGATGCTAGTGATGTTTTTTTTTTCTCTTTTTAAAACCACATTAAATAAGGATTAATTTATTTATTTTCTGGAGTTTTCATTACACTAAATCCTTTTTCTGTTTATTAATTCAATATTTTGATATAATTTTTATTAATCTCATAGGTAGTATTTAGGATTATTGTTTAATATTTTATAGGAGAATTTTGTTTAATTTTCCTAATTTGTTCATTACATACTAAATTTATTGACCTGGTCTTTGTGTATGTTGATTGTAAGTATTTAAAGATAAAATTTTTCCTCTAATTTCTGATTTTTAGAATTCCATATTTTTGGAAGTGTTTTATCATTATTATCATTCTCTATATAGTTAAATGGCTTGTTCTTGTTCTTTAACTGACTCATTCTTTAAGGTTAGATTACTTATTCTTGAATTGATTGTTAATCTGTGTTATTTCAGTCCCTTATTAAATATGATTTATTGCATCATGATCTGAATTTCATAAATTAAGTATTTCTGGTTTCATGCATTTAACTAAACTCTTTAATATCATAATATATGATGAATTATCTAAGATTCTATTAACATCCTTGACTATATGCAGGTGGAAATGAAAAGAAATTTATAATGAAGTAAAGGATATTAATAGAATGTTAGATATTCTAAGTATGAGAGATATTCAAAGAGAACTGAATGGGAATTTTTTAAAATACCATTTTCTCATTGGTACTTGGTACCTATACCAAAATTCAGCACATGTTAGGGTATTAAACATTTTAGTTAAAAATATAAAAGAAAAATACTAAATTCATCAAATTCAGAACATAATCTTTATATGCAATATTCTTAGAGCCAAAAGAGTCCTTCATTTTACTCATAAGGAAACTGAGAATCAAAACTAATAAGAGATTTGCCTGAAAGTCACATGGTTAATAGAAAAGCCAGGATTAAAACCCATCATCTAATTCAGATGCATCTACCTTTCCCTGACTTACTACATAATGTTTATATACTACTATGAACAAAACTACCTACCATAATATGTATATATATATATGTATATGTATATACATATATATATATATATAGAGAGAGAGAGAGAGAGAGAGAGTCAGTGATAAAATTACATTAGGAAGAATTCTTCATCCATATTGTACCTTAGGTATTTGTCTACCTGGTCTACGCAGACATCTTTCTGTCAGGCAATGACAATAAAACAAGCTTGGGGAATTGTAGGATGCTAGGCCAGGCAGACCAACAGAGGAAGATGTCTGGAGTATGTGTATATGAGAGAAATCAGGGGAGTTATTTGGAGTTAATTCATAAAAGGCACCAAAATTTAAAAAAAAATTGGTGATAGAGACATAACCACATAAAGAAGAGCAACTGAAGCTAAAATAAGCAACTATATGACAGTTAAGATAGCAAGAATAAAGGAATACAAAGTAAAAAGACCAAATCCAGACCATATTATTTACTATACCTATTATTATAATTCACTGTTATAAATGGAAAAAAAAGGTGACCATATTTGTTTTCTATCAACGTTTTAGCTAATGATATCTTGAAATAAAATAAAATGACATATTAAAATTATATATCAGGCAATGGAGAACTTCAATTCAAATCCACTCAAATATTTTCTTGCAACTATTTCATACAAGTCATTATTCAGTTGCCTCTTGTAACCAAATATTGATATTTTTGTATGTCAAAGTCATCAATTTCATTGATAAGCAATTCCCTATACTGATAAGAGTGGAAATTTTTTATGATTTTGTGTGATGTCTGTAACAAGTTCTATGGCCAGAAGACTGTCTGTTATGAGTAGATTCATAATGAGAATATCTGAATTTAGTTAAGTTATTCTGAATGCATCAGACTTACAATTAATACTCATACCAATCTTTCAATATCCCAGTAAATAGCTGCATGCAATAAATAGAATGAAATAATTTAAAAAGTTAGAAAAATATACATTTACATAAAGTTTTTTACATTGATTATTCATATTGATGATTTTTAATTGATAAACATTTTGATAATTTTATAGCTCACCAAGATTTTATATTATTTTTCTCTATTTTTTAAATAAAAATGATTAAAATTCTAAAAAAATGCTCAAACTGAGATCTGTCAGGATGGAAAATCTTTGGACTATAGTAATTGTTATGATCAACACAAAAACATAAAATGTTTCTACTTTATAATTAAAGATCTTAGAGAAGTGCATGAGGTACTAAGAGATAATTGACTTGCCTAATGTCACCCAAAGGTTTCAGTCAGAAGAAACACTAGAACCCAGAGCTTCCAGACCCTGAGTCTGACTCTCAGGCCACCATATTGAAGCTGTAGCTATATTTGGAGACTAAATGTAAAGGCCAGAAGAGAAATCATGGGAGACATCGTATTTGTAATTCCAATAAATAGTAACATTAATTCCAGTTAAGAATCAATAATGATTACCTATTCCTTACCAGAGATCCAGAAAATTCTGTCAACCAGATCAGAGGAGCTATAGCAAACAGAACGCCTAGTTCTCTATCTTTGGACACCACTAACCTTCCCACAAACACACACAGAGCACCAGGTTTATATTTTTAGGAGGTGGAGTCTTGGCAGAGAAACCTATGGGCATTAAAGCCATAAAAGTTCTGAAAACAGTCCTTCTGAGCCAAGAAGCCTAACTAAGTTTCACCCCAGATGCAATAACTGAGTAAAATAATTTTTCTTAAAAAGACTGATCAGAGACAAAGATAGGAGTTGGCAAGATGACATGTGTTCTCCTCATAATATATTTTGGACTCTTATATGTGCTGATATTTGGTCACCATGTACCATGGCATCCTATCTTTTCTGCTTAGCTGGGAAGGGTAAAGCCCCCCACACTAGCTTTCAAGATATTGGGTTATTTGATTAATATTTTAATAGAATAGTCAAAAAAAGAGACAAACAGCTCCCTTTGGGTCTTCTATCTGTAGTGTTTGAGGGGGCACTCTGGAAAATTATTTGGAGGAAAGAAACTGACTTCTCTTTCACCATTATCTCTTCTAGAGCCCTCCCTTCAAAAGATATTTTGTCAATTTGACTTCAGTACCACTCCCACCAGAATAATGTGTCACTTCAGCAAAAAATTCTACATTTTTTAACTGCTGACTAAAGGATTGCATCAAGAAAAGGCATTAGAGATAACTTAATAAAAGCTTGTTATGTCACAAATATGAAAAATCAAGTGTAGAAAGAAGGAACAATTTATCCAAATCTTCACGATTAATGGAATTATTACACTAAAGTTAGAAGTAAAGAATGTCGTGGAAACAGTACTTGTTTTAGTTAGAAGAGAACCCCTGTTATCATATCAAATAGTAAAAATACAGTGTAAACTCGACTTAAAGTGCAAATTGTATGGGATTCTTTATTACTTTAGAGATTTGTTATTCAATGCTCCTCTCTCTACTCTATGAGGCATGAATGGTCTTGGTCAGAGCTGGAAAGAGTAATATAACTCCATTTTCTTTCCAGAAATGAGGGAGAAGACTTAGGATTCCTAATTCTCTTCAGGTTCATGAAAGGTGAAAGAATTTGAAAAGTAAAGTTGACTTGTAAAACTTTGATGATGCCCTAACACCTAGCATATGCATTAGATATGTTGGGGAAATTCCCCTTGGTTGACACCTGCAATTCCCTCTTGGTTAAACTGAATTACCAAGCTCCTGAAGAGAGGGATCATTCACCCTTGGTATTGTGTAGTATAAAACCTCATATATACATGTTTGTTTGTCTTTTATTTCAGTTTATTTGATTGGGTCTCTTACTTTTGTTAAATGCATTCATAATGGTACTGATATTTGGCTGAATAGGAGTAAAGCTTTGTATACATGACATAGGGAGCTCCTTTCACATTAAGGAATAACAATTAAAAGTTTTAGTTTGACCTTGAAAAAGTATTAATTCTTCAATAATCTCTCTCTTTCACATTTTACATATGTTATATATTTACATATATATGTATCTATGTATGTAGCAAGCTTAGTAGTTAGAATGTCGGGCTTAACACTACAAAGTCTTATGTTCCTGAGCTCTAAGACCCCAATTAGTTTTTTGACTGTTGGCAAATCTCTTAACCTTGTTTGCCTAAATTGCCACATCTATAAAATGAGGTGGAAACAAAAGAAGTGAACCACTTCAGTTCTTTTGTCAAGATAACCCAAATGGTGTTTCTAGGAATCAGAAATGAGGGAAGAAAGAAATATTTTCATATAAACACACACACACACAAATAAAAACAAACTTTTTTCCCTCATTTTCTATTTTCATTTTTCTAGATGATTAGTTCTATCAGAGACCGAGAGAGATAGTCACTTTATATGTGACACAGAAGACTGAAAAAAAAAAAGCCATCAGATTGCTGGCTTTAGTTTATAACATCAGACTTGTTATTCTAACAATTCAAGAAGGAAGTCCTTTCTGGAAGGGATGACAAGTGGGGTTGACAGGGTAAGAAGGAACCAAGTAGCCACTAAAAGACAAGTGTGGTCACAAAACAATGGACTGGGTCACAGGGACACAGGATTTTCCTTGTGAATTGTTCTTAATAAAAACTAATTAAGTCCATTAATAGAGGCATAACATGAAATTATAGATTCCTTGGAGTACAAGGTAGATTGAAATTCCTTAGTCAATTCTTTTCCTAGTTGCACTCCCCAATGATTATAATCATCATCATCCCACACAATACTGGGAACAAAGATATTCTGCTCAAACATAGCAATAAAAATCAAAGCATGAAAGGAGTGGCTTTTCTGAAAGCAACAGATGATTTTGCACAATGACTTTATGAGGCTATAGCTTTTGCATGGCATCACAACTCTTCCTCAAGGTCAGAGATTATGACATTAATCCTCTAATCTCTTCCCCTTTATAAGACTTTCCATATAACTCAGAAGTTGACTAGAGGGATCCTGTGAGCAAGCTGGTCTGGACTGGATTCTGTGTCATTGTAAAGATAAGAAATTAACCTAGAAATCATTGGGATACCCTTCTGAAATTACATGGGAGCAAATGTACTTTCCCTTCATTTTTGACTTTTTCACATATTGCCAATTATATTATAATTAGTTAGGGAATCCCAATTAGTGATTTATTTCCCATTAGACTCCATCTTACTCCAAGGGAAGTAGATTGGGAATTGTGGCACATATATAGGGCAGCAATATGTGAATCTCATATCCATGACAAGCAATATATTATTCTGTTCCAGAGTGAGGGGGAATATGGGATTGTTCATTGAATGAGCTGCTGACAAGAGCAAATTAGTGTTATCAGAATCAACATCAAAGGTAATGTAGAGGCTAAATGCAGACTAAAGTGAGATGCTTATGATTAGAGAGTGTGATCTAGAAGAGTATGCAACAAAGGAGAGAGAGTCAGAGAAGAAAAATACAAGTATTTCCAGTAAATGGTATCTAAAAATACCTAGTTTACCAGTAGTAAAATGGTATCTAATAACCTTAGCTAGAGAGTATCAAGAAAGAGAGAATGATTAACAGTGCTAAAGGCTGATTTGAGGTCAAAGAATGAGGATTGAGAAAAGGCCACTGTATCTGACAACTAATAGATCAGTAGTATATTTGGAAGGAGAATTTTTGAGGGAAAATTAGAAGGTAAATTTTAGGGGATGAGAGAAGAGAATGTAAATGATCCTTCAGTAGATTTATTTTTTATTAATTTAGCTGCAAAGAACAGGATGATTGGTTAGGAAAGAAGGATTAATTAAGGTTTTTTTTTTCTGGAGTTGAATCATATATCTATGACTGTAGGCAATGGGGAACAAAACAGGAGACAGAGAAAGATTGAAAATGAATTGAAAATAAATTGAAAATAAATTGGGATAACAAAGGGGGAGATATTGGGGGAGAAAGGATGGAACAGAATCAGGTGAACAGATAGAGGGGTTATCTTGTTAAGGAGTAAGACTATATGATCAAGTAGGAAAGAGGTAAAGGAGACAGTGGCAGAAGGTATTTGAATGATGGGACATGAGGAAGAAAGCTCATAAAGCTGATGTCAGAAGAGACATGTTTCATAATGTTCTATGTATTTGTTGTCCTTGGCATCAAACAATGATAAATAATTTAGAGTTATGATAATATTTTGTAGATTCCAGAAAAAGAAAAGAGAAAAAAAGTTCAAAATGAGAACGTAAGAAGTTCAGGTAAAAAATAAATTTCCTACAAACTCACAATTAAAAAAAATACATATCAAAGGAAAAAATGGAATAGAAATGAAAGAAAGCTGTATAATAGGGTTACAATAATTCACTCAGTTTAATCAGTACATATCAATTATCAGAGTAAAGAGATAATCTAAGAAGCCTGAAAAAAATACTGAATCTACAGATATTGGGCTTCCTTGCAATTTTGAATCTTTGGTTTTTGTCTTTCATATTCAAAGGGGACCAAAATGACATCACTGGTGATGTCTTTTGACTCACACATAAATTAGATTGCAGTCAGTCAGAATTAAGCAAGGTTCACAGCCTTTCTCTTCCAGAGACATCAAATTATTGTAGCAAGAAAAAAAAAAGTCAAGATGACTGGTGACGGCTTTGGATGCAGTGGATGACCTTGACATCTTTGATACATAATCAAGTTCTTAGTGTTAAACAGAGCCACCTTCATGGCCATTTCAACAAAATGTTATAATTTCCCCTTTTGGCAAGAGAAGTCTTCGTGTACCTCAGATAAACATCTTCCTATGTCTTCAACAATTTTGAGGTCTGTCAGTTAACCTCAACCTAGTTTAGCCTGCCTGTTGAGATATTTTACTGGAGTGTAATCACTGCAATTTTTTTTTTATTTTTAAGCATTATTTTATTTGTTCAAATGTTATTCATTAGAAACAAAGATCACCTTTTTTTTCTCCCTTCTCCCCCTACCCCTCCCATTGGTGATGCGTGATTCCTCTGGGTATCACATGCATCCTCAACCCGAGCCCATTTCCATGCTATTACTTTCCATAATAGGGTGTTCAATCAGAGTCTCTCCTCCATCATATCCCCTCCACCCCTGTAATCAAGCTGTTGCCCTTCCTCTGGGTCCCACCATTTGTCCTCTGCTTGTGGGTAGTGCTTTTTTTTTTTCTCCTTGATCCCTGATGGTAGTTCAGGGACATTGCATTTAGACTAATGAAGAAGTCCATTAATTTATTTTTTTGTTTATTTTGTTTTTGTTTTTGTTTTTAATTTTAAACATTATTTTATTTGGTCATTTCCAAACATTATTCACTGGAAACAATGATCATTTTCATTTCCTCCCCATGCCCCTCCCACCACCTATCCCTCTCCCATAGCAGAAGCACAATTCCCCTGGTTATCACATGTGTTCTTGACTCAAAACTATTGCCCTGTTGTTGGTATTTGCATTAGTATGTTCATTTAGAATCTCTCCTCAGTCATATCCCCTCAACCCCTGTAGTCAAGCAGTTGCTTTTCATCAGTGTTTTACTCCCACAGTTTATCCTCTGCTTGTGGATAGTATTTCTTAGATCCCTGCAGATTGTTCAGGGACATTGCATTGACACTAATGGAGAAGTCCATTACCTTCGATTGTACCACAGTGTATCAGTCTCTGTGTATAATGATTTCCTGGTTCTGCTCCCTTCACTCTGCATCACTTCCTGGAGGATGTTCCAGTCTCCATGGAATTCCTCCACTTTATTATTCCTTTTAGCACAATAGTATTCCATCACCAACATATACCACAATTTGTTCAGCCATTCCCCAATTGATGGGGATCCCCTCATTTTCCAATTTTTGGCCACGACAAAGAGTGAAACTATGAATATTCTTGTACAAGTCTTTTTCCTTATAATCTCTTTGGGGTACAAACCCAGCAGTGCTATAGCTGGATCAAAGGGCAGACAGTCTTTTATCGCCCTTTGTGCATAGTTCCAAATTGCCCTCCACAATGGCTGAATCAATTCACAACTCCACCAGCGATGAATTAGTGTCCCCACTTTGCCACATCCCCTCCAGCATTCATTACTTTCCAAAGCTGTCATGTTAGCCAATCTGCTAGGTGTGAGGTGATACCTCAGAGTTGTTTTGATTTGCATCTCTCAGATTATAAGAGATGTAGAGCACTTTTTCATGTGCTTATTAATACTTTTGATTTCTTTGGTTGAGAACTGCCTGTTCATGTCCCTTGCCCATTTATCAATTGGAGAATGTCTTGATTTTTTGTACAATTGATTTAGTTCTTTGTAAATTTGAGTAATTAAACCTTTGTCAGAGGTTTTTATGAAGATTGTTTCCCAATTCATTGCTACCCTTCTGATTTTGGTTACATTGGTTTTGTTTGTACAAAAACTTTTTAATTTGATGTATTCCAGATTATTTATTTTGCATTTTGTAACTCTTTCTAAGTCTTGCTTGGTTTTGAAGTCTTTCCCTTCCCAAAGGTCTGACATGTATACTATTCTGTGTTTGCCTAATTTTCTTATAGTTTCCTTCTTTATGTTCAAGTCATTCAACCATTTTGAATTTATCTTCATGTAGGGTGTGAGGTGTTGATCTAAACCAAACCTTTCCCACACTGTTCTCCAATTTTCCCAGCAGTTTCTATGAAATAGTGGATTTTTGTCCAAAAAGCTGGCATCTTTGGGTTTGTCAAATACTGTCTTGCTGAGGTCCCTTGCCCCCAGTCTACTCCACTGATTCTTCTTTCTGTCTCTTAGCCAGTACCAGATTGTTTTGGTGACCACTGCTTTATAATATAGTCTGAGATCTGGGACTGCAAGGCCCCATTCCTTTGAATTTTTTTTTTCATTAGTTCCCTGGATACCCTGATCTTTTGTTCTTCCAAATGAACTTTGTTATGGTTTTTTCTAAATCAGTAAAAAAAATTTTTTGGAAGTTCCATGGGTATGGCACTAAATAGATAGATGAGTTTGGGTAGGATGGTCATTTTTATTATTTTGGCTTGTCCTACCCATGAGCAGTTAATGTTCTTCCAGTTGTTTAAGTCTAGTTTTAGTTGTGTGGAAAGTGTTTTGTAGTTGTGTTCATATACTTCCTGTGCTTGTCTCGGTAGATAGATTCCTAAGTATTTTATTTTGTGAAGGTAATTTTGAATGGGATTTATCTTTCTAGTTCTTACTGCTGAGCTGTGTTGAAATTATATAGAAATGCTGATGACTTATGTGGGTTTATTTTGTATCCTGCAACTTTGCTAAAGTTGTTGATTATTTTGATTAGCTTTTTGGTTAAATCTCTAGGATTCTTTAAGTAGACCATCATGTCATCTGCAAAGAGCAATAATTTGGTCTCCTCCTTGCCTATTTTAATGCCTTCAATTTATTTTTCTTCTCTAATTGCTACTGCTAGTGTTTCTAATACAATGTCAAATAATAGAGGTGATAATGGGCATCCTTGTTTCACTCCTGATCTTAATGAGAATGGATTTAGTTTATCCCCATTGAAGATGATATTAGTTGATGGTTTTAGATATATACTGTTTATTATTTTTAGGAACGGCCCTTCTATTCCTATGCTTTCCAGTGTTTTTAATAGAAATGGGTGTTGAATTTTATCAAAGGCTTTTTCTGCATCTATTGAAATAATCATGTGATTTTTGTTGGTTTGCTTGTTGATGTGGTCAATTATGTGGATGGTTTTCCTAATGTTGAACCAGCCCTGCATCCCTGGCATAAATCCTACTTGATCATGGTGAATGATCCTTCTGATCACTTGCTGGAGTCTTTTTGCTAGTATCCTATTTAAGATTTTTGCATCTATATTCATTAGGGAGATTGGTCTATAATTTTCTTTCTCTGTTTTGTGTCATAAAAGGAGTTTGGTAGAACTCCCTCTTTGCTTATTATGTCAAATAGTTTGTATAGTATTGGAGTTAGCTGTTCTTTAAATGTTTGATAGAATTCATTGGTGAATCCATCAGACCCTGGGGATTTTTTCTTAGGAAGTTCTTTGATGGCCTGTTGGATTTCTTTTTCTGATATGGGATTATTTAAGAAATCTATTTCTTCTTCTGTTAGTCTAGGTAATTTATATTTTTGTAAATATTCATCCATATCACCTAGGTTGGTATATTTATTGCCATATAATTGGGCAAATAGTTTTTAATGATTGCCTTAATTTCTTCTTCATTGGAGGTGAGATCCCCTTTTCATTCTCGATGCTGTTAATTTGTCTTTCTTTCCTTTTTTTAATTAGATTGACCAGTACTTTGTCTGTTTTGTCTGTTTTTTCAAAGTACCAGCTTCTAGTCTTGTTTATTAGCTCAATAGTTCTATTACTTTCGATTTTATTAATTTCTCCCTTAATTTTTAGGATCTCTAGTTTGGTTTCCTTCTAGGGGGTTTTAATTTGTTCATTCTCAAGTTTTTTGATTTGCATTTCCAATTCCTTGATCTCTTTCCTCTCAAATTTGTTAATATATGCACTCAGGGATATGAATTTTCCTCTAAGTACTGCCTTGGCTGCATCCCATAGGTTTGAAAGGATGTCTCGCCATTGTCATTTTCCTCAATGAAATTATTGTTTCTATGATTTCTTCTCTAACTACCTGATTTTTTTTTGTAATTTTATGATATTTTATTTGATCAATTCCATGCATTATTTATTAAAGACAAAGATCATTTTCTTTTCCTCCCTCCCACCTCCCATAGCTGATGCGTGATTCCACTGGGTATTACATGTGTTCTTGATTCAAACCCATTGCTATGTTGTTAATATTTGCATTAGGGTTTCCTTTAGAGTCTCTCCTCTGTAATGTCCCCTAACTGCTCTAGTCAGGCAGTTGCTTTTCTCGGTGTTTCTACTCCCACAGTTTATCCTCTGCTTATGAATGGTGTTTTTTTCTGCTGGATCCCTGCAGATTGTTCAGGGACATTACACCGCCACTAATGGAGAAGTCCATTACATTCGACTATACCACAGTGTATTAGTTTCTGTGTACAATGTTCTCCTGGTTCTGCTCCTCTAGTTCTGCATCACTTCCTGGAGGTCGTTCTAGTCTCCATGGAATTCCATCACTTTATTATTCCTTTTAGCAAAATAGTATTCCATCACCAACATATACCACAATTTTCTCAGCCATTCCCCAATTGATGGGCATCCCCTCGTTTTCCAGTTTTTGGCCACCACAAAGAGCTCAGCTATGAATATTTTTGTACAAGTCTTTGTGTCCATTATCTCTTTGGGGTACAGACCCAGCAGTGCAATGGCTGGATTAAAGGGTATATATTCTTTTGTCGCCCTTTGGGCATAGTTCCAAATTGCCCTCCAGAATGGTTGGATTAGTTCACAACTCCACCAGCAATTAATTAATATCCCTACTTTGCCACATCCCCTCCAGCATTCATTACAATATTTGATATCATGATAGCCAGTCTGCTTGGTGTAAGGTTATAACTCAGAGTTGTTTTGATTTCCATCTCTCTGATTATAAGAGATTTAGAACACTTCTTCATGTGCTTATTAATAGTTTTGATTTCTTTTTCTGAGACACATTTTGGAGTATCATATTATTTAATTTCCAATTAATTTTTTATTTGGCTCTCCATGTACCCTTGCTGATCAATATTTTATTGCTTTATCATCTGAAAAGGTTGCATTTATTATTTCTGCTTTTCTGCATTTGAGTGCCATGTTTCTGTGACTTAGTGAATAATCTAGTTTTGTGAACATGCCATGTGGTGCTGAGAAGGTGTATTCTTTTTTTGTCCCTGTTTATTTTTCTCCATATGTGTATTAACTCTAATTTTTCTAAGATTTCATTCACCTCTTTTACCTCTTTCTTGTTTATTTTTGGTTTGATTTATCTAAATTTGATAGTGGTTGGTTCATGTCTCCCACTAAAATGGTTTTACTGTGTATTTCCTCCTTTAATTCTCCTAATTCATCTATTAAAAATTTGGATGCTATACCATTTGGTGCATACATGTTGATTAGTGATATTTCCTCATTGTCTATACTCCCTTTTAACATAATATATTTACCTTCTCTATCCCTTTTGATCAGGTCTATTTTTGCTATGGCTTTGTCAGATATCATGATTGCAACTCCTGCCTTCTTTCTATCAGTCGAGGCCCAAAAGGTCTTATTCCAACCTTTAATTCTAACCTTGTGAGTATCAACCCGCCTCATATGTGTTTCTTGAAGACAACAATTGGTAGGGTGTTTGGTTCTAATCAAATCTGTTATTTGTCTACATTTTATGGGTGAGTTCATCCTATTCATGTTCAAAGTTATGATTGTCATTTTTGGATTCGCTGGCATTTTGATATTTTCCCCTAGTTCTGACCTTTCTTCTTTAGCTATCTCCTTTTGAACCAGTGATTTACTTTTGGTCGGTCCCCCTAGTCTCCTCCCTTGAGATGCTTCCTTTTCTAGCCCCTCCCTTTTTATGCTCCCTTCCCCTCCCCTCTGTCCTTCGCTCACTTTTTATACTCCCTACACCCTCCCCCTCTTTAATTTTCCTTTCTTTCTTTCCCTAAGGGAGAAGATAGAATTCAGGATCCCACTGGATCTAGATGTTCTTCCCTCTCATATTTGATTTCACTGTGAGTAAGGTTTAAGTAATTCCACTTCACGCTCTCTTCCTCTCCTTCTCATATGAGAGTTCTTCCCCTCCCCTTCCCATGTGTATCTTTATATGGGAAAGATTATTCTATTAAGTCCACCCCCAATTTCTTGAAGTAAATCTTAGTTTTGTCGATGCTTCCCCCCCTCCCTTTTCCTTTCTTTGCCCCCACTTTCAACAAATCTTCCTAATGCCCCAATCTTTCCCTATGCATGTTTCTTCTAACTACTCTTATGATGCGTACAATTTTGAGAGTTACACAAAACATTTTCCCCACATATTAATATATATAATTTGATGTAAATGTAGTCCTTATAGAAGAGAGTTTGATTTAAAGAAAAAGATAAGATTTATCTCCTTTTCCCTTTCTTTCATATTTACCTTTTCATGTTTCTCTTGCTTTCTTTGCTTGGATATCAAATTTTCCACTGAATTCTGGTCTTTTCTTAGCAAATGCTTGGAAATCTTCTGTTTTGTTGAATGCCCATACTTTCCCCTGGAAGTATATAGTCAGTTTTGCTGGGTAGTTGATTCTTGGTTGGAGACCCAGCTCTCTTGCCTTTCTAAATATCGTGTGCCATGCTTTGAAGTCTCTTAGTGTGTTAGCCGCTAAGTTGTGTGTGATCCTTATGGGAGCCCCCTTATGTCTGAAGCTCCTCTTCTTGGTTTCTTGTAGGATTTTCTCCTTTTCTTGGAAGCTCTTGAATTTGGCTTTTATATTCCTAGGGGTTGCCTTTTGGGGATTTAGTATAGAGGGTGTTCTATGAACCCTTTCTATTTCTATTTTGCCCCCTTGCTCCAGAACGTGTGGGCAATTTTCTTTTATAATCTCCTGTAGAATAACATCGAGTTTATTGTTTATCTCTTTTTTTTTCTGGGAAACTGATAATTCGGAGGTTGTCTCTTCTTCCTCGGTTTTCCAAATCTGTGACATTTTCAGTGAGATATTTTATGTTTTCTTCTAATTCATTAATTTTTTGGGTTTGCTTTATTGATTCTTGCTGTTTTGTGATCTCACTTTCTTCGAGTTGCTTAATTCTGGTCATTAGGGACTGGTTTTGGTTTTCAGCTTTGTCTGCCCTTCTATTGGATGCTTTGAGCTCTTTTTCCAATTGAGCAGTCTTATCTGTCAGACTGCTGATCTCTTTCTCCCATTTTTCTTTCCAGGTTTCCATCTTTTGGGTAAGTTCCAGGTTGAGATCCTCCAGAGCTTGTTGATAGTTTCTATTTTGGGAGGCATGTTAGGAATTTTTTGGATTTTGTCTTCATTCTCTAGTTTTCCTTGGGTACTCCACCATAAAAGTTTTCAATAGTCATCTTTTTCCCTTTCTTCCTGGAGGCTTGATTTTGGGCTATGTGAGCCATCCCTTTGGTGGTCTTATTCCCCTTTCCTTTTTGGTCTGGGGTCTGGGTAATATGGGCGGGTTTTCTTTGAATTTAGGTTGCCTCAGACTAGTTCTGTCCCACCTCTGAGGTTCCTTAGAGTGCAGGTCCCTGTTCTCTGCACAACCACCCAGGTGATCAGCTCCGCCCAGATAATCAGCGCGTGCTCCGCCCCTGGTGTTTACCTCTGCCCAGATGCTCAGCGCAACCTCCCCAAGTACAGGTACCTGGGCCCCCTGTGCTCAGCTCAGGATTCTCCTGTAAAACCGCCCTGAGATGTTTTTTTTTTTTTCCTGGAAGTCCCCAGATCCCAAGGACCCTGGAGTTCAGACAGAGATGTTCCTCACTCACTTGCTGTCCCAGTGAGAGTTCCGGTAGCTCATTCTGGTTTGGTGGGGTAGGAGGGGGGGGAAGGGAGGCTCAGTTCACCTTTCTGTGCAAGGTTTTTCTCCTTCTTATTATAGTGTGGAAATGTTCAAACCCCACGTACCTTTGCATCTGTGGGGCACTGGGGAGTACTGGGGAGTCCTTCTGTTCCTCCAAAGGTGATTTTTATGCTCCTTTGATGTAGTCTATTTCATTTGGTGCCGGGGAGAGGAAGCGTGTGGCATCTAGATTGCAGCCATGATTACCCTGAAGTTGAAGGCCACTAATTTCTAATGTATAACAGTGTATCAATCTCTGTGTACAATGTTCTCCTTGCTCTGCTCTTCTCACTCTGCATCACTTCCTAGCGGTCATTTCAGTCTCTATGTAATTCATCCACTTTATTATTTCTTTTAGCACAATAGTATTCCATCACCAACATATACCATAAATTGTTCATCCATTCCCCAGTTGAAGGACATCACCTTATTTTCCAGTTTTTTGCCACCACAAAGAGTGCAGCTATGAATATTCTTACACAATTCATTTTACTTATTGTCTCTTTGGAGTACAAACCCAGCAGTGCTATGGCTGGATCAAAGGGCAGACAGTCTTTTTAGCTCCCTTTGGGCATAGTTCCAAATTGTCCTCCAGAATGATTGGATGAATTCAGAAATCCACCAGCAATAAATTAATGTCCCTACTTTGCCACATCCCCTCCAGCATTCATTACTTTAGGTGTGAGGTTCGCTTGATTTGCATCTCTCTGATTATCATAGATTTAGAACACTTTTTCATGTGCTTATTAATAATTTTGATTTCTTTGGCTGAAAACTGCCTATTCATGTCCCTTGTCCTTTGCCCATTTATCAATTGGAGAATGGCCTGATATTTTGTACAACTGGTTTAGCTCTTTATAAATTTGAGTAATTAGACCTTTGTCAGATGTTTTTGTAATGAAGATTTTTTTCCAATTTGTTGCTTCCCTTCTAATTTTGGAAGAATTAATTTTGTTTGTACAAAAACTTTTTAATTTGATGTAATCAAAATTATTGATTTTATATTTTGTTATTTTTTCTAGCTCTTGCTTGGTTTTAAAGTCTTTCCTTTCCCAAAGATCTGACGAATATACTATTCTGTGTTCGCCTAATTTGCTTATAGTTTCCTTCTTTGTATTTAGGTCATTCACCCATTCTGAGGTAATCTTATTGTAGGGTGTGAGATGTTGATGCAAACCTAATCTCTCCCATACTGTCTTACAATATTCCCAGCAGTTTTTATCAAAAATTGTGCTTTGGCCCCCAAAACTTGGATCTTTGGGTTTGTCATCAACTGTCCTGTTGAAGTCATATACCCAAAGTCTATTTCACTGATCCTCCTTTATGTCTCTTAGCCAGTACCAAATTGTTTTGATAACCACTGCTTTATAGTTTAGTTTGAGATCTGGGAATACAAGTCCTCTTTCCTTTGCATTTTTTTCATGATTTCCCTGGATATCCTTAATCTTTTGTTCTTCCACATGAACTTTGTTATTATTTTTTTAATTCTGTAAAGAAGTTTTTTTGGTAGTAAATTAATTTGGATAGGATTGTCATTTTTATTATGTTAGCTTGTCCCACCCATCAGCAATCAATGTTTTTTCCAATCATTTAGATCTAGTTTTAACTGTGTGGAGAGTGTTTTTTAGTTGTGTTCCTATAGTTCCTGTGTTTGTCTTGGCAGATAGATTTCTATGTATTTTATATTGTCTAGGGTGATTTTAAATGGGATTTCTCTTTCTAATTCTTGCTGTTGAGATGAATTGGAGATATATAGAAATGCTGATGACTTATGTGGGTTTATTTTGTATCCTGCAACTTTGCTAAAGTTGTTGATTATTTCGACTAGCTTTTTGGTTGATTCTCTAGGATTCTTTCAGTAGACCATCATATCATCAGCAAAGAGTGACAGCTTGGTCTCCTCATTGCCAATTTTAATACATTAAATTTATTTTCCTTCTCTTACTGCTACTGCTAGTGTTTCTAGTATATTGTTAAATAATAAGTGAGATAATGGGCATCCTTGTTCCACTCCTGATCTTACTGGGAAGGCTTCTAGTTTATCCCCATTACAGATGATGTTTGCTGATGGTTTCAGATATATATTGCTTATTCTTTTTTAGGAAAGTCCCCTTTATTCCTATACTTTCTAGTGTTTTCAATAGGAATGAGTGTTCTTTTTTATCAAAGGTTTTTCAGCATCTATTGAGATAATCATGTGATTTTTTTCAGTTTGCTTGTTAATATGGTCAATTATGAGGATAGTTTTCCTAATGTTGAACCATCCTTGCATTCCTGGTATGAATCCTACCTTGTAATGGGGAATAACCCTTGTAATGACTTGCTAGAGTCTTTTTTCTAGTATCCTATTTAATATTTTTGCATCTATATTCATTAGGGAGATTGGCCTATAGTTTTCTTTCTCTGTTTTTGACCTGCCTGGCTTTGAGATCAGTACCATGTTTGTGTTGTAAAATGAATTTGGTAGAACTACTTCTTGGCTTATTCTGTCAAATAGTTTGTATAATATTGGGATTAGTTGTTCTTTGAATGTTTGATAGAATTCATTTGTGAATCCATCTGGACCGGGGGATTTTTTTCTTAAGGAGTTCATTGATGGCTTGTTCAATTTCATTTTCTGATATGGGGTTGTTTAGGTAATTTATTTATTCCTCTGTGAGTCTAGGCAATTCATATTTTTGGAAGTATTCATCCATTTCACCTAGATTGCCATATTTGTTGCCATATAATTGGGCATAGTAGTTTTTAATGATTGCCTTAATATCCTCTTCTTTAGAGGTGAGGTTTCCCTTTTGATCTTGGATATTGTCAATTTGTTTTTTTTCTTTCCTTTTTTTAATTAGACTGACTAGTACTTTGTCTATTTTATTTGTTTTTTTCAAAGTACTAGCTTCTAGTATTATTTATTAAATCCATAGTTCTTAGACTTTCAATTTTATTAATTTCTCTTTTGATTTTTTAGGATCTCTAATTTAGTCTTGATCTGAGGAGTTTTAATTTGTCCGCTTTCTAGTTTTTTTTTAATTTGTATGTCCAAATTCATTGACCTCTGCCCTTCTTAATTTATTAATATATGAACTCAAGAATATAAATTTGGCCCTGAGTACTGCTTTGGCTGAATTCCATAGATTTTGAGAGGATTTCTCATCATTGTCATTTTCTTTAATGAAGTTATTAATTGTTTCTATGATTTGTTCTTTTATTAACTGATTTTGGAGAATCATATTCTTTAATTTCCAATTAATTTTTTATTTACCTCTCCATGTACCCTTACTAATTATTATTTTCATTGCACTATGATGTAAGAAGTTTGCATTTATTATTTCTGCCCTTTTGCACTCATTTTCAATGTTTTTATGCCCTAATACATGGTCAATTTTTGTGAATGTGCCATGTGCTGCTGAAAAGAAGATATATTCCTTTTTGTCCGTATTTCTTTTTCTCCACATATCTACTAACTCTAATTTTTCTAAGATTTCATTCACTTCTCTTACCTCTTTCTCATTTGTTTTTTGGTTTCATTTATCTAGTTTGGACTGAGGAAGGTTCAGGTCAACCACTAGTATACTTTTTCTGTCTAGTTCATCCTTGAGCTCCTCTAGTTTCTCCTTTAGAAATGTGGATGCACTGCCATTTGGTGCATACATGTTGAGTATAGATATTTCCTCATTGTCTATACTGCCTTTTATCAGGATGTAATTATCTTTCCTATATCTTTTAACTAGATTTATTTTTACTTTGGCTTTGTCAGATATCATGACTGCGACTCCTGCCTTCTTTTTATCAGTTGATGCCCAGTAGATTTGGCTCTATTCTCTTACTTTCACCCTATGCATATGTATCTTCCTCATGTGTGTTTCTTGTGAACAGCATATGGTAGGGTTTTGGATTCTAATCCTCTCTTTTATTCGCTTGCGTTTTATGGTGAGTTTATTCCATTCACATTCAGAGTTCTGATTACTAGCGGTGTATTTCCCAGCATTTTGATTTCTACTCCTGGTCCTGCCTTTTCTTCTTTCACTATTTCCTTCTACACCAATGTTTGTTTATAACCAGTCCCCCTAGTTCCCACCCTTATTTTACTTCCCTTTCTATCACCCTCCCTTCTTATTCCCCTCCTTATTTTCCCTGTACTCTTTCTAAAATTGCCTCCAAACCTAGCCCTCCCTTGTACTGCTTCCCTCCCCACCAGTCAGTTTGTTACTCTTCTACTCCCCTATAGGATGCAAATCTATTCTCTGCCCCAATGGATTGGATTGTTCTTCCCTCTTTGGGTCAGTTTCTAAGCATGTAAGAGTGGAATATTTCCTATCTCCATCCTCTTTACCCTTCCAGTGTATTAATGTTCTCCCCCCCCTCCTGCAGGAGGGGCTTCTTTGTGGCATATAAATTTACCCCCATTTGTTTCTTTTCCATTTCTTTTACTATTAAACTCTTTTTTAGCTCTAGTCAAATTTTCTGTTCAGGTCTGGTCTTTTCTTTACAAATTCCTTAAGTTCATCTATTTTGTTAAATGACCATATGCTCCCCTGTAAGAATATAGTCAGTTTAGCTGGGTAGTTGATTCTTGGTTGTAGACCTAGTTCCCTTGCTTTCTGGAATATCATATTCCATACCTTTCAGTCCTTCAGTGTGGATGCAGCCAGATCCTGCATTATCCTCACTGTGGTTCCATGGTATCTGAATGACTTCTTCTTGGAAACTTGTAATACCTTTTCTTTGGTCTTATAGTTCTTGAATTTGGCTATAACATTCCTGGGTGTTGTCAGTTGGGGATTAAATACAGGAGGTGATCTGTGGATTCTTTTAATCTCCACTTCTCCCTCTTGTTCTTGGATATCGGGGCAGTTTTCCTGAATAATTTCCTGTAGTATTATGTCAAGGATTTTTCTTTGGTCACAGTCTTCTGGTAGACCAATGATTCTTAAATTGTCTCTTCTCGAATGATTTTCTAAATTGTCTGTTTTGTGAATGAGATGCTTCATATTTTCCTCAATTTTTTCATTTTTTTGGTTTTGTTTTATAGTGTCCTGCTGCCTTGTGATATCACTGAATTCCAGTTGTTGTATTCTGCTTCTTAAAGACTGGATTTCATCCCTGGCTTTTTCATCATCTTTTTCCTTCTGGTCTGATTTTCTTTAGAAGTCATCTTTCATCCTCTTTACATCATCTTTCATCTCCTTTGTCTCATCTTCATATGCTTTGCCTCATTTTCCAGCTGGTTAATTTTAGCTTTCAAGACACTATTTTTTTTTGTTTTAGTTGAAATGCCTCTGTTTCCAGATGACTTATCTTTGTTTTTAAGTTCTATTCCCAATTGCCTTCAGCTTCTCTTAATTTTGTTTTGAGTCTTTGACAGTCTATATCCAATTTACTGGGATTTCTGATTTATCATTGCTGATCTCTCCCCCTCTGTTCTGTTTGCTGAATATAAGCTGTCTATTGTATTTTCTTTCTTCTTTTTCTGTTGTTTGCTCATATTCACCCCTTCTTTACTCCCCGTATTTGTCTGTGCTCTTGCTCCTCTCATTTTATATGGTTCTGGGGGGTTCTTTAAGTCTCCCTCTTGGAGCTTTAACAGAAGATCTCTCAATGTAGTCTCGGGGGAGGGTTTTTGGGGGTTTGAGCTTCCCTGTCCTCTGGAGCCTTTTGATTGGATTAAAGTCCAGTAGTCAATGAGGATGGGTGTGGAGCCAGGGCTTCCCTGCAGACTTTTGATGGGATTAAGTTCAACTTAGTTGGGCTGGGTGTGCTCTGAGTAGAAAACCTCCTGGAAGACTGGAGCAAATATGGAGGATCTACACTGCTCTGGCCAGGCTGTCAGGTCTATGCTCCCTCTCTAGCTCCTTCCTTGCCTTCTGTGTTGGATGCTCTGAGCTTGGCACAGCCATGCTCACAAGGTACACCCTCCAGACAAGTGCCTTTGCAACCAGAAGTTCCCACTGCCACTGGAGTCTCAGCCCTCTAGGTGGGAGGGCTGAGGAGTTGTGGGACCTTCCTTCTGCCTTCCCCTTAAAGCCTAGTGTTCTTAGATTCTGGCTTTTCAGGGGGCATACCTTTTGAATTAAGTCCAGCAGGAGGGATCCTTTTCTCTGTCTTTGTTAAGTTTGATTTTCAGTCCCCTAGGAGCATTCAGTTTGTGATCTGTAAGGAAGGGTATTCAGAGGTCTGAACTTCTGCTTATTCTATGCCACCATCTTGACTCTGCCTCCATAATCATTTATTAAATTATAAAAATGTGTTAGAGAAGGAGAAAACATCATCTAAATGTGACTGGCCACCTCCCCTTCTTTTAGCTGGGGCCCAATTACATACCCACTCATTCAGGATTCCAATGAAAAAGTCTTCTCCTTTTTCCACAGGCTACACTGATCCTTCCTGATCTGACTAATCCAAATTTTTACTGGTTTAACTAAACTAACACTATTATCCTTATAATTCTTAACTTTATCTCCAAGTAAAAACATAACAAAGGCTAGCTGGCTGACTCTCAGCAAGAACCAAGTTAGGACTCTGAGCATTTGCAGACTCAGAGACCAAACCAAAGACCTTGTCTTGCTTTGTACTTCTCAGAGTTAGAACAATGTATAAAACAATAATAGTCAATAGCGTTTCCTAAGTTGGAAAAAAACACTTAGGTCCTTCAGGTCTTTCCCTCCTTTTCTTCTCCTTCAGACAGTGAGAGAGAGTGGGAAATATATAAATGGAGATTTTGAACCCTAGACTTCATTCCCCAGAAATCTTTGTTATTTCCCAGAATTCCCTATAATCTCTCCTGTGTCTCCACATTGGTGAGATCACATTTTGGGTATTTAACTGGCAGTGACACCTCCCACATCCTCTCTTCTTACATCATGTAGCATGAGCAGTGATGGTGGTAAGGTGGGGAAAATTTTGAAAATGGCTAACCAGCCATGGGCACATGGTTTTTATCTTGTATCCTCTTTATTCCTTAATTTCTAATGATCTTTAATAAATCTCATAGAAAGTATTAATTTTATTATTAGAGATATAATTTTAATTTTTATAGTTTTGGCAACCACAAGTCGATTGAGAACTTCTCAATTTTTTTAAAGATAGCCAAGATCATTTTAAAACCATATTTCTCCTTCCAAGGCTTTACACCCAACCCACCCACCCACACTCACGAAGTCGCTTCCCCTGATTCAGCTTGCTCCTGCTTCTAAATTCCAGTGACTTGCTTCTACTCTTACTCCTGCTCTTGCTTCTTCTGACCACTCCTGCCTCCAGCCATCCACGCCTGATACTCTTGACCCAGATCACTCACCTGGCCCTGGCCCCAGCCTCAGGCCCCAGCTTCTATTCTCCTGATTTCTGACATGAAACCCAGATCATTCACCCAACCCAGGCCCAGGCCCAGGACTCAGGCTACTGGTAGTTGCCCCCATGTCTTCAGAATCACAAACAAACCGGTAAAAACTGGGGTGTTCTTTCTTTAGACAACAATTAACCTCCATACAGTGGGGACCTCCAGGGAAAGGGGAACAAGGAGAAGAAAGAGACTTTTCCAAACAGGAAGTTGATTATAAGAATGGTGTATTCTATAAGAGAACAATGCATTAACAGCTTCCAAAAACAAACAAAATAGATAAAGTGCTGGTCAATCTAATTAAAAAAAGGAAAGACGAAAAGCAAATAACAGCATCATAGATGAAAAGGGGAACCTTACCTCCAATGAAGAGGAAATTAAGGCAATCATTAAAAACTTCTTTGCCCAATTATATGGCAACAAATATACCAATCTTGGCAAAATGGGTGAATATTTACAAAAATATGAATTGCCTAGACTAACAGAAGAAGAAATAGAATTCTTAAATAATCCCATATCAGAAAAAGAAATCCAACAGGCCATCAAAGAATTTCCTAAGAAAAAATCCCCAGGGCCTGATGGATTCACAAGTGAATTCTATCAAACATTCAAAAAACAGCTAATCCCAAGACTGTACAAACTATTAGACATAATAAGCAAAGAGAGAGTGCTACCAAACTCCTTTTATGACACAAATATGGTACTGATTCCAAAGCCAGGTAGATAAAAAACTGAGAAAGAAAACTACAGACCAATCTCCCTGATGAACTTTTTTTGATTTTGCAATAACATAAGTTTAAAATATATTTCCTATAATGTCAATGTGTACCCAAAAAGCTTTAGACTATGGAAACATGAAATTTATTGATAAATATTATTGGACTGTGATTAATGATTCTGTCTGATTTCAAGAGAAGGGAACAAAAGATCCACTATACAGTGCCAAGGAGCATAAGGTCAACAAGTACCAAACCAGTCCAGATGAGATTGATGAACTTCTAAGCCAATACAAAAGGGCTTGAACCTAGTGTGAGACTCAAGGTTGTGATGCTTGACATAAGTTAAAACATAGGACTCTCTTATATCCACAATCTTTGTGAAATATTCACAGACAAGTACCAAAGTTTGGCTATCATCCTGGCTCCCCCTATCCCTGAGAATGAAGGCAAAATCAGACCAGAGAATGATACTTCCCTATCACACACCAAAAGTCTGGTCCTTTTTTCTCTTTTATAGTATGGCAACTTCCTGTAGTCATGGCTACAAATGGATAAGTGAAATATTACTGCATTCTGTCCTACAGATGTATGGGATAGAAAGTATTTTAATTGGACCCTAATATAAGGTGCTGTTAGAAATTCATTAAACCCTAATACAAAGGCCTGTTATGAATTTATTTTTGTTTACTCAAATTTGTATACACATATTTTTTTATATTTTAATTCTAATTTTCATTTTTTTCTTTCTCCAAAAAAAGTTTAATTTTTCTTCCATTTTTTATGTTTTTGTTTTTTGTTTTTCTTTTGTTAATTGACTCACACACCCCATAACTCAACTTTGCATTCTGAGCTGAACTGGGTGTTTCTCAATACCTGCTTCAAGGGGGATTGTATTTTCATTAAATTCAAGATTTAAAAATTCTGGTCGAGAAAATCTTCAAGGAAAAATGCTTCCTAACTCCTAAAATCCAGATAATGAACTGTTTGCAGGACGATGCCTGAAAAAACCTACACTACATCAAAAAGATCCAGAATGAACTTTGGGGTGTGGTTGATTACTGGAGGTTGATTAAACACTTATTTTGAATGTACAGTCTTATGCCAAAAGGGGACTGCCCCCTAACATGCTTTTTGTCAATGTGCCTAACAATTGTTGGTTTTGTTCTCTTTTCCTCTTATCCTCAAATTATTGTAATTTCATAGCTGGTATGTTTACAAGGCCACTGGAGAGAACGGTCTTCCTTGGATCTCATGGGGGGAATGTATAAATGGAGCTTTTGAACCCTAGACTTCATTCTCAAGAAGTCTTTTTGTATTTCCCTGAATTCCCCATAATCTCTCCTGTGTCTCAACAATGGAGAGATACCGTTTTTGATACTTAACTGGCAGTAACAGCTCCCAGGTCCACTCTTCTTACATGATGTAACATGAGCAGTGATGGTGGTGAGGTGGCAAAATTTGAAAATGACTAACCAGGCATGGGCACATGGTTTTTATTTTGTATCCTCTTTATTCCTTGATTTTTAATGATTTTTAATAAACCTCATAAAAATTAATAATTTTATTATTAGAGATATAATTTTAATTTTAAAGAAAGATGTTACTTCCCCCAAGCCATCAGAGAAAGTGGGACTCTGCCAACTGACAGAGACCAACTGCCACAGGAAAAAAAATGTTAGACTTAAAACTGACACTGTCTCAGCTTTGTTTGAAACTCCAGTTCTTTCTCAAGTCAGCTTCTCTACATCTCTCTAAACCAATATAACAAGATTTAATTTCTAATATCATCTTTTTATACCCCAAACTCCAGGAATAGGTGATATTAGCCTCTTTTTACATTTCAATAAGAACCTCAAGATAAATACAGAGGAGATTATCTATCCCAATCATGCTTTACTCTTTGTACTCTGTAAGCTTCTTGAAAGCAAGGTCTTTGTTTAATCTTTGACATTTCAAAAGATGAACACAAAGTTCACATAGTGGTAACTTAATAAGGTTTTTTTTTCATTTTAAAGGATTTTTTTTGTTTTTTTCTCTACATTTTTAGTAGCTCTGTTTGTAGATCAAAAGATTTTCTCTGCTTTTACGTATGTATAATTTAAAAAGTTTTTTGTTGTTATTCAGACATTTCAGTTGTATCCTACTAGTGATAGATCATTCCATTCTCCATGTAAGGAAGTTAGGAATGACCAAATTAAAACTATTTCATGGCCAAAGGAAGAATATTAGATCTATTCCAAAATAGAACTGAATTAGGTAAATGGATATTTTGGTTTAAAATGAATTGTGAAGAAGGTGTTCTGTCTTCCATATTGGAAAGGCTTTATTGGGGAAGAGAAATCAGAGGTTTTCTGTTTGGCCATAATGGAAAGAAACAGGAACAAAATGTAGCTATTCTGAACCATGAAAATTAGACATTTTATCAGGAAAACAAAGAAATTCCTAACAATTAGAATTGACCCAATATGAAATATTGTTTTTCAGTCTTATCTGACACTTTTGCCCCATATGAGGTTTTCTTGGAAAGATATTAGAATGGTTTGCTATTTCATTCTCCATTTGATTTTACAGATGAGAAAAATGAGGCACAATGGATTGAATAAATTGCCCAATATCACATAGTTATTAAATACCTGAGGAATAAATTGAATTCAAGGAGATGAGTCTTTCTGACTCCAAACCCAGGGCTCTGTCTACTTCCCCATCTACTTTGATGCTCAATGTATACTGAAATACAACATAGACTGCCTCAAGAGGAAGTGGGTTCCTCCTCTCAGAAGGTCTTCAAAAAGAGGCTGGGTGCTATTTGTCCTGTTATATGTTCTTGGGGATCTTTTCACATTTGGTTGAACCAAATGGCTACAAAGGTTCCTTCCAAATCTCAATTATTTTAAACCATCTTGGAATCAATACTGTGTATTGGTTCCAAGATAGAAGAGTGGTAAGGGTTAGGCATTGGGAATTAAGTGACTTGTCCTGGGTCACACAGCTAGGAAGTGTCTGAGGCATGATTTAAACATAGGACCTCACATCTCTAGACCTGACTATCAATTCACTGAGCCAACCATCTGCCCCATCACCACCACCACCTCTCAATTTTTGTAATGCTCTGATTCCACAACTCTTGGCAGGTGTCCTTATACCCTAGAAAAGGAAAGACAAAGACAAATTTGTTAGGTGGGTTTTCAGCTATTCCTCACAACAAAATGAGTTCTTACTACTATTTCTCTCCCTTCCCTAGAGAGGGTTGGAGAAAGTCTAGGGAATTTTTTCTCAGATAATGGAGACTCCTATTTTGTGATTCCTATAGAATCCATCAGGTATGTGAAGGTCTTACAGAGACATTGGTATAGGAAACAACTGATGTGGAAGCACTCTCAGCTGTTATGAACAAGTAACTGCTCCACATCTCATAGTCTAAAAGACTGGCTTGGGGCAACAGTTTAGTAGTTTTGTAGTATACCATCACTGGCATTGGAATAGAATATTCCTGAATCCAAGGCAGGATTCTTATCTGCGAATTCAAACTTTATCTCCCATAGGCCTAGACTAAAAAGAAACTGATATTTATTTACATGTATAAATGTTGTTTGTCCTAATAAATAGAATGAAAACCCCTTGAACACAACAGAAATTATTTTTGTCTTCAGAGTTTATCCCAGTATCTGCCACAGAAGTAGTATTTATTGGCCAAGTGGTGTGAAAAACGCTTTCATCATGATTTTATAGAAAAGAGTATGGATGAGAATTGGGTGACAGCCTAATGAAGATCTTAGTCTATGTCATGTTAGTGCAGTTATATTTTTATATGTATTGGAGATTTGAAGATAATCTTGGAAGAATAGGAGCAAAAAGGGGTTAATTTTTAAAGGGTTGGACTTGATTATTTAAGAGTGTGGGTGCCAGGAATTAAATTAATTCCAAAGAAATGTTATTTACAATTTATTTACAAAATGTAGAAAGAGTGAAGCAAGAAGTCAGAGAGAGGATAAGATATCTAGCCTGAGAACTAAGTAATTTACTCTCAGCCCCTCTGGGGAGGGAGAATAAGTTTCAACTGATCTCAGCAAAACCGAGGAAATGAGAAGTGTCTCTCAAGAGCAGATTTCTCCAGAGGATAGTTGTTTTGATATTTTTTTCAGAAAAATCCAGCAGTTAAGAGTCAGCTTTTCATTCACCATGTGTCAGTCTAACAATAGATCAAAGAATGAAGAATTCCTCCAGACTCCACTTCCAAAAAAAATGAAGAAATGAATATCTCAGGAACTAACAGCTCCTTTTCAAGATACTTCTTTTGCATCACTTTCTGTGTCTTCCTCTAATTTTTTTTTCTACCAATCACAGTGGATGCTTTGTTTTAGGACTGCCTAGAAGGTAGTTAGTCGATACTGACTCTTCATCCACTTTCACACATGTGGGTCACAGACTTTCCATAATCAATGTGTGAAATTGGGTGTTTTCATCTTTGGTGATTAAATCTAAAAATGGGTAGATTTCCATACTTAACTTTTAAGTACCATGTTCTAAAAATAGATAGGGGTTACAAATAAATCTTCACAATCAGGGAAGTGTTAAGTATTTTCATTGTTATAATCAGGGGAGTATTATACTTAATCATCACAGAAGGGAGTCCCAAAAATGGCATTGTGATGTAAAGGGATAAAGGGGGGAGATTGGAAAAGACTATTATAGAAGATAAGATTTGAGTGGAATCCTAAAAGAAGTTAAAGAAGCCAGAAGGTTGAGGTAAGTTTGGAGAATATTACAGTCACATTTGACTGAACAGAAGGCACAGAGATAGGAGGAGTGATGGAGTAGTAAGAAGACTAGTGAGTGGCTCTAAATATGGGTAGCTGAGGATGTAAAGAGTAGCAAAGTTTATGAGAATTATAAAATAATAAGAAACTAAGATGGCTTTTAAAAATCAAACATAGAGTGTGAAGGAACTGGAGACAAATTTAGACCCACTGAGGAAAATAAGCTCTAAAAGTCATGCTAAAAGTCAAGTATTTTCTAGATGTAACCCAAATAAAGGCATTGTTAGATTTAAAATGGTTGAGGTTGTAAACTGTAGTGAGTTAAAATGATGGAAGATATAAATTGTGATAGATATAAGAGAAGGTGAGTAAATTTGACCGCAGAAAATGTTTCACTACAGTGTCTTGGTTTTTAAATCAAATATAAGGTGGTCACCAGGGAAATATTCCCAATTATTCAGATACCCAAGTCAACTGGGTTTTATAGAGATTTTAATTACTACAAATGTGGAATTAAAGAAAAGAAAGAAAGAGAGAAAAAGGAAATAAGTATGAAGGGACTTAAGCCAACATGGCCTAGACCTGAGTCTTAAGAGAGAGAGAATAGTCAGTCTTTTAACACTCACCACAAGGTCTGTCTAAGCAAGGATTCTAGTGACACCAGGCCAGTTCCATCTCAGCTGACTTCACCAGAGAAAGTTCCAGCCAGAGTCCTCCTTAAAGAGCCTTCCAGCCAGAGACTGTTCCAAAGGGTCTCTCTCCAGAGCCTCCAGAGGGACAGAGTCCCCTCAGAGGAGCTCCAGGGAGACCTCCTTAGAGATTGTCCTCCAAGAGCTTCCCTTCTCCAGAGCCTCTCTCAAGAGATTCTTCCCAAGTGATCCTCTTCAGAGATCCTCCAAAAGGATTTCTTCCTCAAGAGATTCTGCTTTTTATTATATAGGGGTTTTTCTCCTATGTCACCTCCCCTAAGTCCTTACATCTACCAATCACTGTAGACGTTTTCCAAAGGACTGCCCATCTGAATTCCTGCTAAGTCGACTAATCTCCTCAGTAAGTCTGAACCAGAAAAAATGCTGCTGTGTCGACTAATCTCCTCAGTATGTCTGAAACAGTGAAAACACAGCTGAGTCAACTAATCTCATTAAGAGAAAACTTGCCCGACCCTTTTAGGTACCTAGCATCTCATTGTATCAATTCTAAAAAACAGGCAGGGTTCAAATAACTCCTTACTTTATTATAAGCATGGGTCCAAATACTTTCATTGTTTAGCAAGGAATTTTCTCCCCTAAAGCAGTCTTAGGTACGAGTGGAGTAGAGGTCCTCCTATTTCTGATCCTGGCGAGTTCTCACATCAAAATGGGGAATATTTCCCAATAGGGAATTTGTTGCAATGGAGGATTCCTCAATGTGGAAACTTTTAACATTCACAAGTCTGAGAAATTTCAAGATTTACAGCATCTCCTGAAAGCTGCCTTCATATTCATCCTTGTGTTATTCATTATTTCAATGACCAAAGAAGCTTTTGTAATGTCATAATGAAATGACCCAGACTATCATTTCCCCTGATTAGGTTTATAGAAATGCCTTAGAAATGTTTTGGGCAAAGTCTTTTTATAAACAATATTCTGTGGGAAATTTTGCCTCTTACATGAGGTAAAGTTTAATACTCTTCCTTCGATGAAAATATTTCTCTTAGTCATAATACACAGAAGACCTAGCTGTAATCATTGTGCTGTCTTGCATACTGAATGTTATCTCTCCCATTCATGTAGGTGTTTACTCTTAATATCCATCTTTTTCTTTCTTTCACTATCTGTTGCTTGCAAGGAGCTGGCTCTTGTCTCTCTATATACGGCTGTGACAATGGGTTTAACCCCAGCTCCTGGCCCTCACATTCACTTGCTTGTCTCCTATCAGTAGAGAATTTTTTATTAGAGATAATTGGAACAATTGGAGTTAGGTAGTGACATGATGGCACCCATATTTTAGAAAGATACTATTTTCAGTTTAGTGGAGGATGCACCGGAGTGGGGAGAGACACATCTTAAAGTTATTTGGATAATGAAGATGTGAGGCAATAAAGACATACACCAAGGGATTCTCAACTCTTTAGTTGTTAGAACTACGAATGTCTAAATTAATACACATCATGTTATTGTTTTCATTATATTGCTATTGCATAATAATAAATGAGACAGCTGTGTGATGCAGAGCACCAACCCTGAAGTCAGGTGGAGTTCATATCTGACTTTCAGACACTTACGAGGTAAATCACTCGATCCTTATTTATCTTAGCTCTTATTCTGATCCTTATTTATCTTAGTTCTTCTTCTGTAGGCATTTTTGCTAAGAAAATTCCATTAGCCTTGAGACAGACTCGACTATACTGTACAACAATCATAATGAGGAATGTCTCTATAATTAGTTAGAATTATTCCCAAATTGAATTCTTTAAAGATTCAGTTGAGTTTATAAAAGTCTTTAATGTGTTTTAATAATTTTGTGGTTTTAATTGTATGATGACTCAGATACAAATATATTATATAAATATATACATATATATATACATATATATATGTATTGCCTTTACAATGTTAAACTGAATAACATCCCTCATTTGAATCCCATTAAATTGGGGAAAATAATTTTTAAAATATATTTTAATAGTCTCTTTTCCAAGTTTTCTTGAAAACTTTCCCCCTGCTATTCATGACTGAAATTGGTTTACATTGTTTCTTTCTCTGCTTTTTCTTCCTGGTTTAGATATCAACCTTTTCTCCATTTCTGCTCTGAGGCCACCTTGTGATATTTATTTGAAGGGTTTTTGAGTAAATTCCAGAATATTCCAGAATATTCAAGACAGAAAAACTTTGAATAAATGGCCAATAATTGACTATTTGCCTAGCCTGATGAATCATCCTCACTTAGGACCCAGAGGCTCATTGCTCAAGGACTAGCTAACAGGAGTCAAATTGTTTTGGCCATATCAGCTGTTAAAGAACAGAACCTAACACTAGAAAGATTAGAATTTTCAGGAGAGGAAACACTTAAAACAATGAAATTCTACTTCTGGAGGAAGTGTGGACTAAAATAGGGCTAGGTACTAGTCCTGGGATTTTATCATTATAGGGATCTTGTAGGTAATGAAATTTCCTCTACCAGTGGAGATTTATACTTTATTGTCACTTCAAGTCTTTATTTTATTTTATTTTTTAAATATTTTTCCTTGTTTACATGATCCATTTTCTTTCCCTTCCCTCTTCCCTCCCCCCTGCCAGAGCCAAAAAGCAATTCCATTGGATTGTACAAATGTTATTTATTTCCATATTATTCATTTTTGCTATAAAGAGATTATTTAAAACCTAACCTCACAAATCACATACCCATGTATACATGTGGTAAGTAATATCATGTGTTTTGCTTTTACATTTCTACTCCCATAGTTCTTTCTTTCAATATTAATAGCATTCTTTCCAAGAAGTCCTTCAGGGATATCCTGGCTTGTTGTGTTTCTACCAGCAGCAAAGTCTCTTACATTGGATTGTTCCACAATATTTTAATTTCTGCGTACAATGTTCTCCTAGTTCTGCTCATTTCACCCTGCATCAGTTCACTGGGGTTCTCCCAATACATATAGAAATACTACTGATCATCAATCCTTACAGCACAATAGAATTCTAACACCATTATATACCACAATTTGTTCAGCAATTCCCCTACCCTGGGACAGCCCTTCATTTTCTGTTTTTTTGCCACCAAAAAGAGTACATCTAAATATTTTAGTACAAATATTTTCCCTTATTATCCCTTTGGAGTATAAACCTAGTAGTGGTATTGCAGAATGAAAGGGTAAGTATTCTTTTAAAGCCTTTGGGTATAATTCCATATTGCCTTTCTGAATGGCTGAATTAATTCACAATTCTACCAGTAATATGTTAGTGTCCTGATTTTGCCACAACCCATCAAACTTTTATAATTTTCCTTTACTGTCATGCTAGCCAATATCCTAGAGATTAGAACATTTTTTCATGTTCTTAATGATAGTTTTGATTTTTTTTACCTGAAAACTGCCTATTCATGTCTCTTGACCATTTGTCCATTAGGGAGCAGCTTGATGTTTTTTACAATTGATTTAGCTCCTTATGATTTTGAGAAATGAGAACTTTCTCAGAGGTTTTTGTTATAAAAATTATCTCCTAATTCATTGTGTCTCTTTTATTTTTAACTGCATTGGTTTTGTTTGTATAGAAATTTTTAATTTAATATAATAAAAATATTCATTCTACATTTCATAGTGTTCTCTATCTCCTGCTTAATCTTGAGTTCCTTCCTTTCCCATAGATCTGACAGGTATACTATTCTATGTTCACCTAATTTGCTTATGATTTCCCCTCATTTATGACATTTACCCACTATGAGTTAATCTTGGTATAGGGTGTAAGATGTTATCTTATCTAAAACTAATTTCTCCCATACTGTTTTCCAATTCTCCTGGTAGTTTTCTTAAATAGTGTGCTGTTGTCCCAGAAGCTGGGATCTTTGGGTTTCTCGAACACTATCTTACTAAGTCTATTCCTTTGATCCACCCTGCTATCTCTAAGCCAGTACTATGTACTGTTTTAAATCACTGCTTTACAGTATAGCTAGAAATCTGATAATCCTAAACCTCCATCCTTCATATTCTTTTCCATTAAATCCCTTGATATTTTTTATCTTTCATTATTCCAAACGAACTTTGTAATAATATTTTTCTAATTCTTTAAAAACTTTTTTTGGTAGATTGATAGGTATAGAACTGAATAAGTAAATCATTTTAGGTAGGATTGTCATTTTTATTAGCTCAATCAACCCCTAAACCATTGATGTTTTTCCAATTGTTTAGATCTAGTTTACTTGTGTGAAGAGTCTTTTGTGTTTATGTTCATATAATTCCTAAATTTACTAGGCAAGTAGATTCCCAAGTATTTTAAAATATCTAGAGTGATATTGAATGGAGTTTCTCTTTCTAATTTTTGCTGCTGGGTTTTGTTGGAAATGTATAAAAATGCTTATGATTCATATGGGTTTATTTACCACCATGCAACTTGGCTAAAGTTATTAATTATTTCTACTAACTTTTTAGAAGATTTTCTTGGATTCTCTATGTATATCATCATGTCATCTGCAAAAAGTGATAGTTTAGTTGCTTTATTCTGTACTTTGATCTCTTCAATTTCCTTTTCACCTCTAAATGCTATTGCTAGCATTTCTAATACAATATTAAATATTAATGGTGATAATTAGCACCCCTGCTCCACTCTTGATCATATTGGGAATGCATCTAACTTATTCCCAATGCAGATGATACTTCCTGATAGTTTTAAATAATTACACTTTATAATTTTGAGCAAAGGTCATTTTATTCATATATCTTCTAGTGTTTCCAATAGGAATGTGTGTTTATTTTGTCAATGACTTTTTTGCAGCTATTGAGATAATTATATGGTTTCTATTATTTTGGTTGTTGATATGGTTAATTATGTGGTTTGTGTAATGGAGAAGGTTTGTAGTTGGTAAAAGAAACAGGATCTAGGAGAGACAGTTGATGTTTAAGGTTGGCTCAGAGAGAGGACAGGGGGTTTGAAGAATTTCCCCCTTTAGCCTTCTGTCCTCATTGGCTGCTCTCACAGATTGGCTCTTGTCCCCCTTTACTACTAAGGCCTAAAATATTTGTTTTTGGAAAATGTCTCATCTCCTTAAGCTGTTTCACTCACACTTGAATCAAATTTGGGAAAGGATAATCACTTTAATGTAAATTAATTCAATTAGGGTAATACAAAGGAATGGTTGTCAGGGGAAAGAATGGAAAAGGAAAGTGGGGAAAAGGTGGGTTACTCTCTCTAACCCCTTTTCCCTCCCTCCTCGAGTTTGAGGGGAACTCAGGCTTTGGCAGCCTAAGCCCCCTGAGAGAAAGTCAGGTTGACTGACCCTGGGTTTGGCCCCCTGGCCACAGTTCAGACCCAGGGCAAGAGGAGCTGATGTAAAGTCTGACATAGACTCAAAATATCTTTTCTCAGGTTTTTCTTCAGTAGTCTTTCCAATTGAGAAATTCTGGAAAGAAGGATTTCCAGTCACTAGCAGGAAAAAAGTGGGTAACCTTCAGGAGAAAGTCTAAACCAGTCCTCTCTCTTCAGCTTCTCAAAACTGAGAGACCAAATGCTCTTCAGAAGTAACCTTCTGACTTCACAAGATTCCAGCCTCCTGTTACCTCTACCCTGATGAGAAGAAAGATTCAGGGTGGCACTCTTCCTTTAGTGCCAGCCTCTGTTACATTGGTTTCCCTAATATTAAACCATCCTTGCATTTCTGGTGTAATAGTGAAATCACTTATAAAGACTGGTATATATATTAATTTAAGGTCACCAAGGAATTCATCTATGTATTTCCTAAACTCAGCTGCGAACTTTTTTTATGATGTTTTAATTACAATCAGGAGGAAGAAAGTACTAGAGGAAGAGAGAGAGGGAGAGAAATAAGGAAAGAGGTTTAAATAGTCACTCTGCTCAGGCTGAGCCAAAGGGGGCTTTAAGGCCCTGGATAGCCAAGACAAGGAAAGAGATCAGTCCTTATCACTCAAGTGACCAATCTGGAGAAAAAAACAGTCATGGGCTCCTCCAACTCCAAGTATCAGCCTCCAAATGACTCTAGCCCTCTTCACAGGAAATCCCGAGAACTCTAGAGGCTGTTCTCTACCTCACTTCCTGTGTCTCACATGTGCCAATGGTGGCTCTAGCTTGACCTAGGACCGCCCAGAGGTCTGTCCATTTTTTGCACATGTCCGTTGAAGGCCATATTCTCAAATAATTAAATCTTGAGTTTGCTGCAGCCCTTCTTCATATTGTTACATTGAGTAGGGTGGAGATTGTAGTTTCCAAGACCTGATTCTGTTATTGCAAGTATCTCTGTTGTTATTGATCAGGAAATACCTGAATCTGATCTTCTAAAGATTGGTCTGAATAGGATGGAGTAGTTTTGAAATTCACACAGGTATAAATCCTCCCTGGTCATAGTGAATAATCATTGTTATAACTTGCTGTAGTCTTTTTACTAGTATTTTTTTAAGACTTTGTATCTATATTCATTAAGGGGATTGTTCTATGGTTTTCTTTTTCTGTTTTTGGACTTCCTGATTTGGGATTGTGGACCATATTTGTATCATAAAAAGAATTTGGAAAGACTTTTTCTTTGCCTATTTTGTAAAATAGTTTGTAGAGTATTGGGACTAATTGATCTTTAAATGTTTGATAGATTTCATATGTGAATCCATCTGGCCCTGGTAATTTTTTCTTAGGGAGTTCCTTGAAGTGTTGTTCAATTTCTCTGTCTGAGATGGGATTATTTAAGGGATTATTTAATGCCCTCTTCTGTTAACCTGGGCAATTTATATTTTTGTAAACATTCATCCATTTCATGTATGTTGCCATATTAATTTCTTTATAATTGGGCAAAATAGTTCTTAATAATTACCTTAAATTCCTCTTCATTGCATGTGAAATCACCCTTTATATTCATAATACTGTTATTTTAGCTCCCTTCAATTTTTTATTAATTGGATTAAATAATACTATATATTTTTAATTTTTTATTTTCAAAATACCAATTCCTAGTCTTACTTTATTTATTTTTTTTAGAAGTCAACAAGTTAAATAAGCATTTATTAATTACTTTCTATATGCCAAGCACTTAGCTAGGAATTCAAATGAAAGCAAAAAGGCAGTCTCTGCCCTCAAGAATCTTGCATTCAAATGGAGAAGGCAACATATCAACAAAGGGAGAACAGAAAATATCCAAGAGAGTCAGGAGTAGAGCTGGAAAAGAAATGTAGGAGTGAGCATGGCTGATCTAGGCACTTCCTCAAAAATTAAAGTCCCAAGAGAAACTCACCAATTGGAGAAACTCACCAAAAGGCTCTTCTAGAATAAATATCTGGAAGGATTCATAATTAATATTTTATAGATTTATATACTTTGTTATGAATACAACATTTTGTAAATTTGATAAATGAGGAACCCAAGACTTTAAAAAGATGAATTGATTTGTAAAGCCACATGAGTAGTCAGCTTAGGTCTTCTTTTTTTTTTTTTAACATTATTTTACTTGATCAAATACAAACATTATTCATTGGAAACAAAGATCATTTTCTTTTCCTCCCCCCAAACCCCTGCTAACCACTTCTCCCATAGCCGATGCACAATTCCACTGGGTTTCACATGTATCCTTGATTCAAACCCATTTCCATGTTGTTGGTATTTGCACTAGAGTGTTTATTTAGTCTCTCTTCAGTCATTTCCCCTCAGCCCCTGTAGACAAGCAGTTGCTTTTCATCAGTGTTTTTACTCCCATAGTGTATCCTCTGCTTGTGGATAGTGATTTTTATATCCCTGCAGATTGTTCTGGGACATTGCATTGACCCTAATGGAGAAGTCCATTACCTTCGATTGTACCACAGTGTATTAGTCTCTGTGTACAATGTTTTCCTGGTTCTGCTCCTTTCGCTCTACATCACTTCCTGGAGGTTGTTCTAGTCTCCATGGAATTCCTCCACTTTATTATTCCTTTTAGCACAATAATATTCCATCACCAACATATACCACAATGTGTTCAGCCATTCCCCAATTGAAGGGCATCCCCTCATTTTCCAATTTTTGGCCACCACAAAGAGTGCAGCTATGAATATTCTTGTACAAGTCTTTTTCCTTATTATCTCTTTGGGGTACAAACCCAGCAGTGCTATGGCTGGATCAAAGGGCAGACAGTCTTTTATCGCCCTTTGTGCATAATTCCAAATTGCCCTCCAGAATGGATGGATCAATTCACAACTCCACCAGCAATGAATTAGTGTCCCCACTTTGCCACATCCCCTCCAGCATTCATTACTTTCCATAGCTGTCATGGTAGCCAATCTGCTAGGTGTGAGGTGATACCTCAGAGTTGTTTTGATTTGCATCTCTCTGATTATAAGAGATGTAGAGCACTTTTTCATGTGCTTATTAATACATTTGATTTCTTTGGCTGAGAACTGCCTGTTCATGTCCCTTGCCCATTTATCAATTGGAGAATGGCTTGATTTTTTGTACAATTGATGTACCTCTTTGTAAATTTGAGTAATTAAACCTTTGTCAGGGGTTTTTATGAAGATTGCTTCCCAATTTGTTGCTTTCCTTCTGATTTTAGTTATATTGGTTTTGTTTGCACAAAAGCTTTTTAATTTGATGTAGTCAAAATGATTTATTTTACATTTTATGATTCTTTCTATGTCTTGCTTGGTTTTAAAGTCATTTCCTTCCCAAAGGTCTGACATGTATACTATTCTGTGTTTGCCTAATTTACTTATAGTTTCCTTCTTTATGTTCAAGTCATTCACCCATTTTGAATTTTCTTTGTGTAGGGTATGAGGTGTTGATCCAAACCTAATTTCTCCCACACTGTCTTCCAATTTTCCCAGCAGTTTTTATCTAATAGTGTATTTTTGACCCAAAAGCAGGGATCTTTGGGTTTATCATTTATTGTCTTGCTGAGGTCACTTGCCCCAAGTCTATTCCACTGATCCTCCTTTCTGTCTCTTAGCCAGTACCAAATTGTTTTGATGACTGCTGCTTTGTAATATAGTTTGTGATCTGGGGCTGCAAGGATCCTTTCCTTTGTATTTTTTTTTCATCATTTCCCTGGATATCCATGATCCATTGTTTTTCCAAATGAAATTTGTTATGTTTTTTTTTTCTAATTCTGTAAAGAAATTTTTTGGGAGTTCCATGGGTATGGTACTGAATAGATAGATAACTTTGGGCAGGATGGTCATTTTTACTATATTGGCTTGTCCTACCCATGAGCAATTAATGTTTTTCCAATTGCTCAAGTCTAGTTTTAGTTGTGTGGAGAGTGTTTTGTAGTTGTGTTCATGTAGTTCCTGTGTCTATTTCGGGAGATAGATTCCTAAGTATTTTATTTTGTCTAAGGTGATTTTGAATCAGATTTCTCTTTCTAGTTTTTGCTTCTGAGCTGTGTTGGAGATGTATAGAAATGCCGATGACTTATGCAGGTTGATTTTGTATCCTGCAACTTTGCTAAAGTTGTTGATTATTTCAATTAGCTTTTTGGTTGAATCTCTAGGATTCTTTAAGTAGACCATCATGTCATCCACAAAGAGTGATAACTTGGTCTCCTCCTTGCCTATTTTAATGCCTTCAATTTCTTTTTCTACTCTAATTGCTACTGCTAGTGTTTCTAGTACAATGTCAAATAGTAGAAGTGATAATGGGCATCCTTGTTTCACTCCTGATCTTATTGGGAATGTGTCTAGTTTATCCCCATTGCAGATGATATTAGCTGATGGTTTTAGATATATATAGTGTTTATTATTTTTAAGAATGACCCTCCTATTCTTATGCTTTCTAGTGTTTTTAATAGGAATGGAGGTTGTATTTTATTAAAGGCTTTTTCTACATCTATTGAAATAATGATGTGATTTTTGTTGGTTTGCTTGTTGATGTGGTCGATTATGTGGATGGTTTTCCTAATATTGAACCAACCCTGCATCCCTGGTATAAATCCTATTTGATCATGGTGCATGACACTTCTGATCACTTGCTGGAGTCTTTTTGCTAGTATTCTATTTAAGATTTTTGCATCTATATTTATTAGGGAGATTGGTCTATGATTTTCTTTCTCTGTTTTTGATCTGCCTGGTTTTGGAATTAGTACCATGTTTGTGTTATAAAAGGAGTTTGGTAGAACTCCCTCTTTACTTATTATGTCAAATAGTTTGTATAGTATTGGGATTAACTGTTCTCTGAATGTATTTTTTTGTATAGGCATTTTCTTTTAATTTTAAATCTTTTATTGCAGGCAACAGGAAGGCAATGGGCATTTAATAAATTATTATTATGTACTAGGCACTGTGCTAAGTCCAGGGAACACAAATATAAACAAAAAGTAAGTCAGAAATTGCCCTCAAGGAACTTATATTCTTTTCTTTTCACTTTAAACATTGTTTTATTTGGTCATTTCCAAACATTATTCATTGGAAACAAAGATCATTTTCTTTTCCTCCCCCCCTCCCCCCATTCCCACCACCTCTCCCATAGCCGATGCACGATTCCACTGGGTATCACATGTGTTCTTGGTTCGAACCCACATCCATGTTGTTGGTATTTGCATTAGAGTGTTCATTTAGAGTCTCTCCTCAGTCGTATCCCCTCCACCCCTGCAGTCAAGCAGTTGCTTTTCATCAGTGTTTTTACTCCCACAGTTTATCCTCTGCTTGTGGATAGTGTTTTTTATATCCCTGCAGATTGTTCTGGAACATTGCATTGACTCTAATGGAGAAGTCCATTACCTTCGATTGTACCACAGTGTATTAGTCTCTGTGTACAATGTTTTCCTGGTTCTGCTCCTTTCGCTCTGCATCACTTCCTGGAAGTTGTTCTAGTCTCCATGGAAATCCTCCACTTTATTATTCCTTTTAGCACAATAATATTCCATCACCAACATATACCACAATGTGTTCAGCCATTCCCCAATTGAAGGGCATCCCCTCATTTTCCAATTTTTGGCCACCACAAAGAGTGCAGCTATGAATATTCTTGTACAAGTCTTTTTCCTTATTATCTCTTTGGGGTACAAACCCAGGAGTGCTATGGCTGGATCAAAGGGCAGACAGTCTTTTATCGCCCTTTGTGCATAATTCCAAATTGCCCTCCAGAATGGATGGATCAATTCACAACTCCACCAGCAATGAATTAGTGTCCCCACTTTGCCACATCCCATCCAGCATTCATTACTTTCCATAGCTGTCATGGTAGCCAATCTGCTAGGTGTGAGGTGATACCTCAGAGTTGTTTTGATTTGCATCTCTCTGATTATAAGAGATGTAGAGCACTTTTCCATGTGCTTATTAATACATTTGATTTCTTTGGCTGAGAACTGCCTGTTCATGTCCCTTGCCCATTTATCAATTGGAGAATGGCTTGATTTTTTGTACAATTGATGTACCTCTTTGTAAATTTGAGTAATTAGACTTCTGGGTAATCATGGCTGCAATCTAGAAGCCTCAATGTTCCTCTCCCTGGCACCAAGCAAAATAGACTACATCAAAGCAGCATAAAAATCACCTTTGAAGGAACAGAAGGACCCCCCAGAAATCCCCAGTACACCACAGAGGCGAAGGTACGTGGGGTTTGAACATCTCCACACTATAATAAGAAGGAGGAAAAGCTCACACAGAAATGTGAACGGAGCCTCCCTTCCCCCCCTCCTCCCCCACCAAACCAGAGTGAGCTACCAAAGAGCTCACTGGGACAGCGAGTGAGTGAGGAATGTCTCTGTCTGGGGGGCGGGGCATACTCCAGGGTTTGGGATCTGGGGACTGCCAGAAAAAAACCTCTCAGGATGGTTTCACTTGAGAACCCAGCGCTGACTATTAGGGGTCTGTGGAGCTGTACTTGGGGAGGTTGCGCTGAGCATCTGGGTGGAGCTAAACACCAGGGGCGAACCACATGCTGATTATCTGGGAAGAGCTGAACACCTGGGCAGTTTGGCTGTGATCAGGGGCCCAGCACTCTAAGAAACCTCAGAGGCTGGGAAAACTAGTCTGAGGCAACCTAAATTCACAGAAAACCCACCCATATCACCCAGACCCCAGACCAAAAAGGAAAGGGGAATAAAACCACCAAAGAGATGGCTCACATGGCACAAAATCAAGCCTCCAGGAAGAAAGGGAAAAAGGTGACTATTGAAAACTTATATGGTGAAAGTAACCAAGGAAAAGAAGAGATTGAGGATGGAATCCAAAAAAAAAAAAATCAGAACATGCCTCCCAAAATGGAAACTATCAACAAGCTCTGGAGGATCTCAACCTGGAACTTACCCAAAAGATGGAAACCTGGAAAGAAAAATGGGAGAAAGAGATCAGCAGTCTGACAGATAAGACTGCTCAATTGGAAAAAGAGCTCAAAGCATCCAATAGAAGGGCAGACAAAGCTGAAAACCAAAACCAGTCCCTAATGACCAGAATTAAGCAACTAGAAGAAAGTGAGATCACAAAACAGCAAGAATCAATAAAGCAAACCCAAATAATTAATGAATTGGAAGAAAACATAAAATATCTCACTGAGAAGGTCACAGACCTGGAGAACAGAGGAAGACGAGAAAATCTCCATATTATCGGTCTCCCAGAAAAACCAGAGGTAAACAACAAATTGGATATTATTCTACAGGAGATTATAAAAGAAAATTGCCCCCACGTTCTGGAGCAAGGGGGCAAAATAGAAATAGAAAGGGTTCATAGAACACCCTCTATACTAAATCCCCAAAAGACAACCCCTAGGAATATAATTGCCAAATTCAAGAGCTTCCAAGAAAAGGAGAAAATCCTACATGAAGCCAAGAAGAGGAGCTTCAGATATAAGGAGGCTCCCATAAAGATCACACATGACTTAGCGGCTAACACACTAAGAGACAGCAAAGAATGGAACACGATATTTAGAAAGGCAAGAGAGCTGGGTCTCCAACCAAGAATCAACTACCCAGCAAAACTGACTATATACTTCCAGGGGAAAATATGGGCATTCAACAAAACAGAAGATTTCCAAGCATTTGCTAAGAAAAGACCAGAACTTAGTGGAAATTTTGATATTCAATCACAGAAAGCAAGAGAAACATGAAAAGGTAAATATGAAAGAAAGGAAAAAGGAGATAAATCCTATCTGTTTCTTTAAGTCAAACTCTCTTCTATAAGGACTACATTTACACCAAATTATATATATTAATATGTGGGGAAAATGTTTTGTGTAACTCTTAAAAATTGAATGCATCATGAGAGTAGTTAGAAGAAACATGCATAGGGAAAGATTGGGGCATTAAGAAAATTTGGGGAAAGTGGGGACAAAGAAAGGATAAGGAAGGGGGGAACCATCAATAACACTAAGATTTACTTCAAGAAATACAGGGGGACTTAATAGAATAATCTTTCCCATATAAAGATACACATGGGAAGGGGAGGGGAAGAACTCTCATATGAGAAGGAGAGGAAGAGAGCATGAAGTGGAATTACTTAAACCTTACTTGCAGTGAAATCAAATCTGAGAGGGAAGAACATCTAGATCCAGTGGGATCCTGAATTCTATCTTATCCATTAGGGCAAGAAAGAAAAGAAAATTAAGGAGGGGTTGCAGGGAGGGAATATAAAAAGGGAGGGAAGGAGATAAGGGAGGGGAAGGGTGCATAAAAAGGAAGGGGCTAGAAAAGGAAGCATTTCAAGGGAGGGGACTAGGGGGACTGACCTAAAGTAAATCACTGGTTCAAAAGGAGATAGCTAAAGAAGAAAGTTCAGAACTAGGGGAAGATATCAAAATGCCAGCGAATCCACAAATGACAATCATAACTTTGAAAGTGAATGGGATGAATTCACCCATAAAATGTAGACAAATAGCAGATTGTATTAGAACCCAAAACCCTACCATTTGTTGTCTTCAAGAAACACATATGAGGAGGGTTCACACTCACAAGTTTAGAATTAAAGGTTGGAGTAAGACCTTTTGGGCCTCAACTCATAGAAAGAAGGCAGGAGTTGCAATCATGATATCTGACAAAGCAAAAGCAAAAATAGACCTGATCAAAAGGGATAGGGAAGGTTTCTGTTAAAAGGGAGTATAGATAATGAGGAAATATCACTAATCAACATGTATGCACCAAATGGTATAGCATCCAAATTTTTAATAGAGAAACTAGGAGAATTGAAGGAGGAAATAGACAGTAAAACCATATTAGTGTGAGACTTCAACCAACCACTATCAAATTTAGATAAATCAAACCAAAATATAAGTTTTATTAGACTACCTGAATGCAATGACAAAAAAAGCCTATACATTGTATTACAAGAAATTATCTAAGAAAATTGCCCTGATATTAATGAACAAGGAAGCAAAATAGATGTTGAAAGAATCCACAGATTCTACATTAAATTCTCAAATGACAACTTCCAAGAATCTCATGTCTGAGTTCAAGAGCTTCCATGCCAAGGAGAAAATACTGCAACTACACATGAGGTAACAATTCAGATAAGATGGAGCCCCAGTCAGGATTACCCAAGATCTGTCAACCTCCCCACTGAAGGACCTCAAAGCTTAGAATATGATATTCCAGAAGGCAAGAGAATTGGGTCTACAACCATGAATCACCTACCTATCAAAATTGACTATATACTTCCAGCGTTAAGTATGGGCTTTTAATAAAATAAAAGATTCCAAAGCATTCACAAAGATAAGATCAAAATTAAACAGAAAAATTGATGCCCAAATGTAAAATTCAAGCGAATCATTAAAAGGTAAATAAGAAAGAGAAAAATAATAAGGGTTTCAATAAGGTGAAGTTGATATCGTTATAAAAGGAATAATGAACTGGAGGAATTCCATGTGGACTGGAATGACCTGCAGGAATTTATTCAGAGTGAAAGGATCAGAACCAGGAGCATTTTGTACACAGAGACAGATAGATATACTTTGGCAAAATTGGACATAATACACTTCTCTACTAGCAGCAATGCAATGATCCAGGGCATATCTGAGGGACTTATGAGAGAGAATGCTATCAACATGAAGAGAATGAACTGTGGTAGTAGAAACACAGAAGAAAAACATATGATTTATCACTTGTTTGCATGGTTATATGATTGGGGATTTTGGTTTTAAAAGATTGCTCTATTACAAAAATGAATACTATTGAAATAGGTATCAAGTAATAAGTCATGTATAACTCAGTGGAATTGCTTGTCAGATCTGGAAGAGGAAAATTGGAAGAATAGAAAATAAATCATATAACCCTAAAAAAAGTATTTTAAATTGTTTTTAAATTGTGACATATTCTGAGGCAGTTGGGTGATCCTGTGGGTAGGGTGCTATGGTTGTCGTCAAGAAAAATCTCCATTCACATTTGGCCTTAAATATTCACAAATTGTGTGATTATTGAAATATTATAGACATTATCTCTGTTTCCTCAAATGAACAACAATTATAACACCATTTTCACAAATTCTGAGATAAAATGAGATGCTTTGTAAAATATATAATACAGTCCCTGAGATATAGCAGGTACTTGGGAAATGGTATAATTATAATTACTATTGTTGTCACTATTACTTTAATTAGTTTCTTTACTAATTAAATGACATTTTCTGAGATAATAACCACATAATCTGCATATCATGATAATTCTAAAGTCTCTGCCAATGTTTTAATTATTTTATTTATCTTTCTTCTCTTATTGCTCTAGCTAGCACTCATAGATCTCTGGCCCATACTGGACAGAAAAGCAAGAGAAGACCCACATATTAAATCTGTATTTAGAGGAAAATTTTAATGAATTTTCCTAATTCAGATGATATCAGCTTTTATTTATAAACATATGATTATTTTGTATTACAAAAATGTCTTCCTATGCTTATTCTTTTCAATATTCATAAGTGTTACTTCATTCAAAGACCTTTTGTTTATATTCATATAGTTGTAGTTTAAATTGTTTTATCATTATTAAGTATTATCAATTATCAGTAATAATATTATGTTATTAAATATTCAAAATATGTTCATTGCTTTCATTATGTTAAACTGTTCTAACATGAATTAGTCCTATTTGACTATGGCAATTGAAGTATATTTGAAAAAAATTTTTAATAGTCTATTTACCAAATTTTTACTAAAAACATGTGTATGGATATTCAAAATTGATTTTTGTTTTTGTTTTATAGTTTTCTTTTCCCACCTGATTTGATAGGTGTAAAAAACATTCATACAAGCCTGGCATGTCTTCTGGGAAGGACTCTTCAAGTGTTTTTCAGAATGTTCATTCATCCACTTTCAATATCCACCTTTCACCCAACTGTCCCTATGGCAAGCACATCAGCCATACTCTAGTAAAATTATCTCAGCGGATGGGTTAAAATCAAGTGATGGTAACCCATAGATCTCAAACCCTTCAGGGTGTTTGAAGAATGTCTACCAAAAATATATGCAGACTTTCCCTGGCAGAATGGGCAGATGAGAATATTGTTTTACTAAAGACCATATAAATACAACTGTGGAAGTGTTATAAGGGATGGAGACCATGTGGTATTAAAAGAGACAGCAGATCAATCATGATTTTGCATATCCTGATCACACAAGGTAACTCCCTATGAGTGTATTAGAGGGTTGGTTTGGGTATAATTCAGAAAGAGTTGATAATAAATGCCCAGAAGGTAGAAGGAGAATGAGACAGATTCCCCCCTTCAGTCTTCAAATATGTCTCTCCACTTACCTTGTCTTTACTCCCCTCTAATAACTGGTTTTATAGATGAACCTCTTCTCTTGGGGAAAAAGAGAGAAAGCAGCTCTCTTCCTCTTCAACTATGACTAGGAAGTCAATTTAGGATAAATGACAACTTTATTCTAACAATTGTGGTTAGGAATCAAATTAGAAAGACTTCTGAAGGTTAGGATCTATAGGAAAGAGGGGAAAGGAAATCTGTGTCTGTCTCAAATCTCCCTTTTCCTCCCTCCAAAGTTGAGAGACTCAGGCTTGACAGCCTCGTCTCTGAGAGTTCAGGTTTTGTGACCCCTGGTCTCTTGTCACAGCAGAGCCAATATCCAGACCCAGGGTGCCCCAGGAGCTGTGTGAGATCTTGTTAGGCTGTTTCTTATTCTTCTCAGGTTTCTGCCACACCTCTTGGTATATGGGGGGTGAGGGGGTGATGGCTAAATTCAATGAGGGATTTCTTATGGCTCAGGATTCAGTCTCTGATCAGACCATCAACTTTGCTATCTCAAGATGGAGAGAGACCAACTACATCTCCCTGGAATCTCTCTTCCCTTCAGATTCCAAGCCTTCTCAACCACCCCCCATTGTGAATGGAAACCTTTGCATTCCTTCCAGGCTCTGTCCTTCAAGTCTCTGGATTATTCTTCTACCACATGAGGCACAGAGCAAAGATCAGGTGGGGAGGATAACACTATATTGTGGAAGAGAGACCCTGCAATAAATGTTGTAAAGGTTTCAAGGATTTGACAGACCTTGCCAGAGAGGGCATTTCTCTCCACTGCCTGAGAGTAAGGCTGGCATCACCCTCAACCGAGGCCAAAGAGATAGATCTGACTCCGGGTTAGAATAACAGTTGTTTATTCAGGGAGATGTTAGGGAAGGCTATTAGATAGGCAGATTGAGGAGAAATTCCTATCTCTAAAAATGACTACCTTGATATCCCCTTCTGTCTTCCCTCTGTGAAGACTCTTCTTTGCTTAGCTAAGCTAAACCCACTCACTACTGCTCTCTCTAACCATGGATCCACTTGCCAAGATGTCTAATCCTAACTAAAACCCACTCAGGGCTTACTTTGTTAGAATAGACCTGTAGTGTAAGAAACCTAGAGTTAAAGTGGTCTGGTTCACCTCTGAAAGGAAAACCCCTCAGAGGCTCCCTTAAGCAGTTCAAATTTCTTCCCCCCTTCAGGTTAGCTCTTCATATTCAGTAGTAGAGGGGAATCAGGTGGCAGCTTCAGTTGATGACAGGAAAGGAACCGGGAAGGATTGGGGGCAGGTTAGAGATAACCAGGAGTTCAGAGCTGAATTCTAGAGTTGGCTTCAGCCCTCAAGCCTCCAACTGACTTCCCCAGCTTGACCCTTGAATGCTCCAGCCCCTTCCTTCCACAATTCTAAACAAGTTTACCCCTGATTGTATAAGTGCATCCAATGCCATTCCCTTTTGCTGCCAACCTGAATTTCTTCCTCTGAATTCCTTATCACAGAAGGGAGTGTAGAAAGCTTAGAACACAGACACAAAAGACATCCTAGGTCATCCTGTCAATCTTTTGGCCATTTGTCTTGGACCTGGACTCTAAAGATTCATAAAGAGAAAGTGGGGCTGAAGATTTTCTATAACTTGACATCACTTAAATCTAATTCCTACAAGATTAATGCCATCTCTTGATGCTATTGGTCTTCATAGAATGAAAAGGACAAAAAATAACCTAGGTTAGATATTCGTTTTCTACGATAATGCCTCAATTTTCTGTAGAGGTGATCCTCGATAGTTAAAGGCTTTATGAGCAAAGTCTGGAAAATCCTCCCAAGACAATGAGACTTTCTTAGAGTCTCATTAATGAATTGCACTTATATGTTTATGACTTAGCCACATTCAGGGATAAGAGGATCATTACTAAAGAACTAACAGGAAATGAATAATTGGGCCAGAGGAACTCTAAAGACCATAACTAAAGCTAGGTTTAGGGAGAATTCTAATTATCAATAGAAGAAACAATCACAGCAGTGAAATTCTGGAATAGAATTGTGTTGAATAAAGCAGGAAGAATAACAAGATCCAGGATTTCCTCAATATAAGGAAATTCTAGGTGAGGAATCTTTATCTCACAATGCAGTTTGAATTTTATCACTTCAAATCTTATAAAATGGAATGTCATAACTTATCCAAGGTTTCACAATGAATATGTCAGAAGAAGAAATAGAACCCAGGCCTTCCATGACTTCAGTGTGACCTCTTTATTAGCGATTCAACACTGCCTCTCCTCCATATAAAATTATTAAGTTTCTTGAATATGTTTTATTGTATAGACATTTAATGTCTTAAAATAAAAAACTCCCAACATTCATTTGTGCATTAGAAAATGAAGTTTCCAAATGAATTTTCCTTTATTAATATAAGCATAGCATATTCCATGCATTTCAACTTGTCCCCTATTTAATACTCTCATTCTTCTATACCACAGTGTCTGGATTCACTGTTCTTTCATGTTTCTTTTGGCTAACGTATGCAGCATTTCATGTATGGACTGGTACAGAAGCCATGTTGCTCAAATTGTCTTGGACAATGAGAGAAACATTGGCCACCCCCCAACTGACACTTAAAAAAGTCTCCAGCTTCCTCCAACCCTGTGGAAAGAAGAACATGAAAGTTTCAGAATATTTAATTACAGCCACAGAGAAGGTATACTGTACTCTGAAACAGAATTGAGAGAATTTAGCCATAAGCCTTAGATTTTTTTAATTTGATTTTTTAACTTTTAAGACTTTTTTCAATTACATGTAAAAAGTTTGACAATTATTGTCTGACATCTTGTTATTCAGATTCTCTCTCTCCCAGACTTCCCACCTCCAAAAGGCAATAAGTTGTTTGATATACGTTATAACAGTGTTGTCCTGCAATACATATTTCTATATTCCTTATTCCATGAAATAAGACACATATCACACAAACTATTTAAACATGCACATGAACATAATTATGAGCAAAGTGCCATATTTGATCTGCAAACAAACACCAACATTTCTTTTATTCGTTATAGATCATCCTGGGTCCCTTGGGGGTAATCTTGGAACCGTGTTTTCCTGATAATATTTCAGTATTGTGAAGTTGATCACAATAAAATATTTCTGTTATCATATACAATATTCTGCTGGTCCTTCTCACTTCATTTTGCATCAGTGCATAAAACTGTTTCCAGCTTTTTTTTTAACTTATCCTGTTCTGATCTCTGATATCTTAAGATATAGACCCAAGTGCACATAGTTCTATGGTCCTTTGAGCTGGGTTCCATGTTGCTGTCTAAAATGGATGTAACAGTTCACAGTTCCACCAGTAGTGTATCAGTAATCCAGTTCTTCTACAACTTCTCCAAATATTTACTGGTTTTCTTTTTGGTCATATTAACCATAAGTATGAGAGGTGAGATGTGATATCTCAGCATTGTTTTAATTTGCACTTTTAATCAATATTGATTTGGAGCATTTTTTTTCCTTATGCCTACAGATAACTTTGATTTCTTTATCTAAGAAGTTCCTATTTGTAACCCTTAAATATATGTCAATTGGTGAATACATTGCATCCTTATAAATTTCAGTTATTTTTCTATATATTTGAGAAATAGGACCTTTGTCAGAGACATCTGCTATATTTTCCCCACACCCAATTTTTATTTCCCTTCTAATATTGGTTGCACTGTTTTTTCTCTGCTTTTTTAAATTTAATGTAATCAAAATTAATTATTTCATTTTTTGTAATGTTCTCCATCACTTGTTTGGTTATAAAACCTTCCCTTATCCACAAATCTGACCAGTAAACTTTTCTGTGTTAATCTAATTTATTTATGATACCACCTTTATTTCTAGATTAAATACCTGTTTTGACTTTATCTTATTATATTGTCTGAAAAGTTTGTCGATGCCTAATTTAAGCCATATTGTTTTTTAGCTTTTGCAACAGTTTTTGTAAAATGGTGATTTCTTCTCATAAAAGCTTGGATCTTTGTGTTTATCAATTAGTTGGTTACTATGCTCATTAACTATTGTGGGTTAATTATCTAAACTACTTTCTTCCTTAAGCAATATAATATTGTTTTGATAATTGCCCCTTTATAATATAATTTGAGATCTGATTTTGAATAGGCTTCCTTCCTTCAAATTTTTTTCATTAATTTCTCTCACATTCTTGACATTTTACTTTTCCAGATGAAATTTTTGTAATTTTTTACTCTATGAAGTAATTTTTGGGTAGATTGAGTAGTATTTCAATGAATAATTAATTAATGTGGGCAGGATCATTTTTATTGTATTGGTTAAGCCTATCCACTAGAAAATAATGTTTTTACAATTGTTTAGATCTGACTATATTTGTGTGAAGAGTGTTTTACAGTTGCATTCATATGGTTACAGGGAATATTTTAGTAAGAATATTCTAATGTATTTTATATTATCTATGGAATTTCCTTTTCTTTCTCTAGCTGTTGAACTTTGATGGAGGTATATAGCAATGCTGATGATTTGTGTGTCTTTAATTTATATCTTACAAAATTGTTAGTGTTGTTCATTTCTGTTACTTTTTTTGGTTGCCTCTCTGCTTTTCTCTATGTAAACCATCTTATCATCAAGAAAGAGTGCTAACTTTGTTTCCTCATTGACTATTCTAATTCCTTCCATGTCATTATCTGCTCTTATTGGTATAGCTGTCATTTCAGGTACAATATTCAATAGTAATGGTGATAATGGGCATCCTTGCTTCACCCTATATTTATTGCTATATTTTCTGATGTTTTCTTAAAGAATGGGTGTGTTTTGTCTAAGACTTTGTCTGCATGTCTTGAGATAATAATATGGTTTCAATTGGGTTTTTATTGAAATGAGAAAATCAAATTGGAATAGAGATTGGAGTAGTAGTTGATGTAGTTCAAGTATTATTAAATCTTTCCTACTTAGTAAAATGCTATAACTGTCTTTTACCTCAAGAATCAAATTCACATTTTTCCTACTGGACATTTAAATCAACTAATAACGTGGCTTTATTTCTCCACTCTTATTACATAATTTAGCACACTATTCCATTTATAGCTCACTCAATCTTGTTTCTCATTAAATAGGATTCCATTTAGCATCTCTGACCCTTTGTAATGACCATCTCCCACTGGACATTTTCCTTACATCGACCTCTTCAAAACATGAATTTCCTTCAAAAGTGAGGTCATGGACTAATATATGAAATCAATCCTAATCCTTTAATATAGTGTGCTATTCTCTAATTTTATTATGAGTGATTTATTTATATTTCATATATAATTTTATGCATCTAGATGCATATATAATTTTATGCAACCTAGATAGGTTCCTGAGATTGTTTAATAATTATGTTTGTAGTTATAATACCTGGTATTAAGGAAGAACCTTCTCATTAATTCATGTGTAAGGTACTGTGCTCAATACTAGGGAAACATGATTGAAAAAAGATATATTCTTTGAGGACAATGAAAATGTAATCTGACAAGATATGTAGAGACGTGAGATAATAGCAAATAAAATTATTTTTGTTCAAAATGACTTTCAGAGTAAGGGACAAATGTCTCATGGGTAGAAAGTATTAGGGAAGAAAAACTTCTTGAAGAAGGTGATATTTTGTGTTAGGAAAAATAACTTTAGGCAATTAATTTTTAGGTTTAGATGGTAAAGTGATCAAAGATGCATAGACAGCAAAGTATATGACTTGATCAAACATTTACTTTGTATGTGAAAGAATACAAGAGATAGTAATCTACAAAGTCTTACATTAGGAATAAAAGAATTATATTGAGGCAATGGACTCTTAAAGACTCATAAAGAAAAAATTGAATCGAACTAATATAGGAAAGGCACTAAAATTAAAGAATTAGGAAAGCTTTGCCTCTTCAGCTGATCCAGGAAGGAAGCCAGAGAAATCAAGAGGTAGAGAAGAGGAAGGAAATTATTGCAAGCATGTCAAATAACCAATGAAAATGTCAGTAGCACCATGAGAAGGAATTTCTTTTTTCTAGGAACAATAAGAAAGACAGTTTAAATGGACTGAAAAATATGTGTTGGAGAAGAGGATATAAGAAAACTGAATGGTGTAATTTCAGGGAAAAAAAGAAAAAAGAATTAAGAGATTAGGAAAGACTTTTTGATCTGATCCATAAAGGAAGCTACAAGAAACCAGAAGATAAAGGAAAGAAAGGAGTTACATTTCCTTAAATAATAGGGATTTAAAGTAGTTTTGCAAGATGATAGAGAGCTTTGATTACCTTGTTTGAGAATTGCATTTTCATACTCCTTTGACCATTTATCAACTGGGGAGTGACTTGTATCAACTCATTTTTCTATGTTTGAGAAAGGCCTTTATTAGAGGAATTTGTAAAAAAAAATCCTACCATTATTATTACTATTATTTTCCATTCTATTTACACTGGTTTAATTTATGACCTCCACATACTCCAATTTTCCTCCTTTTCTGTCAGCCCCACACCTCATCTCATAACCTCTTCTTGTCCTATTTTCCTATAGGGTAAAATAGCTTTCTATACCAAAATAATAGTGTATATTTTTTCCTTTATTAAGCAAATTCTGATCAGATTAAGGTTCATGAGAATTCTACCCCCCCTCCAGCATCTTTCCCTCTACTTTGAAGGATCTTTCATGCATCTTTTAGTTCAATAATTTACCCCATTCTATTTTTCCTTTCCCCTTTCCTCCCAAGAGATTCCTCTTTCCCATTCCTTAATTTTATTTTGTCTTTCATACCATCACATCAGATTCAACTTACACCTTCACCCTCTGTCTATGTATACTCCTCCTAACAGCCCTAATAATGACAAAATTCTTTGGAGTTACAAAAAACATCTCCTGACATATGGTTGTAAATAGTTTAACCTTATCCCATATCTTTTGATTTCTCTTTTGTATTAACCTTTTAATGCTTCTCTTGAGTCTCGTATTTAAAACTCAAATTTTCCATTCAGATCTGGTCTTTTTATCAGGAATAATTGAAAGTTCCCTATTTCATTGTATATTAATTTTTTCTGAAATATTATGCTCAGTTTTACTGGGTAAGTGATTCTTGTTTGAATCCCTAGCTTGTTTAACTTCTGTAATATATATATCAGGCCCTCAAATCCTTTAATTCTCTATTTTATATAAAATTCTTGTGTTACCCTAATTGTGACTCCATATTCAATTTTTTTTTCTGCTTCGAATATTTTCTGCTTGACCTTGGAGTTGAGAATGTGGCTATAACATTACTGGGAGTTATATTTTGTCTTTCAGGAGGTAATCAATAGATTCTTTCCATTTCTGCCTTGTCTTCTAGTTCTAAAATGTCAGGGCAATTTTCCTTGTTTTCTTGAAAGATGTCTAAGCTTTTTGAGATGATGGATTTCAGGTAGCCCAACAATTCTTAAATCATTTCTCCTATATTGATTTTACAGGTCAGTTGTTTTGTTCATTAAGATATTTCATATGTTCTTTTTTGTTTTCATTCTTTTGACTTTGAATGTTTCTTGATGTCTCGTGGATTCTTTAGAATCAACTTGTCCAATTCTAATTTTTAAAGTTTGGTTTTTTTAAGTGAAATTATGTGCCTCCTTTGTGATTTGGCCAATCCTTCTTTGTAAATATTTCTTTTCTTCAGCCAATTTTTGTACCTGTTGTATATTTTTCCAAAGAATGAATTCTGTCTTTCTCAAAGCTTTTCTTCACTACATTTTTGTATATATTTTTCCCCATATGGAAAATTCAGATTATGAAGTAGTCATTCTCTTCTTTGGATTTTTGTGCCCTTTTCCCCATTTGCCTATTCTGTTTTTTAAAGCTATTAATTTTTCAACATTTTCTTACACATCTTTTACCAGGTTGTTGACTCTTTTTTCATTATTTTTCCTGTATCATTCTCTTTTAATTTCCCATTTTTTCTTCTGCCTCTCTTATTTGATTTTTAAGATACTTTTTTAACTCCTCCACTAATATCTTTGGGGTTTAAGAGAAGATAATAGTTTCCTTGGAGGCTTTGGATGCAGCAATATTATTTTGTTATGGTCTGAATTTGAGTCTACACTGTCACCAAAAGAACTTTTCAAGTTGTTGTTGTCAGAACCTCATCATCTGTGGATGAGAGCTCCAGAACCCTTCCCTGATGCATCTGTTGTACCCACAATCTGTCACCATTGTGGGGCCCATTCTTGTGCTCTGTGCTCCATCTTCACAGAGATTCACTAAATGCCTTGTGCTGGCCTTTTAAGTTGTTGTGAGCTGAAAGAATACTTCACCTTTTATTTCTGTGGGTTATGCTACTCCGGAATTTGTTTTGAGGCTTTGGGGAAGGTAATTTGGTAAAAAACAGTGAGATCCATCAGCCTTCTCCACTATCTTCAGGTATTCACTGAAGAAATGTTTCAAAGTTGAACTCAATAGATCTTGGCTACAGATTGTGTAGAGGAGATGATAGTTGATGAATACTAGAAAGTAACCCATTTGTGATGTTGAGAGGCAGAGATGATGGTAATACTTGGAATAAATAATGGTAATACATGGATACAAAGATAGGAACCTTGAGAGTAGGAAGAAAATTTGAAAGAGAGAGGTTTTGGAGGGAAAGAGTAATACAGTTTGCACACACAATTCAAGTTGTCATTAATAGGCAGTAATGAAAGAATAACTAGAGATCACCAGAGAAGTTAAGACACAACAAGTATATTTGAGAATCATGAACTGATAGGTGATATCTGCATGGAAGCTGATGCTATCACCAAGGGAAATAGAGATCAGTATCTCCATTAAGAGTAAGCTTTTGGGGTCTATTATTCTCCTTTCCTTCTTATTCCAAATGCTTGGCCAAGACAGAATATAAAATACTCAGTTATAGAACATTGTATTTCAAAAACACTAGAATCCAGATGTAGAAGAGGGCTAAGATTGTACACAGAGTAGAGATTAGTGTGTCCTTAGGTGGACATAAGTGAACCACAGCACTTACTGGAATCCCAACTGAACCTTTAAAATGCTTGTACATGAATAACAGCTCACAATTCTCTAGCTCTGGCCTAAATACATCATCTACATAACAGCCTTGGAAATTACACTGTGCAGTAACAAATTGGAGTCCAGGGAGTTTCATAAATTTATCTTAGATCACTCCGAGATTTGGTATAAGCTAATTCTTTAGGGAGATATAATGTGGAAAACTGAGATTCAAGCCCAGATCCTCTTGTTCCAAAGGCAGTGGTTTAGCCACTCCATCAGATGATGCCTTAGTAGATAGAGAGTTAAATAACACCCTCCCCATCTCTCTATAAAAATAAAACATAATAGGAAGGTACTTCTGAATGTATTCTTTCTAACTTTGCATTCAGATCTCATACCTGATATTTTCACTAAGACCTCAGGAGAGGCATATAAACTTTCTGGCCTCAGTTTTTTTTTCCCATCTATGAAATGAAGGAGTTTTTACTAGAAGATATTTTAGCTTCCTTCCAATTAGGAGCTGATGCTGCCATTCTTTGTGTGATGCATACAGTATAATAGAAATGTCCTAATCTTCCCTGTTCTGACTTCTGATGGTCTTTTAAATAAGGAGTGACCTCCCATTGGTTCAAAGTCTCTTATTCTTCTTGCTTTTCTTCCTCCTGGCTAAAAAATGCCTCTTTTATGCACCTAAATGAATACTATTCTAATAAGCTTCTTAGATTCAATAAAAGCATATTTTCCCTTGCTGTTCTTTAGGCAGGTCATAGGAATAAGTTCAATTGTCTATAGGTACAAACAAATTAGGGGAAGGGTGATTTAACTAATTGGAATATATTTTGGGAAATATATTGTTATATATTTATCCCAAACCTTTTTGTTTCTCATTCTGAATCTTACCTTTGGCAGTATAGGGAAATATCAAAAAAAGCACCATATACATCAGGTAGAGAGTCGTCATGGTCAGTGATCACCTAGAACCTTAGAATTATAGAAGACATGAAGAGAAGATAACTTAGCAGAAGATAGGATAAAATACAAATAAGACAAGAACAGAATAGGTAATAGCATATTTACCTTGGATCAGCTAATATCACCTCTCTTTTTTAAGCCCTTATCGTCCATCTTGGAATCAACACTGCGTATTGGTTTCAAGGCAGAAGAGTGGTAAGGGCTAGGCAAAGGAGGTTAAGGGACTTGCCTAGGTTCATACAGCTGGGAAATGTCTGAGGCCAGATTTGAACCTAGGACCTTACATTTCTAGGTCTGGCTCTCAATATACTGAGTTACACAGCTGCCCCCACATAATATCACCTCTTAAATGTCTGAAACTGTCTAAACCCAGGTCTTCCATGGCTTCAGTGTCGCCCCTCTATCAACACTGCCTCTCCTCCATACAAAATTGTTAAAATTCTTGAATATGTTTTATCATATAGATATTCCGTCTCTTCAAATGATAAAAACCATGCCCAAGATTCATTTTTGTCTTAGAAAACCAAGTTTCCAAATAGATTTTCCTTTATTTAAAAAAGCATAACATCTTCCATGTATTTTAACTTTTCCCCTATTTTATACACTCATTCTTCTATACAGACTCTGGATGCACTGTTCTTTCATGCTTATGTTTGCTAACATATGCATCATTGTTTGTTTGGGGTTTTTTTACTCTTTTGACTCTGACAGAAACCAGAAGCTACGTATTGTCTTGGACAATGACAAAAACAGTGGCCACCCCCCAACCAACATTTCAACATATTTTGGATGTCCTCCATCTCTGTGGAAAGAAGAACATGAATGTTTTAGAATCTTTGTTTATGGTCACAGAGAAGTTATGCTATATTCTGAAGCAGAATTGAGAGAATTTAACCCTAAACATTTGATTCAATAATTTGATTTTTTAACTTTAAAAAATTTTTCAGTTTCATGTAAAAAGTTTTTAACAATTGTTATCTGATGTCTTTTTATTCAGATTCCCTCTCTCCAAGAATCCTCTCCTCCAAAAGGCAATACATTGTTTCATATAGGTAATAACTGTGCAGTCATTACATACACACTTCTATATTCCTCATTTTAAAAAAGAAAATGTGTATATCATTTACAATAAAAAAAAATCCTTGTGAAAAGAATTAAATAAAAAATGCTATATCTGATTTGCAGTTAGAGGCCAATATTTCTTTCATTGGTTAAAGATTGCATTCTTTATCATGAGTCCCTTGTGATAAACTTGGTACTCTGCTTTCCTGATAATATTTCAGTAGTTTGAAGTTGATCACCATACAATATTTTTGTTATCATATACAGTGTTCTGCTGTTTCTTCTCACTTCATTTTGCATCAGTACATGAAACTGTTTCCAGCTTTTTCTGAACTTATCCTCTTCATTATTTTTGGTAGAGGTAGTTCCTTTTCCCTGATCTCTGTCTGATCTCTGGGATATAGACCCCCAGTGCACATAGTTTTATGGTCCTTTCAGCCTGGTTCCATATTCTCTCTAGAATGGTTGCATCAGTTCACAGTCCCACCAAAAGTGTATCAGTAATCATGTTTTTCTTCATTCCTTCCAATATTTATTTGTTTCCTTTTTGGTCATGTTAGCCAATATGAGCAAAGAGATGTGATATCTCAGATTTGCAATTTTTTTTATTAATATTTACTTGGAACACTGTTTCATATGACTATAGAGAATTTTAATTTCTTTATCTGAGAAAGTGCCTATGCATATCCTTTGAGTATATGTCAAATATAATAAAACATTACATCTATAAATGAGGTGGAGAAATGGAATCTCCCACCACTTAATTCAGGACTAGAGTATAATAGAGATGGAATGGAGCTAATTGCCTCCTTTTTTATTTGGCCAATCTTCCTTTGTAAAGAGTTCTTTTCTTCAGCAAATTTTGTGCCTGTTTCTCCTCCCCCAAATAACCAATTTAGTATTTCACAAAGCTTTTCCTTCATTCCATTTTGTGTGTGTATATATATTTCCCACAAGGAAAATTCTGCTTTTTAAGTAGTTCTTCTCTTCATTGGATGTTTGTGCCCTTTTGCCAATTGGACTATTCCATTTTTTAAGCTATTAATTTCTTTAGTATTTTCTTATATCACTTTTACCAAGTTATTGACTTTTTTATGATTTTTCTTCTGCATCGTTCTCATTTCATTTCCCAATTTTTCTTCTGTCTCTCTGATTTTATTTTTAAGATCATTTTTATCTCCTCCACTAATTCATATGGGGTTTGAAAGAAGTTAATATTTTGCTTGGAGGCTTTGGATGCAGTAATATTAACTTGTCTTCTGAGTTTGAGACTACCCTGTCACCAAAATAACTTTCCACATTGCATTTTTTTTGTTGTTGTTATTTGCATATTTTCTTGTCTTTTTGTTTTCTTTTAAAATTGGTTAAAGTTGGGCTCTATAACTGTGCTGAAAGGAACACTGTTCCAAACTTTAGGTTCTTTCTGCAGAACTAGCTGTGGGGATCTATCTACTTTCAGTTTTTTCAAAGTGATTCAATGTAAGGAAAGATGTGATTAATATTCTCTCAATCTGTGCTGGTTTCTGAGAATAACCACAAACTCTCTTTTCTACATTGGAACTGTGACCAGGATATACTGGTCCTCTGTGGTTTCAAGTACTAGTTAGTGCTAGTGCTCTGCTAAAGTACAACTCTCTCCCAAGGATGTGACCTTGTTTAGTGTATAGGCAAAATTATAAGAACCTTGCACTCAGAACAGCAAAAGGACCCTTGTAGTCTTCTGAGAAATTATCTGAACCCCCTTACCATCTGTAGATGAGAGCTCCAGAAGCCATCATTGTTGCATTGGTTTCACCAACAGTCTGTTACCATGGTAGGGCCCATCCTAGTGTTCTGTGCTCCATCTCCACCCAAGTACCTAAATCCCTTGTGCTGTCCTTCTAAGTTTTTTTTCAGCTGAAAAAAGTACTTTGCCTCATATTTTCTGAGTTATGTTGCTCCAGAATTTGTTTTGAGATGTTTTGGAAGGTAATATGGTTGAAATCAATGAGGTCCATCTACCTTCTCCAGCATCTTTGGGTATTCATTGTAGAGATGTTTCAAAGATGAACTCAACAGATATTGGCAACAGATTGAGTAAGAGAGAAGAGAGTGCATCAGTTCTTGAAAGTTACCACTGTTAGTTGTCCTGAGAGGCAGAGATGATGGTAGCATTTGGAATAAATATTGGTACTATATGTATAGTAGCCTTGAGATTAGGAAGAAAATTTGAAAGAGAGACACTCTGGAGAGAAACAGGAAAATTTGAATTTATTTTATATATTAAACACTCAATTCAAGATGACATTAATAGGCAATTAGGGAAGAAAACTAGAGATCATCAAAGAAGTTAGGACACAATAAGTATATTTGAGAATAATAAACTGAGAGGTGATAACTGCATGGAAGCTGATGTTATGATCAGGAGAAGTAGAGATCATTATCACCATTAAGAGTAAATTTTTGGGATTCTATTATTCTTCTTTCCATTTTCTTTCAAATGTTTGGCGAGAACAGCATGCAAAATATGTATATCCAGAACAGTGTATTTCAAAAGCAAATGATGTGAGGGGGACTTCTGGGTTAACATGGCTGCAATCTAGATGTGAATCTTTTCCTCTCCCCAGCACTGAAAAAAATAAACTGCCTCAAAAGAATATAAAAATCACCTTTGGAAGAACAGAGGGACTCTCTAGTACCCCACAGAAATGAAGATAAGTGGGGTTTGAACATTTCCACACTATAAGAAGGAGGGAAAGCTTGCATAAAAAAGTAAACTGAACCGCCCTTTCCCCCCGCCACCCCCCCTCCAAACCTGAGTAAGGTATCAGAGCACTCACTGGGACAGTGAGTGAGTAAGGGACCTCTCTGTCTGGGGACGGGGCATACCAGGGTCCTTGGGATATAAAGACTGCAAGGAAACAACCTCTCAGGGTGGTTTCACGGAAGATTGCGACCCTGAGCACAGGGGCAGCCACGCTGAACACAGAGGCAGTTGTGCTGAGATCAGGAGTGGTTAAGCTGAGCACAGGGGCCTGCTCTCTAAGAAACATTGGAGGCTGTGAAGAACTACTCTGAGGCAACCTAAATTCATATAAAACCCACCTATATCACCCAGAACCCAAACCAAAAAGGAAATGTGAATAAAACCACCAAAGGAATGGCTCACATGGCCCAAAATCAAGCCTCCAGGAAGAAAGGCAAAAAGGTGACTATTGAAAACATTTATGGCTGGAGTACCCAAGGAAAAGAAGAGAAAGAGGATGAAACCCAAACAAAATCAAAACATGCCTCCCAAAATGGAAATTATCCACAAGCTCTGGAAGAACTCAAATTAGAGCTTACCCAAAAGATGGAAACCTTCTGGAAAGAAAAATGGGAGAAAGAGATCAGCAGTCTGATAGACAAGGCTTCACAATTGGAGAAAGAGCTGGAAGCATCTAATAGAAGGGCAGACAAAGCTGAAAAGCAAAAGCAATCCCTAAAGACCAGAATTAAGCAACTGGAATACAGTGAGCTTGCAAATCAGCAAGAATTAATAAAGCAAAGCCAAAAAATTAATGAATTAGAAGAAAGCATAAAATATCTCACTGAAAAGGTGACAGACCAAGAAAACAGAGGAAGAAGAGACAATGTGAGAATTATTGTTTTGCCCGAAAAACCAGAGATAAACAAAAATATTGATGCTATACTACAGGAGATTATAGAAGAAAATTACCCACATGTTCTGGAGCAAGGGGGCAAAATAGAAATAGAAAGGGTTCATAGTACACCCTCTATACTAAATCCCCAAAAGACAACCCCCAGGAATGTAATTGCCAAATTTAAGAGCTTCGAAGAAAATGAGAAAATCCTACAAGAAGACAAGAAGAGGAGCTTCAGATATAGGGGGGCTCCCATAAGAGTCACACATGACTTAGCGGCTAACACACTAAGAGACAGCAAAACATGGAACATGATATTTAGAAAGACAAGAGAGGTGGGTCTCCAACCAAGAATCAACTACCCAGAAAACTGACTATATACTTCCAGGGGAAAGTATGGGCATTCAACAAAACAGATTTCCAAGCATTTGTAAGAAAAGACCAGAACTTAGTGGAAAATTTGATATTCAATCACAGAAAGCAAAAGAAACATGAAAAGGTAAATATGAAAGAAAAGGAAAAGGAGATAATCTTATTGTTTTCTTTAAGTCAAACTCTCTTCTATAAGGACTACATCTACATCAAATTATATATATTAATATGTGGGGAAAATGTATTGTGTAACTCTCAAAAATTGTATGCACCATAAGTGTAGTTAGAAGAATCATGCATAGGGAAAGATTGGGGCATCAAAAAGATTTTGTGCAAAGAAAAGAAAAGGGAGGGGGGGAAACATCGACAATACTAAGATTTACTTCTAGAAATGGGGGGGTGACTAAATAGAATAATCTTTCCCATACAAAGATACACTTGGGAAGGGGAGGGGAAGATCTCTCATATAAGAAGGAGAGGAAGAGAGTGTGAAGGGGTATTACTTAAACCTTACTTGCAGTGAAATCAAATCTGAGAGGGAAGAACATCTAGATCGAGAGGAATCCTGAATTCTATCTTATCCAACAGGGTAAGAAAGAAAGGGAAATTAAGATGGGAAGGGGATGGGAGTATAAAAAGGGAGGTAAGGAGAGGGGGAAAGGGAAGGGTGCATAAAAAGGGAGGGGCTAGAAAGGGAAGCATATCAAGGGAGGGGACAAGGGTGACTGACCTAAAGTAAAACACTGGTTCAAAAGGATATAGCTAAAGAAGAAAGATCAGAAATATGAGAAGATATAAAAATGCCAGCGAATCCACAAATGACAATCATAACTTTGAACATGAATGGTATGAACTCACCCATATAATGTAGACAAAAAGTAGATTGGATTAGAACCCAAAACCCTATCATATGTTGTCTTCAAGAAACACATAAGAGGTGGGTTGATACTCACAAGCTTAGAATTAAACGATTGAGTAAGACGTTTTGGGCCTCAACTGATAGGAAGAAGGCAGGAATTATAATCATGATATCTGACAAAGCCAAAGCAAAAATAGACCTGATCAAAAGGGATAGGGAAGGTAAATATATTCTGTTAAAAGGGAGTATAGACAATGAAGAAATATCACTAATCAACATGTATGCACCAAATGGTATAGCATCCAAATTTCTAATGGAGAAACTAGGAGAATTGAAGGAGGAAATAGACAGTAAAACCATTTTAGTGGGAGACTTGAACCAACCACTATCAAATTTAGATTAATCCAACCAAAAAATAAATAAGAAAGAAGTAAAAGAGGTGAATGAAATCTTAGAAAAATTAGAGTTAATAGACATATGGAGAAAAATAAATAGGGACAAAAAGGAATACACCTTCTTCTCAGCACCACATGGCACATTCACAAAAATAGATCCTACACTAGGTCATAGAAACATGGCACTCAAATGCAGAAAAGCATAAATAATAAATTCAACCTTTTCAGATCATAAAGCAATAAAATATTGATCAGCAAGGGTACATGGAGAGCCAAATCAAAAATTAATTCATAATTAAATAATATGATACTCCAAAATCTGTCAGTTAAAGAAGAAATCATAGAAACAATTAATAATTTCATTGAGGAAAGTGACAATGGTGAGACATCCTTTCAAACCTTATGTGATGCAGCCAAAGCAGTACTTAGAGGAAAATTCATATCCCTGAGTGCATATATTAACAAATTAGTGAGGGCATAGATCAATGAATTGGAAATGAAAATCAAAAAACCTGAGAACGAACAAACCAAAACCCCCCAGAAGAAAATCAAACTAGATATCCTAAAAATTAAGAGAGAAATTAATAAAATTGAAAGTGATAGAACAATTCCACTAATAAACAAGACTAGAAGCTGGTATTTTGAAAAAACAGACAAAATATACAAACTACTGGTCAATATAAGTAAAAAAAGGAAAGAAGAAAGGCAAATTAACAGAATAAAGGATGAAAAGGAGGACCACACCTCCAATGAAGAGGAAATTAAGGCAAACATTAAAATCTACTTTGCCCAACTATATGGCAAAAAATATACCAACCTAGGTGATATGGATGAATATTTACAAAAATAGAAATTGCCTAGACTAACAGAAGAAGAAATAGATTTTTTAAATAACCCCATATCAGAAAAAGAAATCCAACAGGCCTTCAAATAATTTCCTTAAAAAAATCCCCAGGGCCTGAGGGATTCACCAGTGAATTCCATCAAACATTCAAAGAACAGCTAACCCCAATACTATACAAACTATTTGACATAATAAGCAAAGAGGGAGTTCTACCAAATTCCTTTTATGACACAAACATGGTATTGATCCCAAAGCCAGGCAGGCCAAAAACAGAGAAAGAAAATTATAGACCAATCTTCCTAATGAATATAGATGCAAAAATCTTAAATAGGATACTAGCAAAAATACTCCAGTAAGTGATCAGAAGAGTCATTCACCATGATCAAGTAGGATTTATACCAGGGATGTAGGGTTGGTTCAATATTAGAAAAACCATCCACATAATTGACCACATCAACAAGCAAATCAACAAAAATCACACGATTATTTCAATAGACACAGAAAAAGCCTTTGATAAAATACAACATTCATTCCTATTAAAAATACTAGAAAGCATGGGAATAGAAGGGTCATTTCTAAAAATAATAAACAGAATATATCTAAAACCATCAACTAATATCATCTGCAATGGGGATATATTAGATGCATTCCCAATAAGATCAGGAGTGAAACAAGGATGCCCATTATCACCTCAATTATTTGACATTGTACTAGAAACATTAGCAGTAGCAATTAGCGAAGGAAAAGAAATTGAAGGCATTAAAATAGGCAAGGAGGAGACCAAGTTATCACTCTTTGCGGATGACATGATGGTCTACTTAAAGAATCCTAGAGATTCAACCAAAAAGCTAACCGAAATAACCAACAACTTTAGCAAAGTTGCAGGATACAAAATAAACCCACATAAGTCGTCAGCATTTCTATAGATTTCCATCACAACTCAACAGCAAGAACTAGAAAGAGAAATCCGATTCAAAATCACCTTAGACAAAATAAAATACTTAGGAATCTATCTCCTGAAACAAACACAGGAACTATATGAACACAACTACAAAACACTCTCCACACAACTAAAACTAGACTTGAGCAATTGAAAAAAACATTAACTGCTCATGGGTAGGACAAGCCAATATAATAAAAATGACCATCCTACCCAAACTCATTTATCAATTTAGGGCCATAACCATTGAACTTCCAAATTTTTTTTTTTTACTGATTTAGAAAAAAACATAACACAGTTCATTTGGAAGAACAAAGGATAAAGGATATCCAGGGAAACAATGAAAAAAAAAATACAAGGGATGGCGGCCTTGCAGTCCCAGATCTCAGACTATACTATAAAGCAGCAATCATCAAAACAATTTGATACTGGCTAAGAGACAAAAAGGAGGATGAGTGAAATAGACTTGGGGCAAGTGACCTCAGGAAGACAGTATATGATAAACCCAGAGAACCCAGCTTTTGGGACAAAAATCCACTATTTCATAAAAACTGCTGGGAAAATTGGAGGACAGTGTGGGAAAGATTAGGTTTAGATCAACAACTCACACCCTATACCAAGATAAATTCAAAATGGGTGAATGACTTGAACATAAAGAAGGAAACTATAAGAAAATTACACAAACACAGGATAGTATACATGTCAGACCTGTGGGAAGAGAAAGACTTTAAAACCAAGTAAGACATAGAAAGAGTCACAAAATGTAAAATAAATAATTTTGACTACATCAAATTAAAAAGGTTTTGTGTAAACAAAATCAATGTAACCAAAATCAGAAGGAAAGCAACAAATCGGGAAGCAATCTTCATAAAAAACTCTGGCAAAGGTTTAATTACTCAAATTTACAAAGAGCTAAATCAATTGTACAAAATATCAAGGTATTTTCCAATTGATAAATGGGCAAGGGACATGAACAGGCAGTTCTCATCCAAAGAAATCAAAAGTATTAATAAGCACATGAAAAAGTGCTCTACATCTCTTATAATCAGAGAGATGCAAATCAAAACAACTCTGAGGTATCACCTCACACCTAGCAGATTGGCTAACATGACAGCTATGGAAAGTAATGAATGCTGGAGGGGATGCGGCAAGGTAGGGACACCAATTCATTGCTGGTGGAGTTGTGAATTGATCCAACCATTCTGGAGGGCAATTTGGAACTATGCACAAAGGGCAATAAAAGACTGTCTGCCCTTTGATCCAGCCATAGCACTGCTGGGTTTGTACCCCAAAGAGACAATAAGGAAAAAGACTTGTACAAGAATATTCACAGATACACTCTTAGGGTGGCCAAAATTTGGAAAATGAGGGGATGACCTTCAATTGTGGAATGGCTGAACAAATTGTGGTATATGTTGGTGATGGAATACTATTGTGCTAAAAGGAATAATAAAGTAGAGCAATTCCATGGAGACTGGAACGACCTCCAGGAAGTGATGCAGAGTGAAGGGAGCAGAACCAGGAAATCATTATACACAGAGACTGATACACTGTGGTACAATCGAAGGTAATGGACTTCTCCATTGGTGTCAATGCAGTGTCCCTGAACAATCTGCAGGGATCTAAAAAACACTATCCACAAGCAGAGGATAAACTATGGGAGTTAAAACACCGATGAAAAGCAACTGCTTGACTTCAGGGGTTGAGGGGATATGACTGAGGAGAGACTCTAAATGAACACTCTAATGCAAATACCAACAACACGGAAATGGGTTTGAATCAAGAACACATGTCCCAGTGGAATCATGCATTGGCTATGGGAGAGGTGATGGGAGGGGGTGAGGGGAGGAAAAGATAATGATCTTTGTTTCCAATGAATAATGTTTGGAAATAAAAAAATAAAATAATGTTAAAAAAAAGCAAATGATGTGGACCAAGTAGCTTCTAAAATCCTGGAATCCATAGATGTACAGGAGGGCTCAGATTGTACTCAGATTGGAGAGTAGTGTGTCCTTAGGAGGACAAAAGTTAACAACATCTTCTGGAACCCCAAACTGAACCTATATTATAATGCTTGAATATTAATAACATCTCACATTTCTCTAGCTCTTTCTTAATATATTCATTCTAACACATTCAAATCTTATACCTGGTTCTAGCAGTATAATCTAAGGAGAGGCATTTTCTGGCCTCAGTTTTTTTTTTATTTATAAAATGAAGGAGTTTTTTACTAGAAGACCTTTTAGCTTCCTTCCAGTTAGGAGCTGATGCTTTCATTTGTGTGATGCTCACAGTATATGAAATATTCAACTTTTCCCTGACATGACCTATCATGTTGTTTAAGAGTTCTTTTAAATATGCAGTGACCTCCCTCTATTACAGAGTCTCTTATCCTTCTAGATTTTCTTCCTCCTGGACAAAAATGCCCCATTTATGTACCCAAATGAATACTAATCTAATAAGCTCCTTAGACTCAGTTAAATCTTATTTTCCCTTGCTGTTCTTTAAGCAAGTCTCAGTAATAAGTTCGATTGTCTGAAGGTACAAACAACTTAGGAGGGAACTGACTGAACCAATCCTACATGTATATATAAATATTTCCCAAAACTTTTTGTTAGTCATTCTAAATCTTACCTTTGACAGCATAAAGAAATACCAAAAAGAGCATCATATACATTATGTAGAGAGTCCTCGTGATGAATGATTGCTTAGAGCCTTGGAATTATAGATGACATTAAGGGAAAACAACTTAGCAGAAGATAAGACAAAAAACAAATAAGGCCAGAACAGGCTAGAGGTAAATACCAATTTACTTCGGTTCTGTTAATATCACCTCTTAAAAGTCTGAAACTGACTAAAGTAACATTCCCAGGAGCTTGGAATACTGCAATACTCATTGGCCTTGGAAATTATTAAACATTAACGAACATTAAAATTTAATATAGAGTTGTTGAAAAAATTGTGAAGTTCTACAGTAAGCCTTAGCAAATATCCCATAATTTTTTTTTAATCTGAAAGGATTCTTTGTCAAGTGGACTCAATTCCCTCTATCTCTGGTGACAAACAGAATGGTTTCAAGAGTAACAACTTGAATGTTGTGGCTATACTAGCTCCTTTCAGAGGCAGCTCTTTCTTATATAAATGTTTTTGGACCAAAGTTTGACATCCTAGAGGTGTTGAAGAATTTCTAAACCATGGTTCCTAGACGACCCATTGAAAAATCTCATCTATCACCAAAGAATATATTGAAAGTCTATTAGAAAAGAGTAGATTGGTTCACAGCCAGTTTAGGGACACAGATAATTTAAAAAATAAGTCCCTCAAGAGTAGATAAATTCAAGTGTCCCTGTGCCATCACAACTTTTGTCATCATGGTTTCAATATGTCATGGATTGCCATAAGACATTAGGTGAGAATTTTTGCAACTTTTGTGGAACTGTAGATGACACGTAAAGACCAAAAAATGACATAGAAAAAGTTTAGAAATATAGAAATACATTTACTATATGTATAATGTTGTATAACATCAACATATTTTATCTTTTAATATCATCCAATATATTAAATATCTTTTTTAAAGTTAAAATAAGTAAAAGTTAAGGTTTACCAGAGAATATGGCAGTAAGAAGATTTTATGTAGGTTTAACAGATAACAGATGTAATACACACTTAACCAAATTGGCCACCTAACTAGCGTCAAAATCGTCCTGGATCAATTCATTGCTTCTAGTAGAGAAGTTCATTGTGTTCATTTGTGCCACAGTGTATCAGTCTCTGTATACACCTTTTCCCTGATACTACTCCTTTCACTTCACATCAATTACTAGAGGTCTTTCTTCTTCACATGGAATTCCTCTAGTTTATTCTTTTTCTTTCAGCATAATAGTATTCCATCACCAACAGAAACCACAATTTGTTCAGCCATTCCCCAATCAAAGGGCACCTACTCATTTTACACTTTTTTGCCACCACAAACAGAGTGGCTATAAATATTTTTGTACAAGTAATTTCCCTATTATCTCTTTAGGGTACAAACCCAGCAGTGGTATGGCTAGATCCAAGGGCAAGCATTCTTTAAAAACCCTTTGAACATCGTTCCAAGTTGACTTCCAAAAAGTTTGGATCAATTTCCAACTCAACCAGCAATGCATCAGTGTTCCAATTTCTCCCAACCCCTCCAACATTTATTGCTTTCCTTTGCTGCCATATAGACCTAGGTGTGGGGTAGTACTTCAGAGTAGTTTTGATTTGCATTTCTCCAATTATGAGAGATTTAAAACACTTCATCAAATTCTTATTGATAGTTTTGATTCCTTTATCTGAAATCTGCCTATTCATGTCCCTTACCCATTTATCAAGTGGGGAATGACTTGAACTTTTGTACAATTGATTTAACTCCTTATGAATTTGAGAAATTAGACCTTTGACAGAGGTTTTTATTATAAAGATTTTTTCCCAATTTGTTGCTTCTGTTTGGTTGCATTACAATAACTTTGTTTGCACAATAACTTTTAAATTTAATTTAATTTAATTTAAACTGCTCTATTTATATTTTGTAATATTTTCTATCATTTGCTTGGTCTTAAATTCTTTCCTTTCCATACATCTGACAGGTATACTATTCTATGTTCACCTCATCTATTCATGACTGCATTCCCTATATTTAAATCATTTACCCAGTCTGAATTTATCTTCGTATAGCATGTGAGATGTTGATTAAAATCTAATTTCTCCCATACTGTTTTCCAATTCTCCTAGCAGTTTTTGTGAAATAGTGGGTTCTTGTTCCAAAAGCTAGAATCTTTCGTTTTATCATACACTATCTTGCTGAGTTCATTTACACCAAGACAATTCTAATCATCCAGTCTTCTGTCTCTTAGCCAATACCATATTGTTTTAATGATCATTGCTTTATAGTACAATTTAAGATCTGGTACTGTTAGGCCCCCATCCTTTACAATTTTTCATTAATTTTCTTGATATTCTTAATATTTTGTCCTCCAAATCAAGTTACAATTTTTTCTAATTCCGTATGAAAAGCTTCTTCGTATTTTGATAGGTATGACTCTGAATAAGTAAATTGATTTGGGTAGGATTGTAATTTTTATTATATCTGCTCATCCTACCCATGAGCAAGTAATGTTTTTTTTCCATTTATTTAGATCTAGTTTTAATTGTGTGGAAATTGTTTTGTGTTTGTGTTCATATAATTCCTGTGTTTGTCTCACCAGATAGATTTCTAAATATTTTACATTGTCTAGGGAAGTGATGGACATCCTTTTGAGGTTAGTGTGTCAAAATTCACCAAAAAACTGAGCATTACTTGGGTGGTGTGTCACTTTGAGAAAACAACCATAATTTCACGATATTTATGGTTTAAATTACAAATTGTATAATTGTAATATATAGCTGTATTAAAAAGAAACAACAATTAGTGATTTAGCTTACCTGCTTAGTGACTTCTTTGTTCATCTGTCAGTTGGGTTCTTTTGTTGGTCTTGATATTATCTAACTTGTATGGTGTTCGGGGGAATTCTTTAACATTAATTTGAACCCAGGATCTCCCATCTCCAGGACTGGCTCTCAATCCACTGAGCCACTCAGCTACCCATTAAACCACCAATTTTGAAGAATTAGATTATTTAGTTTCCAATTAATTTTAAATCTTCATTTTCATAAGCCCTTAGTGATTATAATTTTTATTGCATTATGGTCTGAAAAATTTGTGATTATTATTTCTGCTTTCCTATATTTGTTTATAATTCTTTTATGCCCCCAGCATATTGTCAATCTTCATATATGCCATATACTGATGAAAAGAAGATATATTCCTATGTATTACTATTTTGTCTCCAGATACCTATTACCTCTATTTTATCTAATTTTTCATTCACTTCCCTAATTTCCTTCTTATTTATTTTATGGATTGATTTATTTAGTTGTAACAGGGGAACTGTATAGAGGCCCATGAAAAATAACTGGAATAATTTAATAAAGAATTTTAAAATCAAATGAGAGAAGAAAAAAAAAGAAATGAGAGTGATGCAAGAGTATCAAGAAAAATGAGGCAAAAACACCAGAAAAGAGATGAAAAATACTAATTAACATAACGTTTTTTTCAAAATTATGAGGTTTGATTATCTTAGAGTGAAAATGAAAATTTGAAGGTTTTTATGAAATTTTTATGTCCTTTCTTGTGCTAATTCCTTTTGAAAGCTACATGTCTAAAGCTGTTCTTCCTGATTAGGTCTTTTTTATGAACAATTTTGATGGAGAATAAGGTGAGGCGTTTGTTCTTTTTTAGTATATAGGGAGGAAATTACAGTTGTTTTTTTCCTTTTTTTTATCAAAGTATGATTTTCTCAATAAAGAGGTGTTCTAGTAAGAGGATACCACTACCAATACCTTAGACATCTCCTTTGCAGCTTATATTAGCCTTTTTCATATTTTATTTTCTAGCATTCCATAAAATAATTTTAACATTTTAAAATTATGAATAAAAATATTCCTACCATACCTCCCTCACTCCCTACTACTTTTACTCATTCCCCAAGATAGTAAGTAATTTGATAGAGATTCTAGATGTGACATTATTTTTAAAAATTTTCCATATTAGTCATTTTGTAGGAAATTTTAAACAGAAAAGGAAGAACAAGAAAAAAGTGAAATATAGAATGTTTTGGTCTGCATGCAGCCTCCATCAACTCTTTCTAAAGGAAGCTGGCATTTTTCATCATTAGTTTCTGGGATTGTTTTGGATCAGTGTATTGCCAAAAAAAAACTAGGTCATTCTCAGTTGTTCATCATATAGCATTGCTGTTGTCTAATACTCTTCTGGTTCTGTTCATTTTATTTTGCATCTTTTTTTTCCTGAAATCTTCCTACTCTTCATTTCTTATGGCACAATTGTATTTTAGATCATAGTAGTTAACCACAGTCCACAAACTGCTACTTCATCTCCTGGTAGAAAATCAAGTCTTCCTTGCATAATGAGGGAAGGAGTAGGTGCTATAAATGTCTGTACAGGAGTACCTAATTCTATTGTGATTGGAAGATATTGTGGGTTTTTTGCAACTGGAAGGTTTTTGGTAACCCTGTGTCCAGAAAGTATATCAGTACCATTTGGTATAACAGAAAGTGCTTACATCACATCTGTTACATTTTGTGAAGTCAGACAATGTTTTATTCTTTTTTCCTTGTTATATCAAATTTCATTGATGTCTCAATTGTAATTGTTATCAGTGGCTTGAAGCATACTACTATTAAATAGAGGTTTTAATTGTTGAATATTATTTATGCTCTGCCTTCTTCACCTACTAGCCATTCCATCCTGTCTCTATTTCTCCTATGATCTCTCTATTGACAAAAAACTGGCAATATTGAAATTAAGTCAATTAAGAACCCTAGAAGTGTATCTAAATGTACAGGTGAAAAGAAGAATCAATCAATGCAGCAAACTTCATTCTTGTTTATTTTAATAAATTGCCATAGTTAGGGAGAGCCATAAATATGGAGCTGAGACACTCCTCCATTAAAAATAATGCAAGTTCCTGAAGAGTTGAAAGATAGCATTTTAGCAAGAAATTATTTTAATTAAGATATATACATTTTACACACAATTCTGTTGACTTGGACTACAACATAGTATAAAACTAACTTTTATATGCATTGGGATACCAAAAAATTCCTAACTTCCTTTAAGATATTTGCTTTGTTTTGACATTCTGGAAAAACAACCTGCAATACCTCCCAGTATCATTGGTATTGGTCTCCCTTCAAGCCACCTTTTGAAAGACTCAGGTTAATAATGATAACCTACAGGGGCCAAACATTATTACAACAATAACTCACACTCCCTAACCCACTAATGCTATGAATGGGTCCTAAATATAATCTAGGCTAAACTTCACTCTAAAACTTCACTTTACAGGTGCAGTGCCTTAAAGTGCTTCCATAGGTTCTAATCTGGTAAGAAACCATTAGGCTCAGCTGAAAGGAGTCAGCCCAAAATTTTTCTGCCTCTTCAAATATTCCTAAAGGGTATTGCTGCCTCCTTTAACCACCCCCTGTACTTTCACATTTTCTTATATCTATTTATGTCCATATCTAATATATCCTCATCCTATTCACAACACCATATTACATTAGAGTGAAAGTGGGAAAAATACTGGAAAGCAGTATGACCGAAACTAGACACATATCAGTATCTCATAATATATGCCAGAAAAATGTCGAAGTCCATACTTGATCTAGTAATAAAACATGACATCATAAATAAATTGTGAGAACATAGAAACCATTACCTATTAGAGACATGGATAAGTGAAGAAGTAATGTAAAAGATTTTATTACATTAAATTAAAAATGGTTTGAACAAATACAATGCAATCAAGGTTAGAGGGGAAACAACAATTTGTGGGGGGAGATTTTATACCAAGTGTTGCTGACAAAGTCCTTATTTCTCAAATATATAGAGAACAGAGTTGAATTCATAAGAATTTGAATCATTGTCAACTGAAAAAGAGTCAAAGCAAATGAACAGGCAGTTCTCAGAATAAGAAATTAAAACTATCTATGCTTCTATGAAGAAACTGCTCTTCATCAATACAAATTACAGAAATGCAAATTAAAACAACTGTGAGATGCTACTTCATACCTATCATCTCAGTTAACATAACCAAAAAGGAAAATGATAAATGTTGGAGGGGATGTGGAAAAACTAGAATACTAATACACTGTTGGTGGAACTGTGAACTGATACAACCATTCTGGAGAGCAATATGGAAAGAGGCTCAAAGAGTCATAAATCTATGCAAACCCTCTGACCCAGTAATACCATTTCTGGGTCTATATCACAAAGAGATCAGAGAATAGGATAAATTGATTCAGAGTGAACTGAGCAGAAGCAAAACAATATAGGCAGTAAGATATATTATACAGTGATCAGCTGTGAATGAGTAAACCATTATCAGCATAGCAAACTTCCAAGATATCCATGAGACACATGATGAAAAATGTTATTGACAGAGAAGAAACTGTTGGAGTCTGATTGCCCATCAAAAGCATGGCATTTTTGACTTTGTTTCCTTTGTGGCTTTTTATTGTATGTGTGATGTTAGTTTTTTAGGACATGAGGAATATAGAAATATGTATTGCATGACAGCAATGGCATAAACTATATCAGATTATTTACTGTCTCATGAAGGGTGGAGAAAGGAAGGAAGGCGAGCATCTGAATACCAGATGCTAGATGACAATTGTCAAAATCTGTTTCTACATGTAATTGAAAACATTTTAAAGTAAAAAAAGAAAATATGATGTTATTTCAAGGTAATCCAACTGGTTCAATTTGAATCATAAACTGCTGGTGGTTCTGCCTGTATGCAGTTTCCCCAAAATCCAACCCATCCTACTGTCAGCTTTTAATGTTATTTTCCTAAAGCTCAGGTCTAAGAAATCTACCATCTTCCTTCACAAAGAGGCCAAGTGTCTTCTTAAAGCCTCCAGGATAAAATACAAAACATACTGTTTCACATTCAAAGTCCTTCAAAATCTTGCCCTTTTCTATCTTTCCATTCTTCTTGCTTTTAACATATGCTCTTGAGTCACACAACACTGTCTTTCTGACTGTTCCAAGCTGTTCCTACCTGTTCCTGGATGGAAGGAAAAGATCAGATTTAGAAAGGATTTTAAAAAGCAAAATAAAAGATATTTAACATGAACCTGAAGGTAATAAAATATCACTGGAGATGGTTAAGGATGGGAATGACATAATTAGAAAAGCCTTTTATGAAGATGTAAGCTGAGTGGAGGATGTACAGGAATGGGAAGAGATCCACATGCAGGTTATGTGGCCAGTCCAGATGTGAAGTGATAAAGAACTGCACCACAGAGTTCTTGGCTCTGACTGTTTGAGCAAACGAGGTCTGAATTAATTTATATAATACTATAAATTTCCTCATTTTAGTATTGCTTAATCATAAATGTCTCTTCTTTTAGTTTCTATAAGATTCAGTTCTTCAAAAAGAAACTCAAGTTTATAAGCATCTTTAGAGTGTTTTCTTAGGTCCTATAAGTATTTTGTCATCTTCACATGAGGATAATCTTATCATCTGCCAATGTCTATAAATTTTAACGATTTTCCACTCTTATTGTTTAGCTACCTCTCTTGGTGATAAGTCACATATAGGAGAAGAAAGAGGGCATCTTCATTTTATCCCTATATTTACAGGAAAAGATCAAGGGTTTTGCTCTAAGAGATAATAACTTTTGTTGCTAGACATGTAGCTATTTCCTATTTAAAATTATTTTTGAAACCTTAGACTTTTAGAAATTGATACATTTTTAATCTTTTCAAGGTTATTTCTGTATCTTATTCTCCTAAGTATGGATCTTTCTGCTTAAAGATTAGGGTAGAGCTCCAAGACAAGGCCATCAAGAGTGTGCCTGATTGGATCAAATACACAGCAGAACCAAAAACTTGAGTTTAAGTCTAGGGCTAGAAGATGATCACAGTGAAATCAAAAGCTAATGACCAAACCTGAGGCAAGACATTAAGATATTAGCATCACAAGGGTCAATTGAATTAACAGGTATAGATGGCTCCCAGAGCTCTCAACCCACAGATGAGGAATTAAGCTGAGAATAATATCAAGCAAGGACTGAATATTATGAGATAACCCCAACTTCCCCCCAAAAAACAGAGCCTAAGTATAAATATATAGGGAAAAGAAGCTAAGAACAATAAGGAAAGCTCACATTAAAGAATTTTTATAGAGACAAAGAGCAAGGTACAGACACAGAAAGAGACAGTGAAAGCAAAGGAAATACATGAAAAGTCCAAAAGAAAAATATGGATTGGACATAAATTCTCAAAGAGCTCAAAGAAGACTCCAAAAACCAATTAATAGAATCACAGAGAAAGTGGGGAAGAGAAATGAAACTGATGCAAGAAGAAAGGAAAGTGATGTATGGAGAAATGAAAGAAATGAGCCAATTGAAAACAGACAAAAAACTGAGATAAGAAAACCAGATCTTAAAAATCAAAACTGACTGTCTAGAAAATAATGATTTCAATAGACATCAAGAAACAATAAAGTAGAATCAAAGGAATGAAAAAAAGAGGAAAACATGGAATATTGAAAAAGGAACTGACCTAGAATATAGAACTAGGAGAGACAATTTGAGAATTATTGGAATATGTGAAAGACATGATCAATTAAAAACTTTGGACATTATATTAAAAGAAATTATCAAAGAAAATTGCACAGAGATCTTCAAACAAGAAAATAAAATTGAATTTGAAAGAATTCACAAATCACGTCCAGAAAGAAATTGTCAAATGACAACTTCCAGGAATATAAATAGGTGAATTCAAGAGTAACCAACCCAAGGAAAAATTACATCAAGCAGCCAGAGAGAAGCAATTCAAATATCATGGAGCTATAATCAGAATCACACAGGACCTAGCAGCTTCTACATTAAAGGATCAAAAGGAATAGATTATAATATTCTGGAAAGCAAAAGATTTAGATTTACAAAACTGATAACCTATCTGGCAAAACTGAGTATATTCTTTCAAGGAAAAAAACAGGCATTCAATAAGATAGAAGATATCTAAGCATTCCTGAGGAATAAGCCAGACTTAAAGAAAAATTGCAGTCCAAACATGAGACACAAGAGAAGCCTAAAATGGTAAAAAAGAAATAGTAAATTGAAGGAACTCATAAAGATCAACATGTTTATATGTCTACATGGAAAGAGGATTTCTGTAATTCTCAAAACTTATTCTTAATAGTAGCGAAGATGAAAGAAATTTATTCAGAAAGAGGGTGGAGAAGTAATCTTATGATGATATGGTATATATGTAAATGTGATAATATGGAATAATATGTATATATGATGTGATGTGTATGCATATGAATAACTTGGGAAAAATAAATCTAGGACTGAAAGAGAAGTTGCACTGACAGAAAAAGGCAGAGAGAAATAGAATGGGGATAATTCTTTTTTTTAATTTTATAGTATTTTATTTGATCATTTCCATGCATTATTCATTAAAGACAGAGCATTTTCCTTTCCTCCCTCCAACCCCCCCGTAGCCGACGTGTGATTCCACTGGGTATCACATGTGTTCTTGATTCGAACCCATTGCCATGTTGTTAATATTTGCATTAGAGTGTTTGTTTAGAGTCTCTCCTCTGTCATGTCCCCTCAGCCACTATAGTCAGGCAGTTGCTTTTCCTCGGTGTTTCTACTCCCTCAGTTTGTCCTCTGCTTATGGATAGTGTTTTTTCTCCTAGATCCCTGCAGATTGTTCAGGGACATTACACTGCCACTAATGGAGAAGTCCATTATGTTCAATTATACCACAGTGTGTTTGTCTCTGTGTACAATGTTCTCCTGGTTCTGCTCCTCTCACTCTGCATCACTTCCTGGAGGTCGTTCCAGTCTCCATGGAATTCCTCCACTTTATTATTCCTTTTTTCACAATAATATTCCATCACCAACATATACCACAATGTGTTCAGCCATTCCCCAATTGATGGGCATACCCTCATTTTCCAATTTTTGGCCACCACAAAGAGTGCAGCTATGAATATTTTTGTACAAGTCTTTTTGTCCAGTATCTCTTTGGGGTACAGACCCAGCAGTGCTATGGCTGGATCAAAGGGTAGACATTCTTTTATCGCCCTTTGTGCATAGTTCCAAATTGCCCTCCAGAATGGCTGGATCAGTTCACAACTCCACCAGCAATGAATTAATGTCCCTACTTTGCCACATCCAGAATGGCGATAATTCTATAACATAAAGAAGCATGAAAAATCATTATAGAGACGAGAGGAGAGGATGTGTGCTAATGAGCAATATTTAAACATTACTCTCACCTTAACTGATTCAGAGAGTGAAAAACAAGTCTTTCTCTAATGAGTGGGGTATAGAATTCTCTCTTACCCTACAGAGAAATTGAAGGGAAATAATACAAAGGAAGAATAAGATAATTAGAGGGAGGGATAACTGGGGCAGGGGGTGACAAAAAGCAAAATACTGGTGAGGAGGAACATTGAGAGAGGGAATAGAGAAGAATGAAAAGGGGAAAATAGAATTAAGGGAAATACGAAGATAGTAATCATGATGCTGAATGTGAATGGGTTGAACTCACCCATTAATATGGAGGAGATAGCAGTGTGGAAAAACAGAATCATACTATATATTGTTGACAAGAAATACATTTGAGGCAGGGTGACACACACAGATTCATGTTAAAAGCCTAAAGCAGAATATATTATACATTATCCAAAGTACAAAAAGCAGGAGAAGCAATCATGATAGCAGACAAAGCCAAAGTAGAAAATAATCTGATTAAAAGAGATGAGGAAGGAAATTACATTTTTCTAAAATTTACTATAAATAAGGAAGTATTATCATAACTAAACATTTAAATCCCTAATGGAATAACATCCAGATTTCTAAAGGAGAAATTAAAGGACATTGTGAAGGAAATAGATAACAAGACCATATGATAGTAATCATGATGCTGAATGTGAATGGGATGAACTCATCCGTTAATATGGAGCAGATAGTAGTTTGGATTAAAAAATATATTCCTACTATATGTTGTTTACAAGAAACATATATGACACAGGGTGACACACACAGATTCAGAGTAAAAGCCTAGAGCAGAATATATTATACATTATCCAAAGTAAAAAAAAAAAAGCAGTAGAAGAAATCATGATAGCAGACAAAGCCAAAGTAAAAATTGATCTGATTAATAGAGATGAGGAAGGAAATTACATTTTTCTAAATATTACTATAAACAAGGAAGTATTATCATAACTAAACATTTATGCCCCTAAATGAATAACATCTAGATTTCTAAAGGAGAAATTAAAGGACATTGTGAAGGAAATAGATAGTAAGATCATATCAGTGGGGAATCTCCATTCCCTTCAGAACTAGATAAATTTAACAAAAAAATAAATAAGAAAGAACAAATGAAAGTGAATGAAATGTTAGGAAAATTAGAATTAATAGATATCTGGGGAAAATTGAACAAAGATAAAGAAGAATATACCTTCTTCTCAGCAATACATTATACAAGCACAAAATCAACCATATACTAGGGTATAACAATAATGCAAACAAATGCAGAAAAGCAGAAATAATAAATACAACTTTTCCAGGTCATAATGTAATAGAAAATTATAATAAACAAAGGTGCATGAAATGGCAAATTTAAAATTAATGAGAAAGTAAATAATCTAATTTTATAAAACTAGTTGGGTCAAAACATTTAGACTTCATTAAAGGGAATGACACTGAGAAGACCACATATAAAAATCTATGGGAGACAGCCAAAGCAGTACTCAGAGGAAAATTTATATCTCTGAGTCTCTATGTGAACAAAATGGAGAGGGTAGAGATCAATTAATTTGACTTACAACTTAAAAAAATTAGAAAAAGAACAAATGAAAAATCCCCAGATTAAAGTAAATTGGAAATCCTAAAAAATTAAAGGAGAAAATAAAAGTAAAAGAATTATGGAAATATTAAATAAGATTATAGCGTGGTTCCTACTTAGAAAAAACAAATGAAATAGATAAAATATAGGTTAATCTAATAAAAAAAGAAAGAAGAGAAAAACATTAACAGTATCAAAGATGAAAAAGGGCAATCTTATCTCTAAAAAAGAGGAAATTAAGTATTGATTAAGAACTATTTTGGACAATTATATGGCAATAAATATAACAATCTAGGGGAAATCGGTGAATATTTACAAAAATATAAATTGCCTAGATTAACAAAAGAGGAAATAGAATGCTTAAATAATACCATCTTAGAGAAAGAAATTAAACAAATCATCAAGGAACTTCTTAGGGAAAAATTCCCAGGAACAGATGGATTTACAAGTGAATTCTATTAAACATTTAAAGAACAACTAATAACAATACAATACAAAGTACTTGACAAATTAATCAAAAAAGGAATCTTAACAAATTCTTTTTAGGACACAAATATGGTACTGTTTCCAAATCCAGGCAGACCACAAATAGAGAAAGAAAAATACAGATCTAACTCCTTAATGAACATAAATGCAAAAATATTAAATAAAATGCTAGCAAAAAGACTACAGCAAATTGTCACAAATATTATCACCATGACCAGGTTGTATTTATACCAGGAATGCAAGGATGGTTTAATAATAGGAAAACCATCCATGTAATTGACTATATCAATAATCAAATCATCACTAATCACACAATTATCACAATATATGCAGAAAAAACCTTAGACAAAATACAGCACATAGTCATATTAAAAATACTAACAAGTATAGGAATGAAAGGGACGTTTCTCAAAAAAAATAAGTAGTATATATCTAAAACCACCAGCAAGAACCATCAGCAATGGGAACAATTTAGAAGCCTTCCCAATGAGATCGGGCATGAAGCAAGGATGCCTATTATCACCTCTATTATTTAATATTGGACTAGAAAGTCTATTGGCATCAATTAGAGGGAAAAATTGAATATATAGGAATCTAAATACCATAACAAATAGGAATTATATGAGCACAACTAAAAAACACTTGTCACACAATTAAAACTGTGTCTAAATAATTGGAAAAGCATTAATTGCTCATGAGTAGAAAGAACTAATATAATAAAAATGATAAATCTACCAAAATTAATTTAATTATTCAGTGCCATAATTATTAAACTTCCAAAATTTCTTTCAAGAGAATTAGAAAAACTTATAACAAAGTTCATCTGTAGGAACAAATGATGAATAATATGAAGTTAAATAATGAAAAAAAATGTGAAGGCTTGAGACCTAACAGTACCAGATCTTAAATTGTACTATAAAGCAATGGTCATCAAAACAATATGGTACTGGCTAAGAGACAGAATAGTGGATCAATAGAATAGACTAGGGATAAATGACCTCAGGAAATGAGTATTCAATAAATCTACCCATCCTGGACTGTAGGACAAGAACTCATTATTTGAAAAAAAACTATTGGGAAATTTGGAAAGCAATATGGGAAAAATCAGATTTGGATCAACACCTTACACCCTATCCCATTATAAATTCAAAATGGGTAAATGACTTAAATATAAGGAATTCAATAATGAATAAATTAGGAGACCACAGAATAATATATCTGGCAAATCTATAGGATCTTAGTCCAAGAAAGAGATAGAGAAAATTCCAGAATGCAAAATGAATGATTTTGATTACATCAAATTTAAAAAATGTATAAACAAAACCAATGTAACCAAAATTAGAGGAAAAGAAACAAATTTGGGGGAATTTTTTTTAAACCCTTACCTTCTGTCTTGGAGTCAATACTATGCATTGGCTCCAAGGCAGAAGAGTGGTAATGCCTATGCAATGGGGGTCAAGTGACTTGCCCAGTGTAACACAGCTGAGAAGTGTCTGAGGCTATATTTGAACCTAGGTCCTCAGGTCTCTAGGCTTCATTTTCAATCCACTGAGCTACCCAGCTGCCCCAGGAAAAAAGCTTTATACCAAAACTCTGACAAAGGTTTAATTTCCCAAATATGTAAGGAACTAAGTCAAAATTTACAAAAAAAAAACAAGCCATTGAGCAAATGACAAATTGGCAAGGGATGTGAATAGGCAGTTCTCAGATGGAAAAATCAAAACAAGCAATAAGGACTTGAAAAAGTATTCTAAATCCCTCCTGATTAGAGAAATGCAAATAAAAACAACTGTGAGATACCACCTCACACCAACCAGACTGGCCAGTATGACAGCAAAGGAAAGTAAACAGTGTTGGAGGGGATGTGGCAAAATTGGGACACTAATGCATTACTGATGAGTTGTGATTTAATCTAGTCATTATGGAGGACAATTTGGAATTATGTGTGAAGGGCTTTTAAAGACAGCCTGCTCTTTGATCCATCCATACCATTGCTGGGTTTGTTCCCCAAAGAGATTATAAGAAAAAATACTTGTACATAAATATTTATACCTCCTCTCTTTGTGGTGGCAAAAATTTTGAAAATAAGGGGTTGCCCTTCAATTGGGGAATGGCTGAAAAAATTGTGGTATCTGATGGTAAGGGAATACTATTGTGCTGAAAGGGATTATGAACTTGAGGAATTCCATGTAAACTTCAAAGACCTCCAGGAATTGATGCACAGCAAAAGAAGCAGAACCAGGAGAACATTGTACACAAAGACTGATACTGGCACAATCGAATGTAATAGACTTTTCTGCTAGCAGCAATGCAATGATCCAGGACAATCCAGAGAAATTCATCAGAAAGAACACTATAAACCTATAGAGAAGAACTGTGGGAATAGAAATACAGAAGAGAAACAAATGATCTATCACTTGTTTGTATGGTTATCCAATTGGGATATTGGTGTTAAAAGATTACTCTATTACAAATATGAATATTACATAAACTTGGAGATGGAGAATAACTGCTATATATGAAAATACATGTATTAATAGTCACTTTGCAAGTTTTTTGAAAAATCTTGCATTGATGTTAACAAATTTGTGCTTTTCTCTCTGCTTTTTCATACCTGATTTAGCTATCAGCCTCTCCTAAATTTTTGCTCTTTTGCTACATTTTAATTTGAAGGTGAAAGCTTTGCATCTATGTTCATTAATTAAATTAGTCTATATTTTTTTTCTGTTTTTCATCTTTTGGTTTAGGTTATCAGTACTGGAGTTTTCTTGGACTCCTTCTTTACCTATTTTCCAATAATTTATATAAGATTGAAATTAGTTGATCTTAAATGTCTGGTCCTGGTGGATATTTGTTTAAAAAGTTTTTTATGTCCTTTTCAATGTATGTTTCTAAGATAGATTGATATTAATTTTATATCTTCTCACGTCTTAGTCTCAGCAGTTTATATTTTTGTAGTCATTCTTCCATCATGCTTTGATTTAAATTGTTGACATGTGCTTTAACAAAATAGTTCTGAATAACTGCTTTGATTTTATATGGATGTTATTGATGTCTTTTTCTTCTGTCTTTAAAACCATATTAATGAATAATTGATCTATTTTCAGGATTTTTCATTAAACTAAATCCTTTTTCTATTTATTAATTAATTCAATATTTTTATATAAATTGTATTAATCTCACATGTAGATTTCATGATTACTTATTTGGTATTTTATTGGAGATTTTTGTTTCATTTTTTCCTAATTTGTTCATTGCACACTAAAAATTCATTGACCTCATCTTTGTGTATGTTGATTGTAAGTATTTAGCGATTAAAAACTTTCATCTAATTTTTTTATTTTTAGCAATCCATATTTTGGTATGTTTTTTCATTATTGTCAGTTTCTATATAGTTAAATGGCTTGTTCTTTAACTGACTCATTCTTGAAGATTAGATTACTTATTCTTCAATTGATACTTTATCTGTGTTATTACAGTCCCTTATTAAACATGATTTATTGTGTCATGATTTGAATTTGATAAATTAAGTATTTCTGCTTAAATGCATTTAACAAAACTTTTTATTGTTATAATATATGATGAATTTTCTAAGATTATATTAATCTCCTTGAATGTATACAGATGGAAATTAAAAGTATAATGAAGTCAAAGAGATTAATAGAAAGTTAGATCTGCTTATCTAGAGAGAATAGAATGGGAATTTAAAAAAATACCATTTTCTCATTGGTACTTGGTACCTGCGCAAAATTCACCATATGTTAGGGTATTAAACACTTTAGTTAAATGAATAAAAGAAGAAATACTAAATTCAAGTTCAGAATATAATGTGTATATACGCAATATACTTAGAGACAAAAGAGGTCTTCATTTTACTCATTAGGAAACTGAGAATCAGAACCAATAAGTGGTTTGCCTGAAAGTCACAGTTAATAGAAGAGCCAGTATTAAAACCCATCATCTAATTCACATCCATCTACCTTTCCCTGATTTACTACATAATATTTATATACTACTATGGACAAAGCTACATACCATAATATATAACAAATAAATATGTATATGTATACATATAGTCAGTGATAAAATTATATTAGAAGAATCCTTCATCCATATTGTACCTTAGGTATTTGTCTACCTGGGCTATGCAGACATCTTTGTGTCTGGTAATGACAATAAAACAGGCTTGGGGAATTGTAGGATGCTAGGCTAGGCATAACACCAGAGGAGGATACCTGGAGTACATGGATATGAGAGAAATCAGGGGAGTTTTTTGGAGTTAGTTCATAAACGGCAAAAAAGTAAAAAAAAAATTGGTGATAAAGACATAACCACATAAAGAAGAGCAACTGAAGCTAAAATAAGCAACTAAATGACAGTTAAGATAGCAAGAATAAAGGAAGACAAAGTAAAAAGTCCAAATCCAGACAATATTATTTACTGTTATAAATGGAGAAAAAAGGTGACCATATTTGTTTTCTATCAATGTTTTAGCTAATCATAGCTTACATTCTCATAAAATGACATATTAAAAGTATATATTAGGTAATGGAGGCCTCCAATTCAATTCAAATACAGTCAATAACTATTTTGATGCAATTATTTCATCCAAGTCATTATTCAGTTGCCTCTTTTAGCCAAATATTGATATTTTTATGACAAAGTCATTAATTTCATTGATAAGAATTTTCCTATAACTATAAGCATAGAAATATTTTATGATTTTGTGTGATGTCTATAACAAGTTCTATGGCCAGAAGACTTTCCATTATAAGTAGACTCATGAAGAGAATCTCTGAATTTAGCTACGTTATTCCCCATGCATATGACATACAATTAGTAGTCAAAGCAGTCTTTTTAATATCCCAGTAAATAGCTGCATGTAATATATAGAATGAAATAATTTTGAAAGTTACAAAAATAAAAATATACATTTACCTGAAGTTTTTTATATTGATTATTCATATTGATGATTTTTAATTGCTAAGTTTTTGATAATTTTAGAGCTCACCAAGTCTTGATACTCTTTTTCTATATTCCTTAAATAAAAATGATTAAAAATTCTAAAAAATGCTGAAAATGAGATCTGTCATAATGGAAAATCTTCTGGCTAGCATAATTGTTATGGGCATCACACAAAAACATAAAAGATTTCTACTTTACAACTAAGGATCTTATAGAAGTGTATAAGGCATTAATAGATAATTGACTTGACTAATGTCACCCAAAAGTTTCAGTCAGAAGAAGCACTAGAACTGAGAACTTCCAGACCCTGAGCCTGACTCTCAGGCCACATTATTGCAGCTGTAACTATATTTCAGAATAAATGTGAAGGCCAGAATAGAGATCATGGGAGACATAGTATTTGTAATTCCAATAAATAATAACATTAATTCCAATTAATAACCAATAATGATTACCTATTCCTTACCAGAAATCCAGAAAATTCTGTCAACCAGATCAGAGGAGCTATAGTAAGCAGAACACCTAGTTCTCTATCTTTGGACACAACTAACATTCCCACGAAGCACACACAGAGCACCAGGTTTATATTTTCAGGAGGTGGAGTCTTGGCAGAGAAACCAGTGGGCATAAAAACCAAAAACATTCTGAAAACAGTCCTTCTGAGCCAAGAAACCCAACCAAGTTTGACCCCAGATGCAATGATTGAGTACTAAGTTTTTTTTTTTTTTTTAAAGACTGATCAGAAACAGAGACAGGATTTGGCAAGATGACATGTGTTCTCCTCATAATGTATTTTGGTCTCTTATATGTGCTGATATTTGGTCACTATGTACCATGGTACCCCAACTCTTCTGCTTAGCTGGGAAGGGTAAAGCCCCCCACCACTAGCTTCTCAGATATTAGTTTATTTGATTAATATTTTAATAGGATAGTCAAAAGCTGGGCAAAGAGACAGGTAAACAGCTCCCTTTCAGGTCTTCTATCTGTAGTGTTTGTGGGGCACTCTGGAAAATTATCTAGAGGAAAGGAATTGACTTCTCTTTCACCATTATCTCTTCTAGAGCCCTCCCTTCAAAAGATATCTTATCAGTATTACTTCAGTACCACTCCCACCAGAGTAATGTGTCACTTCAGCAAAAAATACTACAATTTTTTTTCCTGCTGACTAAAGGATTGCATGAAGAAAAGGCATTAGAGATCACTTATTAAAAGCTTGTTGTCACAAATATGAAAAATCAAGTCTAGAAAGAAGAAACAATTTCATCCAAAGCTTCAAGATTACTGGAATTATTACACTAAAGTTAGAAGTATAGAATGTTATAGAAACAATACTTGTTTTAGTTAGAAGACAGCCCCTGTCATCATATCAAATAGTGTAAACTTGATTTAAAGTGTGAATTGTATGGGATTAGTTATTACTATTAGAGATTTGTTATTGATCAGAACTAGAAAGAGTAATGAACTCCATTGTGTTTACAGAAAGGAGGGAGAAGACTTAGGATTCCGAATTTTCTTCAGGGTCATGACAAGTGAAAGAATTTGAAAACTAAAGTAATGGCTGGTAAAACTTTGCTGATGTCCTGACTCCTAGGATATACATTAGAAATGTTGTGGAATTTCCCCTTGGTTGACACCTGCAACTCCATCTTGGTTAAACTGTATTACCAGGTTCCTGAAGAGAGGGATCATTCATCCTTGGTATTGTGTAAAAACCTCATATATACATGTTTGTTTGTTTTTTATTTCAGTTTATTTGATTGGGTCTCTTACTTTTATTAAATGCATTCAAAATGGTACTGATATTTGGCTGAATAGGAGTAAAGCTTTGTATACATGACATAGGGAGCTCCTTTCACACTCACTCTGAAGATACTCACAGACAAGTATCCCCAAAACCTTGGCTCGTACTTGGTTGCTATAATCTAGTCCCTTTCTTTTCTGCCTCTCATAGTGTGGTACCTTTCTGTAGTACTGACTATTGACTGGGTAAATGCATCATTATTTAGATCATTTTGATTGGACCCTGATAGAAGGACCTGTTATACATTTATTTTTCTTTTACTTGGAATTTTTACACATAAGACTTTGATTGTCTATATTTTCATCCAGAAAATTTTTCTTTTATTTTTGATTTTTCTGATGTCTTTTTAGTAACTCTTACCAATTGATTCATATACCTCATACCTCAGCCATGCATCTCTAAGTGATCCCCTTTTTTTATATCACCCTCTTAATGGGGGGAATGTAAAAAATATCATTATTTAAATTGCAAAGTTTAAATTCCTTTTGAGAAGAATTTTAGGTAAAGAAGATGCTATGTCTCTGAATCCAGAAACTGAACTGTTGGAGAAGCCACCATGAAGAAGCATCCAGATCACAAGCTGCACAAGATCAAATTGAACTTTGGGTGTGGTTGATTGAACATTTATTTGTATGTATACTTTCATGCCAAAGGGGACTGCCCCCTAACGGCTTTTTGTCAATGCATTCAGCAATTATTGGTTTTATTCTTTTGTTTCTCTTATCCTCAAATTATTGTAATCTTTAAATTGATTATGTTTTCATGATTCTTTGGAAAAAAATTAATTTTTTTCAAATGATAAAACGGGGGATGTAAAAAATAGACTCGAATACAGGACTACAATCCCCACAAGCCTTTGCTCCACTTCCCCAGAATGCCTTGTAATCTCACCTGGCCTGAGATTGAGAAGGTATTTAAGCTAATTCAAAGGCTTTTGAGAGGTCTTGGCTCTTGGACTTCCTCTTTGGGGGCAGGCATGGCTTTTTTTCATAATGTAGGTGAGGTTGTGTCTAGGCCTTTCTATGGCCTGGACACGTGTCTCTTATCCTGTATTTTCTTTAATCCTTAATCTTCAATAAACCTCTAAAAAAATATAATACCCCTTGCAGAGAGAAACTAATTTCTACCTGCCTCAGTCTCCCCATATTCCTAAATTTTAATCTTTACACACATTAAGGAACAACAACTAAAAGTTTTAGCTTGACCTTGAAAAAGTATTAATTCTTCAATAATCTTTCACATTTTCTAGATAGTATATATTTGCATATATATGTAAGTATGTATATGGCAAGCTTAGTAGTTAGAATATTGGGCTTAACACTAAAAAGTCTTATCGTCCTGAGTTCTAAGACCCTTATTTTGACTTAGTTTGACTGTAGGTAAATCTCTTAACCTTGCTTGCCTCAATTGCCACATCTATAAAATGAGGTGGAAACAAAAGCTGTGAACCATTTCACTGTTTTTGTCAAGACAACCCAAATGGTGTTTCTAGGAATCAGAAATGATGAAAGAAAGAAATATGTTTATATAAACAAACATACACACACAAATACAAACACACACTTTTTTCCTCATTTTCCATCTTTGTTTTTCTAGATGATTAGTTCTATCAGGGCACAGGAGAGATAGTCACCTTATATGTGACACAGAAGACTGAAAAATAAAAATCCCATCAGATTGCTGGCTTTAGTTTATAACATCAGACTTGTTATTCTGACAATTCATGAAGGATCTCCTTGCCTGAAGGGATGACAAGTGGGACTGATAGGTAGGAAGGAACCAAGTAGTCACTAAAAGACAAATGTGGTCACAAAACAATGGACTGGGTCATAGAGACACAGCATTTTCCTTGTGAATTGCTCTTGATAAAATCTAGTCAGCCCATTACCAGAGGCATAACAGGAAATTATGGATTCCTTGGAGTACAGGGTAGATTGAAATTTCTTAGTCAATTCTTTTCCTAGTTGCACTCCCCAATGATTATAACCTTCGTCATCCCACACAATACCGGGAACAAAGATATTCTGCTCAAAAACAGCAATAAAATTCAAAGCATGAAAGGGGTGACTTTTCTGAAGGCAATAGATGATTTCCCACAATGACTTTATGAGGCTGTTGGATTTGCATGACATCACCACTCTTCCTCAAGGTCAGAGATTATGACATTCATCCTCTAATCTCTTCCCCTTTATAAGACTTTCCATCTAACTCAGAAGTTGGCTAGAGGAATGCTGTGGGCAAGGCTGGTCTGGATTGGATTTTGTGTCATTGTAAAGATAAGAAATTAACCTAGAAATCATTGGGAAACCCTTCTGAAATTACATGGCAGCAAATGAATTTTCCCTTCATTTTTGACTTTTTTTCACATATTGCCAATTATATTATAATTAATTTGGGAATCCCAATTAGTGATGTACTTCCCATTAGATTCCATCTTACTCCAAAGGAAGTAGATTGGGAAATGTGGCACATATATAGGCCTAAACATGTGAATCTCATATCCATGACAAGCTATATATTATTCTGTTCCAGGGTGAGGGGGAAGATGGGATTGTTCATTAAATGAGCTGCTAACAAGAGCAAATTATTGTTATCAGAATCAACATCAAAGGTAATGGAGAGGCTAAGTACAGATTACAGTAGGGCACATGATTAGAGAATGGGATCTAGAAGAGTATGCAACAAAGGAGAAAGAGTCAGAAAGGAAAAATACAAGTATTTCACAGTAAATGGTATCTAAAAAAAAACCTAGTTTACCAGTAATAAAATGGTATCTAATAACCTTAGCTAGAGACTTTCAAGGAAGAGAGAATGATTAACAATGCAAAAACCTGATTTGAGGTCAAAGAATGAGGATGGAGTAAAGGCCACTGTATCTGTCAACTAATAGATCAATAGTATATTTGGAAGGAGAAATTTTGAGGGAAAATTAGAAGGTAGATTATAAGGGAATGGGTGAAGATAATGTAAATGATCCTTCAGTAGATGGCTTTTTAAAAATTAATTTAGCTGCAAAGAACAGGATGATTGTTTAGGAAAGAACGATTAATTAAGGTTTTTCTTTTTTTCTGGAGTGGATCATATATCTACTTTTGTAGGCAATGGAGAACAAAACAGGAGACAAAGAAAGATTGAAAATAAATGATAGCACTGGGATAACAAAGGGAACAGTCTATTGGGGGAGATAGGATCAGGTGAACAGATAGAAGGGATAACTTGGTAAGGAGCAAGACTATTTGATTAAATATCAGAGAAGTAATTTAATCAAATATCAGAGAGGAGACAGTGGCAGAATATATTTGAATGATGGGACATGAGGACATAAAGCTTATGTCAGAAGAGACATGTTTCATAATTTTCTTTGTATTTGTTGTCTTTGATATCAATCAATGATAAATAACTTAGAACTATGTGAATATTCTGTATGTTCCAGACAAAAAGTGAAAAAAAAGTTCAAAATGAGAACTTAAGAAGTTCAAGTAAAAAATAAATTTTCTACAAACTCATAATTAAAAAAAACTTATCAAAGGAAAAATGGGGTAGAAATGAAAGAAAACTGTATAATGGGGTTACAATAATTCACTCAGTTTAATCAGTATATGTCAATTATCAGAGTAAAGAGATAAAGTGATCTCTAATCTAAGCAGCCTAAAAAATACTGAATCTACAGATATTGGGCTTCCTTGTAATTTTGATTCTTTGGTTTTTGTCTTTCATATTCAAAGGGGACCAAAATGATATCACTGGTGATGTCTTTTGACTCACACATGAATTAGATTACAGGAGGCAGATTTAAACAAGTTCACAGCCTCTCTCTTCCAGAGACATCAAATTATTGAAGCATGAAAAAAAAAAGTCAAGATGACTGGTGATGGCTTTGGATGCAGTGGATGACCTTGATTTGTTTGATATATAATCAAGTTTTTAGTATTCCACAGAGCCAACTTCATGGCCATTTCAACAAAATGTTATAATTTCCCCTTTGGGAAAGAGAAGTCTTCGTGTACCTCAGATAGACATCTTCCTAAGTCTTCAACAATTTTGAGGTTGTCAGTTAACCTCAACCTAGTTTAGCCTGCCTGTTGAGATATTTTACTGGAATGCAATCACTGCAAATTTTATAGATTCTTTTAGCCACAAGTTAGAAATGAGTGGCAGATGGACACACATAAAGAAAAAAAGTTCTTAAAAGAACTCAGGAAGCCCTGAAACCAGAGCTACTAGTCTTCTCTGAAAACCACGTGCCAAGTAGGGAAATATGGAAGCCACAGGCAAATTTTATTAAAAATTATATACTTATTGAAATTTATGAAGTATAATACAATATTATGAGCAATTTTCCTTCATAAAATACATCAGTAGATTATAAAGTCAGTTTTTCAGAAAGTGAATATGAAACAAAGCTGGAGGTGGTGGGCAAGGCTGGGTAGCTCAATGGATTGAGAGGCAGGCCTATAGAGAGGAGGTCCTAGGTTCAAATTTAGTCTCAGACAGTTCCTAACTATGTGACCCTACAAATGGTTAATTGAAATATTACTGCATTTTGTCCTACAAATGTGTAAGATAGAAATTATTTTAATTGGACCCTAATATAAGGGCTTATTGTGAATTGATTCTTGTTTACTCAAAATTATGTATACACGGATTTTTGATATTTTGATTCTGATTTTAAATTTTTCTTTCTCCAAAAAAGTTTAATTTTTCTTCCATTTTTTATGTTTTTGTTTTTCTTTTGATAATTAACACACACCCCCCCAATAACTCAACCTTACATTCTGAGCTGAAGTGGGTGATTCTCAATACCTGCCTCAGGAGGCGATTGCATTTTCATTAAATCCAAGATTTAAAATTTTTGTTCAAGAAAGATCTTCAAGAAAATGCTTGCTAACTCCTAGAAACCAGAGAATAAACTGCTTGCAGGAAGATGCCTTAAAAACCTACACTACATCAAAAAGATCCAGAATGAACACTGGGGTGTGGTTGATTGAACTGGAGGTTGATTAAACATTTATTTTGATGTACACTCTTATTCCAAAAGGCGACTGCCCCCTAACTGGCTTTTTTGTGAATATACCTAACAATTATTGGTTTTGTTCTCTTTTCCTCTTATCCTCAAATTATTGTAATTTCATAGCTGGTATGTTTACAAGACCCACTGGAGAGACTAGTCTTCCTCAGGTTTCAGGGGAAATGTATAAATGGAGATTTTGAACCCTAGACTTCATTCCCCAGAAGTCTTTTGGATTTCCCTGAATTCCCTATAATCTCTCCTGCATCTCCACATTGGCGAGATCATGATTTTGGTATATAACTGGCAGTAACGCCTCCCACAACCTTTCTTCTTGCATGATGTAGCATGAGCAGTGATGGTGGTAAGGTGGGGAAGATTTGAAAATGGCTAACCAGCCATGAGCACGTGGTTTTTATTTTGTATCCTCTTTATTCCTTGATTTCTAATGATCTTTAATAAAACTCATACACGTATTAATTTTATTATTAGAGATATAATTTTAATTTTTATAGAAGCATGTTACCTCCTCCAAGCCCAAAGAGAGTGTGACTCTGCCAACTGACAGAGACCAACTGCCACAGGAAAAAAAATGTTAAACTTAAAACTGACACTCTGTCTCAGCTCTGTTTGAAACTCCAATTCCTACTCATGTCAGCTTCTCTATTTCTGCTCTCTAAACTAATATGACAAGACTTAATTTCTAATATCAACCTTTTATATCCCAACCTCCAGGATTATGTGATATTAGCCTCTTTTTACATTTCTATAAGAACCTCAAGATAAGTGCAAAGAGGAGATAAACTATATCTATCATATTTCCATGTCTTTCCTCTTTGTACTCTGTAAGCTTCTTGAAAGCAAGGTCTTTGTTTAATCTTTGACATCTCAAAAGATGAACACAAAGTTCACATAGTGGTATCTTAATAAGTTTTGTTCACTTTAAAGGATTTTTGTTTTTTTTTTCTACATTTTTAGTAGCTCTGTCCATAGATCAAAAGATTTCCCCTGCTTTTACATATGTATAAATAAAAAAGTTTTTTGTTGTTATTCAGACATTTCAGTTGTATCCTACTAGTGATAGATCATTCTATTCTCCATGTAAGGAGGTTAGGAATGACCAAATTAAAACTATTTCATGGTCAAAGGAAGAACATTGGATCTATTGAAAAATAGAATTGAATTAGGTAAATTGATATTTTGGTTTAAAATGAATTGTGAAGAAAGTGTTCTCTGTCTTCCCTATAAGAAAGGCTTTCTTGAGGAAGAGAAATCAGAGAATTTCTGTTTGGCCATAATGGAAAGAAACAGGAACAAAAAGTAGCTATTCTGAACCATGAAAATTAGACTTTTTATCAGAAAAACAAAGAAATCCCTAACAATTAGAATTAACAAAATATGGAATATTGTTGTTCAGTCTTATCTGACACTTTTGCCCCATATGAGGTTTTCTTGGCAAAGATACTAGAATGGTTTGGCATTTCATTCTTCACTTAATTTCACAGATGAGAAAAAGGAAGCACAATGGATTGAATAAATTGCCCAACATCACATGGTTATTAAATACCTGAGGAATAAATTGAATTCAAGAAGATGAGTCTTTCTGACTCCAAACCCAGGTCTCTATCTACTTCCCCATCTACTTTGATGCTCAATGTATACTGAAATACAGCATAGACTGCCTCAAGAGGAAATGGGTTCCTCCTTTCATGAGGTCTTCAAAAAGAGGCTGGGTGCTATTTGTCCTGTTATGTTCATGGTGATCTTTTCACATGTAGATTGAACCAAACGGCTACAAAGGTTCCTTCCAAATCTCAATTGTTTTAAACCATCTTGGAACCAATAATTTGTATTGGTTCCAATTATTGGTTCCAAGATAGAAGAGTGGTAATTGGGGATTGGGGATTAAGTGACTTGGCCAGGGTCACACAGCTAGGAAGTTTCTGAGGCCTGATTTGAACCTAGGACCGCCCATCTCTAGACCTGACTCTCAATTTGCTGAGCCAACCATCTGCCCCATCACCACCACCAACTCTCAATTTTTGTGATGCTCTGATTTCACAACTCTTGGCAGGTGTCCTTATCCCCTAGAAAAGGAAAGACAAAGATAAATTTGTTAGATGTGTTCTCAGCTATTCCTCACAACAAACTGACTTCTTACTACCATCTCTCTCCCTTCCCTAGAGAGAGTAGGAGAAAGTCTAGGGAATTTTTTTTTTCTCAGATAACGGATACATCTATTTTGTGATTCCTATAGAATCCATCAGGTATATGAGGGCTGAGGGTCTTACAGGAACATTGGTACAGGAAACAACTGATGAGGAAGCACTCTCAGCTGTTATGAACAAGCAACTGGTCCACATCTCATAGTCTAAAAGACTGGCTTGGGGGCAGTAGGAGTTTAGTAGATTTCTTAGTATTGTGACAAGTAAATCACTTTTAAAAGACTGATATATATTACTTTAAGATCGCCAAGGAATTCAGCTATGTAATTCCTAAATGAAAACTCAAGTCAGCTGTCAACCTTTTATAGAGTTTAATTACAGACAGGAGGAAGAAAGGAATTAGAGATAGAGAGAGAGAGGGAGAGAGAAAGGGGAGAGAAGGGAATAGGGCTTAAATACCCCTTCTGTTTAGGCTGGGCCAAAGGGCCCAAGCCCTTAGATAGCTGGGGCAAAGAAAAGAGATCAGTCCCTATTACTCACGTGACCAAAATGGAGAAACAGTCTCAGAGGCCCCCACCTTCAGCTTCCTTCAGAGCAAGCTTCTCAGAGCACCTCTCCAACCACTCAGAGCCAAAGCTCTCCAACCAGCCCCCTCAGTCCTCAGACCCCTCTCTCTTTAAGAAAACCATCCAAGTTGCCTCCCCTCAGTTCTCACATCTACCAATCACTGTCCATCAATTTCCCTGTGCCAATGGTGGCTCTAGCTTAACCCAGGACCACCCAGAGGTCTGTGGCTTTGCACATGTCTGTTGGAGGTCATATTCTCAAATAATTAAATTTTGATCTATGCTGCAGCCCTTCCTAAATCCTGTTAGGACTGAGTGGGGTGGAAATTGTATTTTCCAAGACCTGATTCTGTCATTCCAAGTATCTCTATTGTATCAATTCTAAAATCAATCATGACTCAAAGAAATTCCTGTTCTGTGGTTAAGCATAGGTCAAAGCCCTTTCCATTGTTCAGCAAAAGGTTTCTGTCCTAAAGTAATCTTAAGAAGGGAGGAGAAGGAACCTCCCATGCCAATGGGGTTCACATTCCAATACACTATCAGTAAGAAATTTTCCAAATATGAAATTTCCCAATGGTGAAATTTCCAACATTTATAAGTCTAAGAAATGTTAAGGTTTACAGTATCCCATAATTGGGATTTGAATAGTGTATTCCTGAATCCAAGAAGGGATTCTTATCTGGGACTACAAACTTTATCACCCATAGGCCTAGACTAAAAATAAATTAATATTTATTTACATGTATGTAAAAAAGGACATTTGAACCCCAGACTTCAATTCCCAGAAGTCCTTGGCCACTTCCCAAAATGTCTTGTAACCTCACCTGGGCTGAGAGCGAGATGGGGTATTTAAATTGACTATATTTGCCTATCCGTGCTCTTCCTGATTCAGCTTCCAAGCACAGGTGTCTCTTAATATGTAGTGTAAGTGAAATTGAATGGGCCTTTCAGTCCTCCTAGGCATGTGCTTTCTTATTTTGTATTTTCTTTATTTCTTAATCTTTAATAAACCTCATAAAAATATAATACTTTTAGCAGCAAAAGTAAAATTTTTAATCTTAACAGTTGGCAACCTAATGGGACAAAAGACTCTTAATTAAAAAAAAAAGTAGCCTAGATAATGATTTTTTTTAAAGCCAAGTTCCTCCAAGAATTTTCAGAAAAGCCTCTTGATCCAGACCTGTTTGATTCAAATCACTCCTGCTCCTGGTTATTGCTGCCTGCCTATTTCTGTGACCCCAGACCCCAGGGGCTCCTGCTCCTGGTCTCTCTCTAGCTCTCATGGCTCAGCCCCAGCATGTCCCCTGACCCAGATGGCTCATCACCCCAGGCCCAGTCCCAGCACCCAGGCTGCTGGTAGCAGACCCAATTTCTTCAGGATCAAAAACCAGCTGATAAAAAATAGGGGTAATTTTCCCTTAGGCTATTGTGAGCCTCCACATGGACTGGGGGCAGGGGATCACAGGGAGGGAGTAAGAAAGAAAAGAAGGAAGAGGCTTTTCCAAACAGGAACTTACAAGCATGGCTACTTTAAGAGGATATGTTTTGGCTATATTGATTCTTTTATTTCTATCACCTGAGTGCCAGTGGAAAAATTCAGCTCCCTGCAACTCTTTTTTTTTTTAATATATTTTATTTGATCATTTCCAAGCATTATTCGTTAAAGATCATTTTCTTTTCCTCCCCCCCACCCCCCATAGCCGACGCGTAAGTCCACTGGGCATTAGATGTTTTCTTGATTTGAACCCATTGCTTTGTTGATAGTATTTGCACTAGAGTGTTCATTTAGAGTCTGTCCTCTGTCATGTCCCCTCAACCTCTGTATTCAGGCAGTTGCTTTTCCTCGGTGTTTCCACTCCCATAGTTTATCCTTTGCTTATGAATGGTGTTTTTTTTTCTCCTGGATCCCTGCAAGTTGTTCAGGGACATTACACCGCCACTAATGGAGAAGTCCATTACGTTCGATTATACCACAGTGTATTAGTCTCTGTGTACAATGTTCTCCTGGTTCTGCTCCTCTCGCTCTGCATCACTTCCTGGAGGTTGTTCCAGTCTCCATGGAACTTCTCCACTTTATTATTCCTTTTAGCACAATAGTACTCCATCACCAACATATACCACAGTTTGTTCAGTCATTCCCCAATTGATGGGCATCCCCTCGTTTTCCAGTTTTGGGCCACCACAAAGAGCGCCCTGCAACTCTTTAGTCAAATTTGGGGAGGCAGCTGGGTGACTCAGTGAATTGAGAGCCAGGTCAAGAGAGAGGAAGTGCTTGGTTGAAATCTAGCCTCAGGCACTTACTGGTGGTGTGGCCCTGGACAAGTCATTTAACCCCCATTGTCCTAGCCATTACCATTTTTCTGCCTTCTGACAATAGGCATATAAATGGATAAAATAAAAAACAAGGAATTTTAAAGGGACTGGAAGTTATATTTTTAAGTCATTTCACACTCCAATGTTTTATAAAAATCTCTGTATTCTTTTGCATTTGCTGATTGTTTTGTTTAAGGTTTAACTTTGTGATTTAAGTTCATATATTACTCCATTCAATACTATTCTGTTACTCTGAATCATTTTAATGTACTGAGTTTTAGCTACTGCTAAATTATGTTGCTTTTCCCCTATAACTATATTGAACAAATATTATTGAGTAGGTGCATTTTAAAAACAGCTATTCTATTTTTGACTTTGTAAACTGTCACATAGAGGATAGATGGTCTCCATCAGTAAAGTGCTACAACCTTTGGAAAATTTAAAGAGCTAATTATCTCAAATTGATTTTAAGGGATCTTTACACATGATTTTTATAATTTTTCTTAACAATCTCTGGTCATTTTTGCCTGCCCCTATCATGAGGTAAGGCCCATTCTAGTAGCTGAAGTGAAATACAATTATAACCCCAAACCTCCCACATTTCTAAAAATGTGAATGGAATCTGGGCAGTTAATCCCAGAGCATGTACCCCTAGAAGCCCCCCACAAAAAGGAAGTATCTCTCATTTATACTCTTCAGCTCATTTTACTTCCACCAGAATTATATCTATATTTCTTGATGATGTTCTAGACCCAAAATAAGTTTTACTTTGTTTAAAAATATATTTACCAAGGTTGAAATATTTACTATGTTTGTAAAAATTGTGACAAATATTCCTCAGTTCATAGGCTTTAAAAAATGCAGGGAGAATTAGTTTCAACTGACCTCAGCAAAGCCTAGGACCTGGGAAGTGCCTCTCAAGATCAGAACTTTCCAGTGAATAGTTTTTTTTTCAGAAATATCCAGCAGTTAAGAGTCAGTTTTTGATTCAACATGTGTCAGTCTAACAGCAGATCAAAGAATGAAGAATTCCTCCAGTCTTCACTTCCAAAAAAAATGAAAAACTGAATCTCTCAGGAAGTAACAGCTCCTTTTCAAGATGCTTCTTTTGCATCACTTCCAGTGTTTTCCCCTAATTTTATGTCAACCAATCACAGTTTATGCTTTGTTTTAGGACTGCCCAGAAGGTAGTCAATTGATTCTGATTCTTCATCCACTATCACACATGTGTGTCACAGACCTTCCCCACTCAACATGTGAAATACGGCATTTTCAACTTTTGTGATTAAATCTAAAAATAAGTAAATCTCCATACTTTACTTTGAAGAACTGTGTTCTAAAAATACATAGGGGTTATAATTTAATCTTCACAATCAGGGCAGAGTTAACTATTTTCATTGTTATAATCAGGAGAATGTTAAATTTAATCTTCACAGATGGGAGCCCCAAAGAGGGCATTGTGATGTAAAGGGATAAAAGAGAGAGATTGGGGAAAGTCTATCATAGAAGATAAGATTTGAGTGGAATCCTGAAAGAAGTCAAAGAAGCCAGAAGGTTGAAGAATATTCCAGTCACAATTGACTAGACAGAAGGCACAGAGATAGGAAGAGTGATGGGAGTAGTACAAAGACTAGTGAGTAGCCCTAAATATAGGTAGCTAAAGATGTGAAGAGTAGCAAAGTATAAGAGAATTATAACGATAGTAAGAAATTAAGATGATTTTTTAAAGGTCAAACATAGAGTGTAAAGGAACTGAACACAAATTTAGACCCACTGAGGAAAAGCAATTCTAAAAGTCATGCTAAAAGTCAAGTATTGTCTAGATGTAACCCAAATAAAGACATCTTCTGACAGCTTCCTTCATAATCATCCTTGAGTTATTCATTATTTTAATGACCAAAGCTTTTGTAATGTCATGACCAAATGACACAGACTCTCATTTCCCCTGCTTTGTTTTATAGAAATGCATTAGAAATGTTTTCGGTAAAGTCTTTTTATAAACAATATTCTGTGGGAAAGTTTTGCCTCTTACACGAGGTAAGTTTAATACTCTTCCTTCAATGAAAATTTTTCTTTTAGTCATAATAATCAGAAGACCTAGCTATAATCATTGTTCTCTGTCTTGCACACTGAGCTTTATCTCTCCCAGTGATGTAGGTGTTTACTCTTTATATACATGTTTTTTTTTTTCTTTCACTATTTTTCGCTTGCTCCTTGCAAAGCTGACTCTTGTCTCTCTCTACACAGCTGTGACAATGGGTTTAAACCCAGCTCCTGGCCCTCACATTCACTTGCTTGTCTCCTATCAGTAGAGAATTTTTTATTAAAAATAATTGGAACCATTGGAGTTAGGTAGTGAAATGATGGGACCCATATTTTAGAAAGACAATATTTTCAGTTTAGTGGAGGATGCACTGGAGTGGGGAGAGACACATCTTAAAGTTATTTTGATAATGAAGATATGAGGCAATAAGGACATATACCAAGGGATTCTCAACTCTTTAGTTGTTAGAACAACCAATGTCTAAATTAATACACGTCATGTTATCGTTTTCATTATATAGCTATTGCATAATAATAAATGAGACAGCTGAGTGACACAGAGAACCAACCCTGAAGTCAGGTGGAGTTCATATCTGACTTTCAGACACTTACAGGGTAAATCACTTGATCCTTATTTATCTTAGTTCTTCATCTGTAGGCATCTTTGTTAAGAAAATTCTATTAACCTTGAGACAGACTCGACTATACTGTACAACAATCATGAGGAATGCCTTTATAATTACTTAGAATTATTCCCAAATTAAATTCTGTAAAGATTCAGTTGAGTTTATTAAATCTTTAGTGTGTTTTTATACATTATACTCGGATATTTTATGTACTTTACATTGAAGGAATTAAGAGAGCTAGTGGTAGTGGGAATTGAGGGAACCTCATGGACTCCATCTTGTGACTTAATTATAGAGCTAAGGCAGTTCTCTTTCTATTCAATTATGGATTTAGTCCAATTTCTTGTGATGAAATTTTAACAATTTAATCAACAGACAGTTAACTGAAAATGAATATTCTGCTGAAATCTAGTCAGTTTTCAATATTTATTCTTAGTAGAGTGGCTGGGACATATTGGGCACTGGAGAAATACTACCTATTATTATTATTGATGTTACTATTGTTGTGGTTAACATAATTAATTCATTTATATCTGTTATCTGAAGTTTTCCAAATTAAATACTGTGTCATCTACATGTAAAAATAATTTTGTATTTTCTCCCATTGTTTATACATCTTAATTATCTTTATTCTTTCTGTTCTAGCTAGCTCATTAGAAAAGAGTCAGGACATGTTCACTTTATTCATTTACTGAGACTAAAAGATTCAAGTGTTTTCTTATTACAGATGGTATCAGCTTCCATTTGTAGACATATATTTTAATTTTAAAGTCTGATGAATCATCCTCACTTAGGACTCAGAGGCTCATTGCTCAAAGACTAGCTCAGAGGCTCATTGCTCAAAGACTAGCTAAGAGGAGTCATATTGTTTTGGCCTGATCAGCTCATAAAGAACTAAACCTAAGAGTAGAATGTTTTGAATTTTCAGGAGTGGAAACACTCAAAACAATGAAATTCTACTTCTGGAGAAAGTGTTGACTAAAATAGGGAGAGGTACTAGTCCTGGGATTTGATCATTAAATGGAATTTGTAGGTAATGAATTTTCCTCTACCAATGGAGATCTATACTTTATTGTCACTTCAATTTTTTTTATTTCATTTTTAAATATTTTTCCTTGCTTACATTATCCATTTTCTTTCCCTTCCCTCTTCCCTCCCCCCTGCCATAGCTAAAAAGCAATTCCTCTGGCTTGTACAAATGTTATCACCTAATACCTATTTCCTTATTATTCATTTTGCTGTAAAGAGATTATTTAAACCTAACCCTCTAAATCACATACCCATGTATAAATGTGATAAGTAATATTATGTGTTTTGCTTTTTCATTTCTATGCCCATAGTTAATTCTTTCAATATGGATAGCAGTATTTCTAAGAAGTCCTTCGGGGATGTCTTGGCTTATTGTGTTTCTACAAGCAGCAAAGTTTCTACCAGCAGCAAAAAAAAAAAAATATATATATATATATATATATATATATATATATATATATATATATATATTACATTGGATTGTTCCACAATATTTTAATTTCAGCATAAAATGTTCTCCTGGTTCTGCTCATTTCACCCTGCATGAGTTCATTGGGGTTCTCCCAATGGATATAGAAACATTACTTATTATCAATCCTTACAGCACAATAGAATTCTAACACCATTATATACTACACTTTGTTCAGAGAATCCCCTACCCAGGAACTGCCCTTCATTTTCCAGTTTATTGCCACCAAAAAGAATACAGCTATGAATATTTTAGTACAAATGTTTTCCCTTATTATATCTTTAGAGTATAAACCTAGTAGTGGTATTGCAGAATGAAAGGATAAGTATTCTTTTTAAGTCCTTTGGGCATAATTCCATATTGCCTTTCAGAATGGCTGAATTAATTCACAACTCTACCAGTAATACATTAGTGTCCTGAATTTGCCACAACCCCTCAAACAGTCATTATTTTCCTTTACTGTCATAATAGCCAATCTCCTAGAGATAAGAACACTTTTTTAGGTGCTTAATGATAGTTTTGATTTTTTTACCTGAAAACTGCCATGTCTCTTGACCATTTGTCCATTAGGGAGCAGCTTCATGTTTTGTACAATTGACTTAGCTCCTTATGATTTTGAGAAATGAGAACGTTCTCAGAGGTTTTTGTTATAAAAATTGGTTCTCAATTTGTTGTCTCTTTTATTTTTAACTGCATTGGTTTTGTTTGTATAGAAATTTTTAATTTAATATAATAAAATACTCATTTTACATTTCATAGTTTTCTCTATCTCCTGCTTGGTCTTGAATTTCTTCCCTTCCCATAGATCTGACAGGTATACTATTCTATGTTCACCTTATTTGCTTATAATTTTATCTCTTTATTTTTATGTCGTTTCCCCACTATGAGTTCATCTTGGTATAAACCTAATTTCTAAGCCTAATTTCTTCTATACTGTTTTCCAATTGTCCAAGTAGTTTTGACAAATAGTGTGCTCTTGGCCCAGAAGGTGGGATCTTTGGGTTTGTCGAACACTATCTTGCTAAGTCTATTCCTTTGATCCACCCTGCTATCTCTAAGCCACTACTATGTAGTTTTTATGATCATTGCTTTATAGTAGAGTTAGAAATCTGATAATCCCCAAGCCTCATCCTTCACATTCTTTTTCATTAAATCCCTTGATATTTTTTATCGTTTATTCTTCCAGATGAACTTTATAATAATATTTTTCTAATTAATCTGTTAACCTGGGCAATTTATATTTGTGTAAATATTCATCGATTTCATCTAGGTTGCCATATTTATTTCCTTATAATTGGGCAAAATAGTTTGTAATAATTACCTTAATTTCCTCTTCATTACATGTGAGATCACCCTTTATATTCATAATATTGTTAATTTGGTTCCCTTCTATTTTTTTATTAATTGGATTAATAATATCTTATCTATTTAATTTTGGATTTCCAAAATACCAGTTCCTTATCTTATTTATTACTTCAATAGTTCTTTTACTTTCAATTTTATCAATTTAATCTTTTATTTTTTAGGAAGTCTAATTTACTCCTTCTCTGAGGGTTTTTAATTTGTTCTTTTTCTAATTGTTTAAGTTGTAAGCCAAATTCATTGATCTCTTCCATCTTCATTTTGTTGATACAGGCACTCAGAGATATACATTTTTCCATTTGTATTGCTTTTATATTATCCTAAAAATGTGATATGTCATTTCCTCATTGTCATTCTCTTCAATGAAATCAGTAATTGTTTCAAAAATTTGTTCTTTAACCCACCAGTTGTAACAGTTAAAATTTAGGGGAGATGGGGAGACTGAGGCAGGTAGAAATTAGTTTCTCTCTGCAAGGAGTATTATATTTTTTAGAGGTTTATTAAAGGTTAAAGATTTAAAATATACAAGTAAGAAAAATGTGCCTAGGCCAGAGGCCTAGACAAAATAACCTCACATCACGCAAGAGACGCTCCTGCTGCAAAACGGAAGTCCAAAAGACCCAACAAAAGCCTTTTCATCAGTTTAAATCCCTTCTCGATCTCGGCCCAGGTGAGATTACAAGGCATTCTGGCGAAGTGGAGCAAAGGCTCATGGGGATTGTAGTCCTGTATTCGAGTCTATTTTTTACATTCCCCCGTGTGATCATTTTGGAAAAATTAATTTTTCCCCAAAAGGATCATAAAAACATAATAAACTTAAAAGATTGCAATAGTGTGAGGATAAGAGAAAAAAGAATAAAACCAATAATTGCTGAACACATTGACAAAAAGCCATTAGGGGGCAGTCCCCTTTGGCATAAAAGTATACATACAAATAAATGTTCAATCAACCACACCCAAAGTTCAATTTTGTGCAACTTGTGGTCTGGAGGCTTCTTCATGGTGGCTTCTCCAACAGTTCAGTTCTGGATTCAGAGAGGTAGCATCTTCTTTACCTAAAATTCTTCTCAAAAGGAATTTAAACTTTGCAATTTAAATAATGATATTTTTTTTACATTCCCCCGTGTTGTGGTTGATTGAAAGATTCAGAATCAGTTAGGGATGCATGGCTGAGGTATGAGGTATATGAATCAATTGGCAAGAGATATTAAAAAAGACATCAGAAAATCCAAAAGAAAAGAAAAATTTCTGGATGAAAATATAGACTATCAAAGTCTTATGTGTAAAAATTCCCAGAAGAAGAAAAATAAATCTATAACAGGTCCTTCAATCAGGGCCCAATCAAAATGATCTAAGTAATGATGCATTTATCCAGTCAGTAGCCAGAACTAGAGAAAGTTACCACACTATGAGAGGCAGAAAAGGGGACCAGAGTATATAAGCCAAGGTTCCGGGAGCCAAGTTTGAGGTACTTGGTAGAATGTGGAACAAGGAAGACCTGCTTTTAACACATGTTAAACAGCCACAACCTCGAACCTCAAACACGTTCAAGTCCTCTTTGTCTAGGCTCAAAGTGACATCAATTTCACCAGGATTGGTTGGTCTCTTTGACCTTATGCTCTATTGGCACTATGGAGTGGCTCTTTTGTGTATATCTTGTCCTGGAATCAGACAGAATCATTAAGCAAAGTCCCATAATTTATTTAAATAATTAGTGGCATTGTTTTTATAGTCACAAGCTTTTTAGGGCATGCATTAGCAAATGTATTTCAAACTTGTAGCACTGAAAAGTAAAAAAGTTAAAGAAAATTTTCATGCTGGTGACATGTGCTTGAAATATAAAAAGGAGAGAAAAGTAATAAAAAAAACTGAAAAAGTATATTGCACATGCAAGAAATATATATTAATAAAAGAGCTTTTAAAAATTCAAAAATATAGCTTATAACCATTGACACTCTGTGTCAGTTAAGAAAATATAAAATACAAGGCTTTCTACCAAAAAATGAGATCCATTGCCTCTTTGTATCTGGCCACGATCACTGTGAGTAGAAGGCAAATGAATTGAACAAGGTTAACAATTTTTTCATCTTTAAAAATACAGTAGTACAAATATGTAGATATCAAAATCCCCAAAATTCTCAATAGCCCAATTAATTACAATAGCAAACAAACACACTTTCATATTTCACATAAGTTGCTGTATGACATTTTTAAAACCTATGAATTGATGGACATTTGTCACAATTTTTACAAACAGAGCAATCCTTCAACCTCGGTAATGAACATATTTTTTTTTAAACAAAGTAAAACTCATCTAGGGTTAAGAACATAATCAAGAAATCTAGATATCATTCTGGTGAAAATAAAGTAGTGAGCTGAAGAGTATAAATAAAGGGGTGCTCCTTTTGGAGGCTTTTTAAGGGTACAAATGTCCTGAAATTAACTGCCCAACTTCCATTCACATGTGGGAAGGTTGGGGTTTATAAAATACATTTCACTTCAGCTACTAGAATGGGCCTTACCTCGTGGTAGGGGCAGGCAAAATAACCAGATTGTTAAAAAAAATTCCAACAATCATATTTAAAAAACCCTTAAAATCAAATCATTTGAGGTATTCAGCACATTAAATTTTCCAAGGTTGTTAATACAATTATAACCAGTTCTGAAGTCCATCTATCCTCAGCAAAATAGAAAAAAGCTGTTTTTTCATATATGGGCTTATTCACAATAATATTTGTTCAATACAGTTATAGGGGAAAAACAACAGAATTTCAAAACTCAGTACATTCAAAATAAATTCAATCAACCTTCAGTTCAAGCAGAATAATATTGAATCCAGTAATATATGAACTTAAAATCACAAAGTTAAACCTTAAACAAAACAATGCAATAGAATACAGAGATTTTTTTATAAACCATTGGAGTCTGAAATGTCTTAGAATATAGCCTTTAGTCTCTTCAAAGTTCCTTGGGGGTTTTTTGTTTGTTTGTTTGTTTTTAATTATCCATTTAAATATCTATTGTCCAAAGGTAAAGTAGTAAAGGCTAGGCTACAGGGTTCAAGGGATCGTCCAGGGACCCATAGCTGGGAAGCATCGGAGGCCAGATTTTAACTAGAGACCTCCCGTCTCTGGGCCTGGCTTCCAGTTCACTGGGCCACCCATTTTCCTCCTCAAAGTTAAAGTTGAATCTTTGGGCTGAGTCTGCTCCCAGATAGGCAGGCAAAATCAATGAAATTGCCAGAAGAGTCAAAAATCCTTTTAAACAGCCCATTGCTATTAAGTTTCTGTTTGAAAAGTCTGTTTCTTCTCTCTAGTCTTTTCTCTCTTTCCCCTCTGATCACCCTGTGGCCAATACCCCCAGCCACGTGGAGGCTTAGCCTAAGGGAAAATTGCCGGGTCTCCTTTCCCTCTGGTCTCTCCCCTCCGCCCACGTGGCCAATACTGTTACCAGCTGGTCGCAATGAGTCCTGAGCGATCTGCTCCAAGGATCTGGGTGATGAGCCGGCTGGGGTCACACTCTTGGGTCTGGGGCACAGAAATAGGCAGGCAGCGGGCCAAGAGGCCAGGAGCAGGAGAGGCTGCGGGGATGGCAAGGCCGGGACCAGGTACCAGGTGAGGACGATCAGGGCTGCAGGCTGCAGGCAGGAAGTGGCAGGGCCGAGCCAGGTGGGGTGGGCAGCAGGTCTGGAGCCTGTAGCAGCTTTGTGAGGGTAGAAAACCTTGGCCAGAGAGATATGGCTCAAAAAAAAAATTTCTAGGTACTAGCTATTAAAACTGAATTTAAGATCAGAAAAGAAATCAGAAGATTGAGGGTTTTTTTTTCCCCATATTAGGTCGCCATCTGTAAAGATTAAAATTTAGGGGAGATGGGGAGACTGAGGCAGGTAGAAATTAGTTTCTCTCTGCAAGGAGTATTATATTTTTTAGAGGTTTATTAAAGGTTAAAGATTTAAAATATACAAGTAAGAAAAATGTGCCTAGGCCAGAGGCCTAGACAAAATAACCTCACATCACGCAAAAGATGCTCCTGCTGCAAAATGGAAGTCCAAAAGACCCAACAAAAGCCTTTTCATCAGTTTAAATCCCTTCTCGATCTCGGCCCAGGTGAGATTACAAGGCATTCTGGGGAAGTGGAGCAAAGGCTCATGGGGATTGTAGTCCTGTATTCGAGTCTATTTTTTACACAGTTTTGGAGAATAAGATTATTTAATTTCCAATTAATTTTTACTTTGACTCTTACTAATTAAATTTTTTTTCACATAAGGATCTGAAAAAGTTGCATTCATTCTTTCTTCTATTCTGTATTTTTTAATGTTTTGGGTTTTTTTTTTTTGCCCAACTACATGGTCAGTCTTTGTGAATGTTCCATGTGATACTGTAGCATAATTTTTTTCTAACCACAGGTATGCAAAAGATAAGCAAAATATCCAAGCTATAAAGAAAGAAGTTTATTATGAAAGGGTCTATGCCACAACAAAGTGGGACCCCTGGTTATAACCAGGGGACTGTAAAAACTGTGAGAGAACTTCCTTTATTCCACAAAGAATTAGACATCTTTTATACTGCTACAAAAATGCTATAAAATAGTCATAGCCCTCAAAAATAGAGACACCCAGAATCAAATAAGCATTGGTTAAGTCAGGTAGGAATCATTCCTTATTTGTCCATAGGTAAGGTCAACTAGGAGGCACCCCTTATTTAGTGAAAGAAATCTCTTAATCATGACTTAAAAATCACTTGATGGAAAGGAGGGAAGCAGTAATGCCTGGGCTAATAGAGGGTGGTAATGAGTGGTACCAGGTTCTGAAATAAAGGGCAGGCATCCTGATACATAATGGATCACAAGTTATGGTGCCTAATAGAGCATCATTGAAGGATGGGGCTGGCAGTTGTTCTATAATGCAAAACCTTAATACTTATACCAGAATATTGTAAACCTCAAAATTTCTTAGACTTATAAATGTTGGAAATTTCACCATTGGGAAATTTCATACTTGAAAAATTTCCTGTTGATAGTGGGTCTTGGCTATTGGAATGTGAACCCCATTGGCATGAGAGTTTCCCCCTCCTCCCTTCTTAAGATTACTTTAGGACAGAAACCTTTTGCTGAACAATGGAAAGGACTTTGACCTATGCTTAAGCATAGAACAGGAATTTCTTTGAGTCATGATTGATTTTAGAATTGATACAATGGAGATATTTGGAATCAATCTCCACCCTACTCAGTCCTAACAGGATTGAGGAAGGGCTGCAGCATAGATCAAAATTTAATTATTCCAATCTCTTCCCTACTCAGGTTAACAGGATTTAGGAAGGGCTGTAGCAAAGGATCAAAGATTTAATTATTTGAAAATATGACCTTCAACAGACATGTGCAAAGCCAGAGACCTCTGGGCGGTCCTGGGTTAAGCTAGAGCCTCCATTGGCACAGGGAAATTGATGGACAGTGATTGGTAGATGTGAGAACTGAGGGGAGGCAACTTGGATGGTTTTCTTAAAGAGAGAGCGGTCTGAAGACTCAGGGTGGTGGGTTGAGAAGTTGTCTGAGTGGTTGGAGTGTGCTCTGAGAAGCTTGTTCTGAAGGAAGCTGAAGGTGGGGGCCTCTGAGACTGTTTCTCCATTTTGGTCACGTGAGTAATAGGGACTGATCTCTTTTCTTTGCCCCAGCTATCTAAGGGCTTGGGCCTTTTGGCCCAGCCTAAACAGAAGGGGTATTTAAGCCCTATTCCCTTCTCTCCCTTTTCTCTCTCTCTAACTCTAATTCCTTTCTTCCTCCTATTGTAATTAAACTCCATAAAAGATTGACTGCTGACTTTAGTTTTCATTTAGGAATTACATAGCTGAATTCCTTGGCGACCTTAAATTAATATATATCAGTCTTTTAAAGTGATTTCCTTGTCACAATATTCACAAAACCCTCCTAAAATCATGATTTATGCTGACTATCTTAGAAGTACAAATATAATTATTTCAAGACAACTGAGAACATTAAAATTGAATCTTCATATAAGAGGGGTGAGGACATTTTTCTCACACACTTCTAAAAAGAAGGTATATTCCTTTTTATCCCTATTTACTTTTCTCCAGATATCTATTAACTCAAATCATCCTCAATGATTCTAAATCATTTCTTGCTTCTTTCTTCTTTAATTTTTGGTTTGATTTTTCTAGATCTATTAGAAGAAAGTTGAGGTCACCCACTAATATAGTTTTACTATCTATTTCCTCCTTAAACCCCAAGAGTTTCTCCGTTAAAATTCTGAATTCTTTACCATTAGGTGCAAACATTTTGAATAATGATATTTCTTCTTTGTCCATACTGCCTTTTATAAGGAGGCAATTACCTTACCGATCTCTTTTAATGAGATCTATTTTTACTTTCACTTTGTCAGAGATCATGATTTTAACTCCTAAATTCTTTTTCTCAGTACACGTCAAATAAATTCTGCTTCAACTTCTTATGTTTACATGGTGTTTGTCTACATGATTCATGTGTGTTTCTTATAGAAAACATGTGGTATTATTTTGGTTTTTAATCCACTCTGCTATCTGCTTCCATTTTGTGGGTGAGTTCATCCCATTCAACATTCATAGATATGATTACAACATGTATATTTCCCATCAATTTGATTTACTCTTTTAGTCTTACCCTATCTTTCCCTATTTTTTCTACAGGAGTGTTTTACTTTTAATCAATCCCCTTTCTCTCCACCCTCATTTTACTTCCTTCTCAACCCATCCTATTTCTCTTTAAGATCTATTCATTGACCCCCGCCCAAACCTTTCCCTCCCTTTGGTACCCCACCTCAAGCCTACCCTTCCCTTTCAACTTTTCTGTAAGATAAATTCTATACCTCAACAACTCTGTCTGTTCTTCCATCTCAGAACTGATTCCACTGAGAGGAATGTTTAGATATTACCTATTAACACTTTCTTCCTCCCCTTCTAAAGAATGTATTCCTCCCCCTGCCATGCCCTCCTTTATGTGGAATAATTTATGCTATTATAATTCTTCCTTAGAGTTTTTCTTGGTACCATCCTCCTTTTTGTCTTTTATTTTGTAAAGGACAGAAGTTAAAGCAGGATGAGCAAAGTGGGTCTCCCTCTAAATACAGTGGAAAGGTAGGCAGAGGAAAGGGATTTCCTTGTTATATGACACAAAACCACGCAAGAAAAAGTGCAGGCTGACCAACCCCACTTCCCCACCCCACCTACTGCACCTAACACAGAGTAAGAACCCATGCAACTTCCCAAATTCTATAAGGTGGGAAACACTAAAGCACAAGAACAACAGACCTACCCCTAGAAGTGTCAGGTCCTGATTTTGAGACTTGAAGCTTAATATCACTGTATTGACAGTGATAGTGGCAGCCAAGGAGGCAACACAAAGGTGATAGCAACAGAAGCAGGAAAGATACCTTCTGGACAAAACACTGAAAACCTTGCTATACCATAAACAATAATAACAAAAAATAACAATACATAACAGACCTACCCCCTGGAAATCCCAGGCTTTGGGGTTGGTGTTCAAGATCAAGAGCACTGGCTTCCCTCTGAAGCAGCATTACTGGCAGTAGTGGCAGCTTTAGCAACAGCAGCAGGGCCAAGGAAGATTACCTCAAGGCAATATATTGCTAAGGGGAATACACTAAAAGGAAAATATTGAAGACCTACCCCTTGCAATCCCAGGCACTGCAATGGAGGGTCAGAGCTCAATAATACTGGGCTTTGTAAAGATTGGATTTAGATATTTCCTGATTGTAACAATGAAGTTTAACTTAGTTTAACAAAATCAGGAATATCTTGGGAACTTTAAAATTACTCCACCCTACTTAGACAGTAGTTTAGGGGAAAATAAAGTTGTAATCTCCTGATTGAACAATGAAGGCACTTAACTCTTACATTATAATGAAGCTACAACTTTAAGCTAAGTATATTTTTAGATCTTAATACAAAAAGGTGTTAAGTAACTATAAAGGTTAAATTAGTCACAAAAAGTTCAAGTAACTAACAAAAGGTGAACTTAACAAAGAAGTGTTCAGTAACTCTAAAGATATAATTTAATCAAAAGAAAATGAGAACTAAAAGTATGGGCAGTCCTGGAGAAAAGCCTTTGATGTGATTGGTAGATGTGAAAATTTAGAGTAGGAGACACAAGGGTGAAAGATGCATATATTTTGATCACTTCCTCTCTCTGGCACCTTTTGCGGCAGAAAATTGGCTGATAGTGTGCTGGGCCTTTTGGCATCTTAGCATGGCTACAAGCTATTGTCTGATACAGTGGTGAGGTTCTGGCTGAGTTTCCCTCCTTTACTTTTCCAACTTTATCCCCTTAGAAGCCTCTAATTTTCTTCAGAGACCTGGAGGTGGGAATTTTAAAATCCTCCTGGCACAGGCCAGGCAGAGAAATCATATATATTCTTCCCTCCTTCTCCTTAAATACCTTCCCTCTATATTAATTAAATTACCATAACTTTCCAGACTGACTTGGGTATTTTATTTGGTATTTTCCCCGGTGACCAAATAAATTTAGATTTTAAGTCACAACCCTAAAATTATATTGACAGCTTGCTCAGCCCAATGAAAGAGATGTTGAGAGCCCCAAGCCAAACTCCAGAGAGATAGAAGCTAAGATAAAAATGACAAGCAACATGCTGGATTCCCCTTCTTTAAGGGGAAAATTAGTAAACAACACCAAAGAAAGCTCTCAATGCTAGAAAATTTCTGTGGAGAAAAGGAACAAAAAACAGAAGCCAAAAGACAAGTTGAGAAACAAACAAACACATGCAAAGTCTCCAATAAAATGGAATCTGATCACAAGCTCTGGAGGAACTCATAAGGAGTTCAAGAAAAAAACTAAGACAGATAGAAGGAAAATGAAAAGAAGAGTGGGAAAAATGGAAATAATGTAACAAGAAAATAACAGCTTAAAAGGCAAAATTGATCAAATGTAAAGAGACACTGAAATCAAATAAAGTAATAAGAACACTAAAAAAACAGTATTGATCTGCTGAATGAACAGGCAAAGAAGTCTAAAGATGAAAAGAGTGCCATGAAAAGTAGAAAAGTCCTAATCAAAAATGAGAATGAAAAAATCATGCATGAAAATTGGCATTTCAAGACTAGAATTGGGGAAGTTGAAGCTAATAATTTCATGAGACATCAGGAAATGATAGAACAAAATCAAAAGAATAAAAGAAGACAAAAACATTAAATTTCTCATTGAACAAACAACTGATGAGGGAAATAGATGGAGGAGAGAAATTTGAGAATTATTAGACTATCTGAAAACAATGACAAAAAAAAGGCTCCACATCATATTACAAGAAATGATCTAAGAAAATTGCCCCGATATTCATGAACAAGGAAGCAAAATAGATGTTGAAAGAATCCACAGATTCTACATTTAATTCTCAAATGACAACTTTCATGAATCTTATATCTGAGTTCAAGAGCTTCCACGCCAAGGAGAAATCACTGCAAGTAGACATGAGGTAACAATTCAGATACTATGGAACCCCAGTCAGGATTACACAAGATCTGGCAACCTCCCCACTGAAGGACCTCAAAGCTTAGAATATGATATTCCAGAAGGCAAGAGAACTGGGTCTACAACCATGAATCATCTACCTATCTACTGATCAAAATTGACTATATACTTCCAGGGTTAAGTATGGGCTTTTAATAAAATAAAAGATTCCAAAGCATTCACAAAGAAAAGATCAAAATTAAACAGAAAAATCGATGCCCAAATATAAAATTCAAGAGAATCATTAAAAGGTAAATAAGAAAGAGAAAAAAAATAAGGGTTTCAATAAGGTGAAGTTGATATCGTTATAAAAGGAATAATGAACTGGAGGAATTCCATGTGGACTGGAATGACCTCCAGGAATTTATTCAGAGTGAAAGGATCAGAATCAGGAGAATTTTGTACACAGAGATAGATATACTTTGGCACAATTGGATATAATACACTTCTCTACTAGCAGCAATGCAATGATCCAGTGCAATTCTGAGGGACTTATGAGAAAGAATGCTATCAACATGAAGAGATAGAACTGTGGTAGTAGTAACACAGAAGAAAAACATATAATTTATCAACTTGTTTGCATGGTTATATGATTGGGGATTTGATTTTAAAAGATTGCTCTGTTATAAAAATGAATACTATTGAAATAGGTATCAAGTAATAAGTCATGTATAAATTAGTTGAATTGCTTGTCAGATGTGGAAGAGGAAGAGGGGAGGAAGAGAAAATAAATCATATAATCCCAAAAAAGTATTTTAAGATTTTTTTTAAATTGTGACATTCTGAGGCAGTTGGGTGACCCTGTCTGTAGGGGTGCTATGGTTGTTATGAAGAAAACCTCCATTCACATCTGGCCTTAAAGGCTCACAAATTGTGTGATTATTGAAATATTATAGACACTATCTCTGTTTCCTCAAATATACAACATTTATAAAACTATTTGCACAAATTCTGATATAAAATGAAATGTTTAGTAAAATACATAATACAGTCCCTGAGATATAGCAGGTACATGGAAAATGCTATTGTTCTTCTTATTATTATTATTATTACTATAATTATTATTACTATTGTTGTTGCTGTCACTATTACTTAAATTAGTTCCTTTACTACATTAAATGACATTTTCTGAGTTAATCACCACATAGACTGCATATAATGATAATTCTAAAATCTCTGCCAATGTTTTAATTATTTTATTTATCTTTTTTCTCTTATTGCTCTAACTAGCTCTCATAGAGCTCTGGCCCATACTGGACAGAGAAGCAAGAGAAGATCCACATTTTAAATCTGTACTTGCTAATTCAGATGATATAGATTTTATTTATAAACATATGCTCATTTTGTATTACAAAAATGTCTTCCTATGCTTATTGTTTTCAAAAGTCATTAATACTACTTCATTCAAAGATCTGTTCCTTATATTCATAAAGTTGTAGCTTAAATTGTTTTATCATTATTAAGTGTTATCAATAATCAATATTAATTAATATTATAATTTTAATAGATATTCAAAATATGTTCATTGCTTTCATTATGTTAAACTGTTCATCTAAATTGAATTAGCCCTACTTGGCTATGGCAATTGAAGTATATTTGAAAAAAGTTTTAATAGTCTAAGAAATTTTTACTAAAAACATTTGTATGGATATTCATAATTGATTTTTGTTTTTGTTTTATAGTTTTCTTTTCCCACCTGGTTTGATAGGTGTACAAGATATTCAGACGAGCCTGGCAGCTCTTCTGGGAAGGACTCTTCAAGGGTTTTTCAGGTTGTTCATCCATCCACTTTCAACATCCATCTTTCACCCAACTGTCCCTATGGCAAGCATATCAGCCATACTCTAGTAAAATCATATCAGCAGATAGGCTAAAATCAAGTGATGGTAACCCACAGATCTCAAACCCTTCAGTGAGTTTGAATACTGTCTACCAAAAATATATGCAGACTTTCCCTGGCAGAAAGGGTAGATGAGAATATTGTTTTACTAAAGACCATATAAGACCAACTGTGGAAGTGTTATAATGGAGGGAGATCTTGTGGTATTAAGAGACAATTGATCATGATTTTGCATATCCTGATCCCACAAGGTAACTCCCTATGAGTGTATTAGAGGGTTGATTTGGGTATTATGCTGAAAGATTTGATAATATATGCCCAGAAGGTGGAAGGAGGGTGAGATGGATTCCCCCCTTTAGTCTTCTTCAAATATGTATCTCCACTAACCCTGTCTTTACTCCCCTCTAATAACTGGTTTTATAGATGAACCTCTTTTCTTCAGGAAAGAGAGAAATCAGCTCTTTCCCTCTTCCACTATGACTAGGAAGTCAATTTAGGATAAATGACAACTTTATTCTAACAATTGTGGGTAGGAATGACTTAGAAAGATTTCTGAAGGTTAGGGTCTATAGGAAAGAGGGGAAAGGAAATCCGTGTCTGTCTCAAATCTCCCTTTCCCTCCCTCCAATGTTGAGAGACTCAGGCTTCACAGCCTGGTCTCTGAGAGTTCAGGTTTTGTGACCCCTGGTCTCTTGTCACAGCAGAGCCAATGTCCAGACCCAGGGTGTCCCAGGAGCTGTATGAGACCTTCTTATGCTGTTTCTTATTCTTCTCAGATTTCTGCCACACCTCTTCGTATATTGGGGGGGTGGATGATGGCTAATTTCAATGAGGGATTTTTTATGACTCAGGATTCAGTCTCTGATCAGACCATCACCTTTGTTATCTCAAGATTGAGAGAGACCAACTACATCTCCCTGGAATCTCTCTTCCCTCCAGATTCCAAGCCTTCTCAACCACCCCCCCATTGTGAATGGAAAACTTTGCATTCCTTCCAGGCTCTGTCCTTCAAAGTCTCTGGATTATTCTTCTATCACATGAGGAAGAAAGCAAAGATAGATACACTCTCAGCCCTAGGCCAATACAATCAGGTGGGGAAGATAACACTATTATGTGGAAGAGAGACCCTGCAATAAATGTTGTAAAGGTTTCTAGGATTTGACAGACCTTGCCAGAGAGGGCAGTTCTCTCCACTGGCTGAGAGCACGGCTGGCATCACCCTCAACCGAGGCCAAAGAGATAGATCTGACTCCGGATTAGAATAACAGTTGTTTATTCAGGGAGATGTTAGGGAGGGCTATTAGATAGGAAGGTTGAGGAGAAATCCTTATCTCTAAAGATGGCTACCTTGAAATCCCCTTCTGTCTTCCCTTGTGAAGACTGCTTAGCCAAGCTAAACCCACTCACTACTGCTCTCTCTAACCGTGGATCCACTTGCCAAGATGTCTAATCCTAACTAAAACCCACTCAGGGGTTAGAGTTGGTTAGAATAGATTTGTAGTGCAAGAAATCCAGAGTTGAAGTGGTCTGGTTCACCTCTGAGAGGAAAACCCCTCAGAGGCTCCCTTAAGCAGTTCAAACTTCTTCCCACCTTCAGGATAGCTCTTCATATTCAGTAGTAGAGAGGAATCAGGTGGCAGCTTCAGTTGATGACAGGAATGGAACCGGGACAAATTGGGAGCATGTTAGAGATGACCAGGAGTTCAGAGCTGAATTCTAGAGTTGGCTTCAGCCCTCAAGCCTTCAACTGGTTTTCCCAGCTTGACCCTTGAATGCTCCAGCCCCTTCCTTCCAGAATACTAAACAAGTTTACCCCTGATTGTGTAAGTGCATCCAATGCCATTCCCTTTTGCTGCCAACCTGAATTTCTTCCTCTGAATTCCTTATCACAGAAGAGAGTGTAGAAAGCTTAGAACAAAGACATGAAAGACATCCTAGGTCATCCAGTCAATCTTTTGGCCATTTGTCTTATATCTGGACTCTAATGATTCATAAAGAGAAAGTGGGGCTGAAGATTTTCTATAACTTGACGTCACTTAAATCTAATTCCTACAAGATTAATGCCATCTCTTGATGCTATTGATCTTTATAGAATTAAAAGGACAAAAAATAACATAGGTTAGATATTAGTTTTCTATGATAATGCCTCAATTTTGTATAGAGGTGATCCTCGATATTTGAAGGCTTTATGAGCAAAGTCTGGAAAATACTACCAAGACAATGAAGCTTTCAGTAGAGTCCCATTAATGAATTGCACTTATATGTTTATGACTTAGCCACATTTAGGGATCAGTGGATAATTACTGAAGAACTAACAGGAAATGAATAATTGGGCCAGAGGAACTCTAAAGACCATAACTAAAGCTAGGTATAGGGAGACTTCAAATTATCAGTAGAAGAAACAATCACAGAAGTGAAATTCTGGAATAGGATGAAGTGTTGAATAAAACAGGAAGAATAACAAGATCCAGTATTTCCTCAATATAGGGAAAGTCAAGGTGAGGAATCCTTATCTCGAATTTAGTTTGAATTTTATCACTTCAATTCTTATAAAATGAAATGTCATAACTTATCCAATGGTTCACAGTGAATATGTGTCAGAGGAAGAAATTGAACCCAGGCCTTCTATGACTTCAGTGTGACCTCTCTATTAATGATTCAACACTGCCTCTCCTCCATATAAAATTGTTAAAAATTTTTAATATGTTTTATCGTATAGACATTTCATGTCTTAAAATGAAAAAAAAAATCACACCAAAGATTTATTTCTGCCTTAGAAAACTAACTTTCCATGTGGAATTACTTTATTAATACAAGCATAACATATTCCAGGCATTTAAACTTCTCCCCTATTTAATACACTCACTCGTCTATACCACAGAGTCTGAATGCACTCTTCTTTTCTTTCTCTGTTTGCTAAAGTTTGCAGCATTTAAGACGTGGATATTCACAGTAGCCAGATTGTTCAAATGGTCTTGGACAAAGATAGTAACAACGGCCATCATCTGAGTCACATTGATTAATATTGTCAGGTTCCAACTTCCCTGTGGAAATAAGAACATGAATGTTTCAAAATATTTATTTACATCCACAGAGAAGTTATACTGTACTCTGAAACAGAATTGAGAGAATTTAGCGATAAGCCTTAGATTTTTAATTTGATTTTTTTAACTTTTAAGACTTTTTTCAGTTACATGTAGAAAGTTTGACAATTGTTATCTGACATCTTGTTATTCAGTTTCTCACTCTCCCAGACTTCCCACCTCCAAAAGGCAATAAATTGTCTAATGTACATTATGACATTATTGTCCTGCAATACATATTTCTATATTCCTCATTCCATGAAAAAAGACAGGTATCAGACAAATATCTTAAAAAACCTCATGAACATAATTAAGTGCAAAATGTCATTTAATCTGTAATCAAATACCAACATTTATTTTATTGGCTATATAGATAATCCTGGGTTCCTTAGAGTAATCTTGGAACCATGCTTTCCTGATAATATTTCAGTTCTGTGAAGTTGATCATCATAAAATATTTCTGTTATCATATATAATGTTTTCCTTGTCCCTCTCACTTCATTTTGCATCAGTGCATAAAACTGTTTCCAGCTTTTTTTTTAAACTTATCCTGTTCATCACTTTTGGTAGAGATAGGTACTTTTCCCTGATCTCTGATATATTTATGCTATAGACCCAAGTGCACATACTTCTATGGTCCTTTGAGCTGTGTTTCCATGTTGCTCTCTAGAATGGTTGTATCTGTTCACACTTCCTCCAGTAGTATATCTGTAATCCAGTTTTTTCTACATCTCCTCCAACATTTATTGGTTTCCTTTTTGGTCATGTTAACCATATGTATGAGAGGTGAGATGTGATATCTCAGAGTTGTTTTAATTTGCATTTTTAATCAATACTAATTTGGAGCATTTTTTCCTATAGCTTTAATTTCCATTATCTAAGAAGTGCCTATTTGTAACCCTTAACTATATGTCAATTGGAGAATACATTGCATGCTTATAAATTTGGAGTTATTTTTCTATATGTATGAGAGAGGGGACCTTTGTCAGAGACATTTGCTATACTATCCCCACACCCAATTTGTTATTTCCCTTCTAATATTGGTTGCACTATTTTTCCTCTGCTTTTTTTTTTTTAATTTCATGTAATCAAAATTACTTAATTTATTTTTGTAATGTTCTCCATTTCTTGTTTGGTTATTAAATCTAACCAGCAAACTCTGCTGTGTTAATCTAATTTATTCATGATCCCACCTTTATTTTGAGAATTAATACCAGTTTTGACTTTATCTTATTATATTGTCAGAGATGTTTTTCCCTGCCTAATTTCAGCCATATTGTTTTCTAACTTTTCCAGCAGTTTGTGTAAAATGGTGATTTCTTTTCCAAAGAGCTTGGATCTTTGTGTTTATCAAATAATGGGTAACTATGATCTTTAACTATTGTGGGTTAGTTATCTAAACTACTGTCTTCTTTAAGAAATACAAGATTATTTTGATAATTGTCCCTTTATAATATAGTTTGAGATCTGTTTTTCGATGGGCTTCTTTCCTTCAAATCTTTTCATTAATTTCTCTCACATTCTTGACATTTTGCACTTCCAGATGAATTTTTGTAATTTTTTCTAGCTGTGTAAAATAATTTTCGGGTAGATTGATTATTATTTCAATGAACAATTAATTAATGAGGGCAGGATCATTTTATTGTATTAGTTTAGCCTATCCACTAGAAAATAATTTTTTTACAATTGTTTGTATTTGATTATATTTGTGTGAAGAGTGTTTTACAGTTGCATTCATATAGTTACAGGGAATATTTTAGTAAGGATATTTAAAGGTATTTTATGTTGCCTATGGAATTTCCTTTTCTTCCTCAAACTGTTGGACTTTGTTGGAGCCATATAGTAATGCTGATGATTTGTGTGTCTTTATTTTATATCTTACAAAATTGCTAGTGTTGTTCATTTCTCTTACTTCTTTTGGTTACTGCTCTGCTTTTCTCTATGTAAACCATCTTATCATCAAGAAAGAGTGCTAACTTTGTTTCCTCATTGACTATTCTAATTCCTTCCATGTCATTATCTGCTCTTATTGGTATAGCTGTCATTTCAAGTATAATATTCAATAGTAATCTTGATAATGAACATCTTTGCTTCAGCCTCTATTTATTGCTATATTTTCTGATGTTTTCAAAAAGAATAGGTGTGTTTTGCCAAAGACTTTGTCTGCATGTGCTGAGATAATGATACGGTTTCTATTGGGTTTTTATTGAAAAGGGAAAATTAAATTGGAATAGAGATTGGAGTAGTAGTTGATGTAGCTCAGGTCTTATTAAATCTTTTGTACTTGGTAAATTGCTATAACTGTCTTATAACCTCTAGAATCAAATCCACAATATCCTGCTGGTTATTTAAATCAACTAATAACCTGGCTGTATTTCTCCACTCTTATTACATAATTTATCACACTATTCCATCTATAGCTCACTTAAACTTGTTTCTCATAAAATAGGATTCCATTTATCATCTCTGACCCTTTGTAATGACCATCTCTCACTGGACATTTTCCTTACTTTGACCTCTTAAAAGCATGAATTTGCTTCAACAGTGAGGTCATGGACTAATATATGCAACCAATTCTAATCCTTCTATATAGTATGCTATTCTCTAACCTTATTGCTAGTGATTTATTCATATTTCATGTATTATTTTATGTATATCTAGGTTCCTGAGATTGTTTAATAATCATGTTTGTAGTCATAATACCTGGTATTAAGGAAGAACCTTCTGATTAATTGATGTGTAAGGTACTGTGCTTAATACTAGGGAAACATGATTGAAAAAGATATATTCTTTGAGGACAATGAAAATATAATCTGACAAGATATGTAGAGAAGTGAGATAATAGCAAATAAAATTATTTTTCTTCAAAATGACTTTTAGAGTAAGAGACAAATGTCTCATGGGTAAAAAGTATTAGGGAAGAAAAACTTCTTGAAGATGGTGATATTTTGAGGTAGGCCTTGAAGGATAAGAAGAATAAGTTTAGGCAATTAATTTTTAGGTTTAGATGTTAAAGTGATCAAAGATGCATAGATAGCAGAGTATATGAATTGCTCAAACATTTACTTTGTATGTGAAAGAATACAGGAGACAGAAATCTACTAAGTGATAATTTAGGGGGGGGGGAAACAATTATATTGAGTCAATGGACTCTTAAAGAAGAAATTGAATAGAACCAATATAGGAAAGGCACTAAAATTAAAGAATTAGGAAAGGCCTGTTCAGCTGATCCATGAAGGAAGCCAGAGAAACAAGTGGTAGAGAAGAGGAAGGAAATTATTGCAAGCATGTCAAATAACCAATGAAAATGTCTATAGCACCATGAGAAGGAATGTCTTTTTTCTTGGAACAATAAGAAAGACAGTTTCACTGGATTTAAAAATATGTGTTGGACAAGAGGATATAAGAAAACTGAATGGTGTAATTTCAGGAAAAAAAATACAAGAATTAAGAGATTAGGAAAGACTTTTCGATCTGATCCATAAAGGAAGCCACAAGAAACCAGGAGATAAAGGAAAGAAGGGAGTTACATTTCCCTAAATAATAGGGATTTAGAGTATTTTTGCATGATGATAGAGAGCTTTATTTACCTTGTTTGAGAACTACATTTTCATATTCTTTTGACCATTTATCAAATGGGGAGTGCCTTGTATCAATTCATTTCTTTATGTATTTGAGAAAGGAGAAATTTATTAGGGGAAGATGTAAAAAAATTTCATACTATTATTATTACTATTATTTTCCATTCTATTTATACTGGTTTAATTTATGACTTCTACCTTCTCCATTTTTCCTCCTTTTCTGTCAGCACCACACCTCTTCATTACCTCTTCTTGTCCTGTTTTCCTATAGGGTAAAATAGCTTTCTATACCAAAATAATAGTGTATATTCTTCCTTTATTAAGAACATTCTGATCAGATTAATGAGATTTCCACCTCACTTCCCACATCTTCCCATCTATTTGAAGGCTCTTTCATGACTCTTTTAGCTCAATAATTTACCTCATTCTATTTTTCCCTTCCCCTTTCCTCCCAAGAGATTACTCTTTCCCTTGCTTTAATTTTATTTTGTCTTTTATATCATCACATCAGATTCAACTTACACCTTCACCCTCTGTCTATGTATGCTCCTCCTAACAGCCCTAATAATGACAAAATTCTTTGGAGTTACAACAAACATCTCCTGACATATGGTTGTAAATAGTTTAACCTTATCCCCTATCTTTTGATTTCTTTTTCATATTTACCTTTTAATGCTTCTCTTGAGTCTTGTATTTAAGCGTCAAATTTTCCATTCAGCTCTGGTCTTTTCATCAGGAATAATTGAAAGTTCCCTATTTCATTGAATATTATTTTTTTTGAAATATTATGCTCAGTTTTACTTGGTAAGTGATTCTTGTTTGAAACCCTAGCTTGTTTAACTTCTGTAACATATATTCTAGGCCCTCAAATCCTTTAATTCTCTATTCTATATCAAATTCTTGTGTTACCCTAATTGTGACTCCATAATATTTCAATTTTTTTGTCTGCTTCCAAGATTTCCTCCTTGACCTGGGAGTATGAGAATGTGGCTATAACATTACTGGGAGTTATACTTTGTAGATGTCTTTCAGGAGATGATTAGTAAATTCTTTCCATTTCTACCTTGACATCTAATTCTAGAATGTCAGAGCAGTTTTCCTTGATTTCTTGAAAGATGATGTTTATGCTTTTTTCAATAATGGATTTCAGATAGCCCAAAAATTCTTAAATTATTTCTCCAATATTGATTTTACAGGCCAGTTGTTTTGTTCATTAAGATATTTCATATGTTCTTTTTTTGTTTTCATTCTTTTGAATTTTAATGTTTCTTGATGTCTCATGGATTCTTTAGATTCAACTTGTCCAATTCTAATTTTTAAGGTTTGATTTTTATAAGTGAAATTGTGTGCCTCCTTTGTGATTTGGACAATCCTCCTTAATAAAAATTTCTTTTCTTCAGATAATTTTTGTACATGTTGTATTTTTTCCAAAGAATTAATTCTGTCTTTCTCAAAACTTTTACTTCACTACATTTTGTATATCTTTTTTTGCCCCCTGTGGAAGATTCAGGTTATCAAGGAGTCATTCTCTTCTTTGGATTTTTGTGCCCTTTTCCCAATTGGCCTATTCTGTGTTTTTAAGCTATTAATTTTTCAGTATTTTCTTACACATCTTTTACCAAGTTGTTGACTCTTTTTTCATGATTTTTCTGGTATCATTCTCTTTTTATTTTCCAATTTTTCTTCTACCTCTCTTACTTGATTTTTAAGATTCTTTTTTAATTCCTCCACTAATTCGTTTGGGATTTGAAACAAGTTAATAGTTTGCTTGGAGGCTTTGGATGCAGCAAGATTAACTTGTTATCTTCTGAATTTGATCTACACTGTCACCAAAATAACTTTCCATGTTGTTTGTATATTTTCCTACTTTTTTTTCTTTAAGAAATGGTTAAGGTTAGGTTCAGTAACTGTGGTGAAAAGTACTCTATTCCAAGGTTCAAGTTCTTTGTGCAGATGCCTTCAGAGCTAGCTGTGGGGACCTATCTGCTTTCAGTTTTTACAAGGTTATATAATGAATGCAGTGATGTGTATAATATTCTCTGGGCCTCTGATATTTTCTACAAATTAGCCCAAACACCCTTTTCATCTCTGGAACTATGACCAAGGCACATGGATCCCCTGTGGCTTCAAGTGCTGGTGTATTCTAGTGCTCTGCTAGAATGAAACTTCCTCAGGGATGTGATCTGGTTTTGTGTATGGATAATGTAAGAAGAATCTTGCAACCAGACCAGCAAAAGAACCCTTGTAATCTTCTTCTCAGAAGTTGTCAGAACCTCATCCTCTGCGGATAAGAGCTCCAGAAGACTTCCCTGCTGTGTCAGTTGTACCCACTATCTGTGAAGGTCATTTGGTAGAAATCAGTGAGGTCCATCCACCTTCTCCACTATCTTCAAGTATTCACTGAAGAAATGTTTCAAAGTTGAACTCAATAGATCTTGGCTACAGATCGCGTAGAGGAGATGATAGTTGATGAATGCTAGAAAGTAAACCATTTGTGATGCTAAGAGGCAGAGATGATGGTAATACTTGGAATAAATAATGGTAATACATGGATACAAAGAAAGGAGCCTTAAGAGTAGGAAGAAAATTTAAAAGAGAGAGTTTTTGGAGGGAAATAGTAATACAGTTTGCACACTCAATTCAAGATGTCATTAAAAGGCAGCTATGAAAGAAAAACTAGAGATCATCAGAGAAGTTAAGACACAAAGTATATTTGAGAATCATAAACTGATAGGTGATAATTGCATGGAAGCTGATGCTATCACCAAGGGAAATAGAGATCAGTATCTCCATTAAGAGTAAACTTTTGGGGTCTATTATTCTCCTTTCCTTCTTATTCCAAACGCTTGGCCAGGACAGAATATAAAATACTCAGTTATAGAAAATTGTAATTCAAAAACACTGGAATCCACAGATGTAGAAGAGGGCTAAGATTGTACACAGAGTGGAGATTAGTGTGTCCTTAGGTGGACATAAGTGAACCACAGCACTTACTGGAATCCCAACTGAACCTTTAAAATGCTTGTACATGAATAACAGCTCACAATTCTCTAGTTCTGCCCTAAATACTTCATCTATAGAACAGCCTTGAGAATTACACTGTGCAGTAACAAATTGGAGTCCAGGGAGTTTCATTAATTTATCTTAGATCACTCGGAGATTTGGTATAAGCTAATTCTTTAGGGAGATATAATGTGGAAAAGTGAGATTCAAGCCCAGATCCTCTTGTTCCAAAGGCAATGGTTTAGCCACTCCATCAGGTGATGCCTCAGTAGATAGAGTTAAATAACACCCTCCCCATATCTCTATATAAATATAACATAATAGGAAGGTACTTCTGAATGTATTCTTTCTAACTTGCATTCATATCTCATGCCTGATACTTTCAGGATGACCTTAGGAGAAGCACATAAACTTTTTGGCCTCAGTTTTTTTTTTTCCCATCTATGAAATGAATGAGTTTTTACTAGAAGATATTTTAGCTTCCTTCCAATTAGGAGCTGATGCTCTCATTCTTTGTGTGATGCATACGATATAATAGCTGACTTACCATGGTTTTTAAGAATTCTTTTAAATAAGGAGTGACCTCCCATTGGTTCAAAGACTCTTATCCTTCTTGCTTTTCTTCCTTCTGGCTAAAAAAATGCCTCTTTTATACTCCTAAATGAATACTCTTCTAATAGGCTCCTAGGACTCAGTAAAAGCATATTTTCCCTTGCTGTTCTTTAGGCAGGTCCCAGGAATAAGTTCAATTGTCTATAGTTCCAAACAATGTAGGAGAGGGCTGATTGAATTAATTGGAATATATATTGGGAGATATATTGGGATATATACATATCCCAAACCTTTTCATTTCTCATTCTGAATCTTACCTTTGGCAGTATAGGGAAATACCAAAAAAAGCACCATGTACATCAGGTAGAGAGTCCTCATGGTCAGTGACAACCTAGAACCTTAGAATTAAAGAAGACATGAAGGGAGGACAACTTAGCAGCAGATATGATAAAATACATATAAGATAAGAACAGACTAGGTAATATCCTATTTACCTTGGTTCAGCTAATATCACCTCTTTTTTTTAAACCCTTACCTTCCATCTTTTGGAATCAACACTGTATATTGGTTTCAAGGCAAAAGAGTGGTAAGGGTTATGCAAAGGGGGTCAAGTGACTTGCCCAGGTTCACCTAGCTGGGAAATGTCTGAGGCCAGATTTGAACCTAGGACCTTACATTTCTAGGGCTGGCTCTCAATCCACTGAGCTACACAGCTGCCTCCAAATAATATTACCTCTTAAATATCTGAAACTGACTAACCTAGGTCTTCCATGACTTCAGTGTGGCCCCTCTATCAACACTGCTTCTCCTCCATACAAAATTGTTAAAATTCTTGAAGATATTTCATCATATAGCTATACCGTATCTTCAAGTGATAAAAATCATGCCCAAGATTCATTTTTGCCTTAGAAAACTAAGGTTCCAAATGGATTTTCCTTTATTTAAAGAAGCATAACATCTTCCATGTATTTTAACCTCTCCCCTATTTTATACACTCATTCTTCTATACAGACTCTGGATGCACTGTTCTTTCATGCTTATGTTTGCTAACATATGCATCATTGTTTGTTTGGGGTTTTTTAACTCTTTTGACTCTGACAGAAACCAGAAGCTACGTATTGTCTTGGACAATGACAAAAACAGTGGCCACCCCCCAACCAACATTTCAACATATTTTGGATATCCTCCATCTCTGTGGAAAGAACATGAATGTTTCAGAATCTTTGTTTATGATCACAGAGAAGTTAAGCTATATTCTGAAGCAGAATTGAGAGAATTTAACCCTAAACATTAGATTCAATAATTTCATTTTTTAACTTTAAAAAATTTTTCAGTTTCATGTAAAAAGTTTTTGACAATTGTTATCTGATATCTTTCTATTCAGATTCTCTCTCTCCCAGAATTCCCTCCTCCAAAAGGCAATAAATTGTTTCATATATGTAATAACTGTGCAGTCATTAGACACATACTTCTATATTCCACATTCTATAAAAGAAAATGTGTATATCATTTACAATAAAAAAAATCCTTGTGAAAATAATTAAATAAAAAATGCCATATTTGATTTGCAGTTAGAGGCCAATATTTTTTTCATTGGTTAAAGATTGCATTCTTTATCAAGAGTCTCTTCGGGTAAAAGTGGTACTGTTCTTTCCTGATAATATTTCAGTAGTTTGAAGTTGATCATCATCATACAATATTTTTGTTATCATAGACAGTGTTCTGCTGATTCTTCTCACTTCCATTTTGCATCAGTACATGAAACTGTTTCCAGCTTTTTCTGAACTTATCCTCTTCATTATTTTTGGTAGAGGTAGGTCCTTTTCCCTGATCTCTGATCTCTGGGATATAGACCCACAGTGCACATAGTTTTATGGTCCTTTCACCCTGGTTCTATATTCTCTCTAGAATGGTTGCATCAGATCACAGTCCAACCAAAAGTGTATCAGAAATCCTGTTTTTCTTAATTCCTTCCAATATTTATTTGTTTCCTTTTTGTTCATATTAACCAATATGAGCAATGAGATGTGATATCTCAGATTTGCATTTTTTATCAATATTGACTTGCAACATTTTTTCCTATATGACCATAGAGAATTTTAATTTCTTTATCTGAGAAAGTACCTATGCATATCCTTTGACTATATGTCAATTGTAAAAAACATTAAATCTGTAAATGAGGAGGAGAAATGGAATCCCCAACTACTTAAGTCAGGGCTAGAGTATGGACTAGAATGGAGCTATGTGCCTCCTTTTTGATTTGACCAATCTTCCTTCATAAAGAGTTCTTTCCTTCAGCAATTTTTGCTTGTTTCTCCTCCCCCAAAGAATCAATTTAGTATTTCACAAAGTTTTACTTCACTGCATTATATATATATGTATATATATATTTATGTAGAGATAGATAGATAGATAGGTAGAGAGATAGATAGATAGATAGATAGATAGATAGATAGATAGATAGATAAATAGATAGATAGATAGAAAGATATAGATATAAATATATCTTTTCCCACATGGAAAATTCCACTTTTTAAGTAGTTCTTCTCTTGTTTGGATGTTTGTGCCCTTTTACCAATTGGCCTATTCCATTGTTTAAGTTATTGATTTCTTCAGTATTTTCATATATCTCTTTTACCAAGTTATTGTCTTTTTTCATGATTTTTTCTGTATTGTTCTCATCACATTTCCAAATTTTTCTTCTGTCTCTCTGATTTTATTTTTAAGATCATTTTTAACTCCTCCACTAATTCTTATGGGGTTTGAAAGAAGTTAATATTTTGTTTGGAGGTTTTGGATGCAGCAATATTAACTTGTCTTCTGAGTTTGAGTCTACCCTTCCAGTTAGGAACTGATGCTTTCATTTGTGTGATGCTCACAGTGTATGAAATATTCTCCTTTTCCCTGACATGTTGTTTAAGAATTCTTTTAAATATGCAGTGACCTCCTCTATTACAGGGTCTCTTATCCTTCTAGATTTTCTTCCTCCTGGACAAAAATGCCTCATTTATGTACCAAATGAATACTAATCTAATAAGCTCCTTAGTCTCAGTTGAATCTTATTTTCCTTTGCTGTTCTTTAGGCAAGTCTCAGTAATAAGTTCGACTGAACCAAATCTACATATATATATATATATATATTTATATATATATATATATAAATATTTCCCAAAACTTTTTTGTTATTCATTCTAAATTTTACCTTTGACAGCATAAAGAAATACCAAAAAGAGCATCATATACATTATGTAGAGAGTCGTCATGATGAATGATTGCTTAGAGCCTTGGAATTATAGATGACATTAAGGGAAAACAACTTAGCAGAAGATAAGACAAAATACAAATAAGACCAGAACAGGATACCAATTTACCTCAGTTCGGCTAATATCACCTCTTAAATGTCTGAAACTGACTAAAGGAACATTCCCAGGAGCTTGGAGATTGTCCTTGGAAATTATTGAACATTAACAAACATTAAAGTTTAATATACAATTGATGAAAAAATTGTGAAGTTCTACAGTAACCCTTATCAAATATCCCATAATTTTTTTTTAAATCTGAAAGGATTCTTTGTCAAGGGGACTCAATTCCCTCTGGAATGGTTTCAAGAGTACCAACTTGAATGTTGTGGCTATACTAGCTTCTTTCAGAGGCTGCTCTTTCTTATATAAATGCCTTTGGACCAAAGTTTGACATCCTAGAGGTGTTGAAGAATTTCTAAACCATGGTTCCTAGACGACCCATTGAAAAATCTCTTCTATCACCAAAGAATATATTGAAAGTCTATTGGAAAAGAGTAGATTGGTTCACAGCCAGTTTAGGGACACAGATAATTTAAAAAATAAGTCCCTCAAGAGTAGATAAATTCAAGTGTCCCTGTGCCATCACAACTTTTGTCATCATGGTTTCAATATGTCATGGATTGCCATAAGAAATTAGGTGAGATTTTCTGCAAGATTTTTGGAACTGTAGATGACAAATAAAGGCCAGCAAGTGACATAGAAAAAGTTTAGAAATTCAGAAATGCATTTACTATATGTATAGTGTTATTTAACATCAACATATTTTATATTTTAATATCACCAATATATTAAATCTTTTTTAAAGTTAAAATAAGTAAAAGTTAAGGTATGCCAGAGAATATGGCAGTAAGATGATTTTATGTAGGTTTAATAGATCACAGATGCAATACACACTTAACCAAATTGGCCACCTAACTAGCCTCACCATCGTCCTGGATCATTGCATTGCTTCTAGTAGAGAAGTTCATTACATTCATCTATGCCAAAGTGTATCAGTCTCTTTATACACCTTTTTCCTGATACTACTCCTTTCACTTTACATCAGTTCCTAGAGGTCTTTCTAGTTCACATGGAATTCCTCTTGTTCATCATTATTCTTTCAGCACAATAGTATTCAATCACCAACAGATACCACAATTTGTTCAGCCATTCCCCAATCAAAGGGCACCTAGTCATTTTACACTTTTTTTGCCACCACAAACAGAGTGGCTATAAATATTTTTGTACAAGTATTTTCCCTATTATCTCTTTAGGGTACAAACCCAGCAGTGGTATGGCTGGATCCAAGGGCAAGCATTCTTTTAAAACCCTTTGAACATAGTTCCAAGTTGACTTCCAAAAAGTTTGGATCAATTTCCAACTCAACCAGCAATGCATCAGTGTTCCATTTTCCCCCAACCCCTCCAACATTTATTGCTTTCCTTTCCTGTCATATAGACCATCTGCTAGGTGTGGGGTAGTACTTCAGAGTAGTTTTGATTTGCATTTCCCCAATTATGAGAGATTTAGAACACTTTTTCATATGCTTATTGATAGTTTTAATTCCTTTATCTGAAATCTGCCTATTCATGTCCCTTACCCATTTATCAAGTGGGGAATGACGTGATCTTTTGTACAATTGATTTAGCTCCTCATGTATTTGAGAAATTAGACCTTTGTCAGTGGTTTTTGTTATAAAGACTTTTTCCCAATTTCATGCTTCCATTTGCTTGCATTACAATAACTTTGTTTGTACAATAACTTTTAAATTGATTTTAATTTAAATTATTCATTTTATATTTTGTAATATTTTCTATCATTTGCTTGGTCTTAAATTCTTTCCTTTCCCATACATCTGACAGGTATACTATTCTATGTTTACCTAATTTATTTATGATTGCATTCCCTATATTTAAATCATTTACCCATTCTGAATTTATCATGGTATAGCATGTGAGATGTTGATCTAAATCAAATTTCTCCCATACTATTTTCCAATTCTCCTAGCAGTTTTTGTGAAATACTGGGTTCTTGTCCCAAAAGCTGGAATCTTTGGTTTTATCGTACACTATTTTGCTGAGTTCATTTACAAAGAGACAAATCTAATAATCCTGTCTCCTGTCTCTTAGCCAATACCATATTGTTTTAATGATCATTGCTAGGCCCCCATCCTTAACAATTTTTCTTAAACTTTCTTGGTATTCTTAATATTTTGTTCTTCCAAATGAGCTGTGTTACAATTTTTTCTAATTCCATATAAAAAGCTTCTTGGCATTTTGATAGGTATGGCTCTGAATAAGTAAATTAATTTGGGTAGGATTGTAATTTTTATTATATCTGCTCATCCTACCCATTAGCAAGTAATGTTTTTCCAATTATTTAGATCTAGTTTTAATTGTGTGGAATTTGTTTGGTGTTTGTGTTCATATAATTCCTGTTTTTGCCTCACCACATAGATTCCTAAATATTTTATATTGTCTAGGGCAGTGTTGGGCAACCTTTTGAGCTTAGTGTGTCAAAATTCACTAAAAAGGTGAACATAACTCAGGTGGTATGTCACTTCGAGAAAAAAAAAAACATAATTTCACTATAGTTATGCTTTAAATTACAAATTGTTTAATTGTAGTATATAATGTATTTAATAAACCAAAAATTAATTATTTAACATACCTGCTTAGTGATCTCTTTGTTCATCTGTCAGTTGGGTTCTTTTGTTGGTCTTGATATTATTTAACTTGTGTGGGGTTCCGGGGAATTCTTTAACTAACCTGTCTATTGGTGACTTTTTTGTTGCTGAATTTCATTGGCTTAATCGTCAATTGAATGTTGGTATTTTGTACACTTCAAGCCCATGCAAGTGCTACTAACTTCATCTGTCAATCTGTTTCTTTTGTTTGTTTCTATATTTAACACTGAAGATAAGGTCTCTCAAAAGTACAAAGTGGGAAAAATTGTGAGTTAAGATGTTGGTATATTTTTCAGGGTGCTAAAAGTGTCTGGTAATCAATTCCAGGCCCTCCAAATTTCCTGTTCATAGTAGCACTCCTCTTGATTGTCCAAGTGGCATCTTTATGGATTCTCTAGCTTTGAATTCAAGTTGACAAACACCTGAGCCGAGATGCTGTCTTGAATGAACTTCTGCAAGTGCATCTCCATTCATCAATGTCCATCCATTGGAAACCATTTAATTCCAAACTACTATAGACTACTACATCAGGATACTTAATTGTTTTCATGGTTGGTTCTGGCTTCTAAATTGATTAAATCTATCACTGAACTTGCCAAGTAATGAGTCTAAAACATACTAGTACTTCATATGCAAGGGTCCCATTTCATTTTGTATAGCTGCACTGGCCTTCTCAAAATTACTGTCTTAATCAAGGAAAATACTTTTAAGTTTTGTTTTCTACTTCTCACTTGAAAATTTTAAGTTCATTTTCAAAAACTTTTATGCATCCAAACATAACATCAATACTTTTGCCAAAACCTTGTAACTTATGTTCAGTTCATTAATATGAACAGAGAGATCTGTAAAATAACATCAGGGTATTGACCACTTATCATCATTGCACTGAAGAAAGTATCCCAGATCCTTATCCTCAAAAATACCTTAATTTCTTCAAAGCACTCCACAAAGTACTCAAGAACTTTGCCTTGGTTCACCAATCTTACATTATTGTACATCAGCAGTCAACTGTAAGTTGAATCAACCTCCAATAGGGAAAATTCTTGCTTGTGAAAGGGGAGAGCAGCTCTTAAATTAACTATTTTTGTAACCAAGTCTGTGAATCCTGCCTTAGCACACAAAGCTGCCTAATGGATAATACAATGAAAAAACACAATCTGATGTCCAATAGGTTCTGTAAACAATTTGACAAAGCCGACTATTTTCTCCACCATGTTTGGTGCCCTATCTATCGATGCTTAGGTCACAGAATGCTTGTATAACAACCTTACGTATTTTGCTTCATGATATACTTCTTGGTTTTGATACTAACTTCATCAACTCTTCTCTCATTATGAACCCTCAGAATATCGACCAACAATGGCCAACTGAATATGTGATGTGACATCTGTAGTTTCCTCAAGAGAGATCAAAAATTATTTGGAATTACTTATGACATAAGTTTTATGTCTCTCTTTAATTGATGTTGTACGTTTGTGTTCATTATCATTATTTGGTCTTTTATGATATTTCTACTGGATGGCATCTCAGATATTCTCTTAATAATTGCATCTTTATTCTGCATATTGTGAAATAGAACTGGTGCACATCTTAGGAGAGTTTCTTTAATAAATTCTCTCATTGAGTGCTTTTCCATGCTGAGCTATGGAGTGAGCAATGCTCAGACCTGTAGATGTTAAATTTGAAGAGCCTTTTACAAATTTAACGATGGAATTAGATTGGCTTTTATAAAGGTGTAGATGCCTGGAAATGCATTCCATCCTTTCGTACTCACTTTTATTCAAGAGCTGGGAATGATTAATTTCAAAATGTCTATTTATATTCAACATCTGCTTACTATCATTTCAGTACATACAACACAAAATGATCTGCCATTTTTTCCCTTTAATGCTATACATCTCGGTGCATGTCTCTTGAAAAATTGGCTACTGCTCTTTCTACTTCCTTCACTTAACCTTTTTTTTATTTTTTTTGGGGGGTTCTCCATCAGTGGGGCAGTGAAAGAAGATACAGTTATAGATAGCCTGTTAGTCCTCCAGGCAATTAGAGGTTAACTAGCCTAACTGACCACAAGATGGCACATGTAACTGTCTTTAAGAAAGGGCAGGGTTAATAAGAAGAAATGGGGATTAATAAGGATACCACACCACAGTAGTAATAGTGGTGAAATGGAGTCTGCACTATGCTGCAAAACAGTGTTCCTTATGTAAACTAAGATGGCTGCCTCTATTTCTAATTTTGGGAAATGACACCCATAGCACAGGCCCTCACCTCTCCTAGCCTCCACCTCACTTATCTCAGTAATGATGGTCAATTAGAAACCCATGACACCCCAGAGCAGAAGATTGGATGATGGTTGCTATGGTCATGTGGTTGCTGGTAATGGTGATCAGAGGTCCCCCAGAGATGCTTCCCCTGTGGCATTCCACTGCTCCCTGCTTTGCCAGCTGGAAGTGAGTTCAAAGATCCCCTAACGACCTAACCAGAATTCCCAGCACTAGACACTTTGTACCGGAGTTATGATGTTTTGGCCTACAGGCCTCCAGCGCAGAGTGTCTACACTACACTACAGCAAATGTTGTATCCCTGGCTACTGCACCTGGCCGTGTCTTATTGAAAATGGCGATGTGTCATGGGTTCACCATCAAGGGTCTAGGATGATTTTAAAAGGAACTTCTCTTTCTAACTCTTGCTGGTGAGTTCTGTTGTAAATATATAGAAATAATGATGTCAAATGTGGGCTTATTTTGTATCTTACAACTTTGCTAAAGTTGTTGATTTTTTCCACTAGCTTTTTAACTGATTTTCAGGCATTCATTAAGTATACTATCTTATCATCTGTAAAGAGTAATAGTTTAGTCTCCTCATTGTCTACTTCAATGCCTTCAATTCCTTTTTTCTTCTCTAATTGCTACTACTAGTATTTCTAGTACAATGTTAAATAAAAGAGGTGATAATGGGCATCCTTGCTTCACTCTGGATTTTATTGGTAAAGCTTCTAACATCACTATTGCAAATCATGTTTGATTAATGTTTTAAATATATACTGTTTATTATTTTTAGGAAAGTTCCTTTTATTCCTATACTTGCTAAAGTTTTCCATAGGAATGGATGTTGTAATTTTCGATGTTTTTTTTTCTGCATCTGTTGAGATAATCATGTGATTTTCTGTTGGTTTGGTTATTGATATGGTCAATTATGTTGATGTTTTTCCTAGTATTAAATCATCAATGCATTCTCAGTATAAATCCCATCTGATCATAATGAATAATCCTCATTAGACCTTGCTGGAGTCTTTTTGCTAGTATTCTATTTAAGATTTTTGCATCTGTGCTAATTAAAGAGATTGTTCTATAGTTTTCTTTCCCTGTTTTCCATTCCCCTTGCTTTGGAATCAGTAACATATTTGTCTCATAAAAATAATTTGGTAAAACTCCTTCTTTCCTATTTTGTCAAATACTTTGTATAATATTGAGATTAGTTGTCCTTTGATATTTGATATAATTCACTTGTGAATCCATCTGGACCTGGGGATATTTTCTTAGGGACTTCTTTGATGGCTTGTCTAATTCCTTTCTGAGATGGGATTATTTAAGGATTCAATTTCCTCTTTTGTTAATTTAGGCAATTTATATTTTTGTAAATACCCACCCATTTCCCCTACATTGCCATATTTATCACCATATAATTGGGCAAAATAACTCTTAATAATTACCTCAGTTTCCTCCTCATTAAAGGTGAGGTCACAGTTTTTATCTTTGATACCTTTAATTTAATTTTCTTCTTTTTTAATTAAATTAACCAGTACTTTATCTATATTATTTGATTTTACAAAGTCTTACTTATTAGTTTAATAATTCTTTTACTTTCAATGTTATTAATTTAATCTGTGATTTTTAGGATTTTCAATTTAGTTTTTATCTGTGAACTTTTAATTTGTCCTCTTTATAGTTTTTTTTTTAAGTTTTATGCCCAATTCATTGATGTCTTTCCTCTCTGATTTGCTGATATATGTACTCAGGGAAATAAATTTCCCCCTAGGTAGTGATTTCACTGAATGCCACAGATTTTGATTTGTTGTTTCCTCAATGTCATTTTCTTTAATGAAATCAGTAATTGTTTTTGAATTTGTTTTTTAATCCATCAATTTAAAAAAAATTAACCCTTACCTTTTGTCTTGGAGTCAGTATTGTATATTGGCTCCAAGGCAGTAGAGTGGAAAGGGTTAGGTAATGGGGGTCAAGTGACTTGCCCAGGGTCACACAGCCAGGAAGTGTCTGAGGCCAGATTTGAACACAGGACCCCCTGTCTCCAGGCCTAGCTCTCAAGCCACTAAGCCACCCAGCTGCCCCCTAACTCAAGAATATTGACAAATTAGATTATTTAGTTTCCAGTTAATTTTAAATCTTCCTTTTTATAAGCCCTTATTGATTATAATTTTTATTGCATTATGCTCTGTAAAATTGTTTAATATTTCTGCTTTAATATATTTGCTTATAATGCTTTTATGTCCCTAGTGTATTGTCAATCTCTGTATATGCCATGTACTGATGAAAAGAAGGTATATTCCTATGTATTACTATGTTGTCTTCAGATACCTATTAGCTCTATTTTATCTAACTTTTCATTTCTCTAACTTCTTTCTTATTTATTTTATGGATTGATTTATCTACTTGTGACAGGGGAACTGTGTAGAAGCCCATGAAGAATGAATGGAATAATTTTAAGAAGAATTATGAAATCAAATGAGAGAGAGGATAAAAAGAAATGAGAGTGATGCAAGAATATTGAGAAATAAGAGGCAAAAACTCCAGAAAAGAGATGAAAAGTACTAATAAACATATTTTTTTCAAATATATGAGGTTTGATTATCATATGGTGAAAATGAAAATTTGAAGATTTTTATGAAAATTTTAAGTTCCTTGTTGTGCTTATTCCTTTTGAAAGCTACGTGTCTAAAGCTTTTCTTCCTGATTGCCTCTTTTTTTATGAACAATTTTGATGGAGAATAAGGTGAGGGGTTTGTTCTTTTTTTAGTATGTAGGGAGGAATTAATAGGTTTGTTTTTTTTCCTTTTTGATCAAGGTATGGTTTTCTCAATGTAGAGATGTTCTAGTGAGAGGATACCTCTAACAATATCTTAGACATCTTGCAGCTTATATTAGCCTTTTTAATATTTTGTTTTCCAGCTTTCCATGAAAAACAATTTTTAATGTTTAAAAATTATGAATAACAAGTTCATTTAAATGTCCCTTCCTCACCTCCCTCACTCTTTACTACTTTTCCTCATTCCCCAAGATGGTAAGTAATTTGATAGAGATTCTAGATGTGACATTATTTAAAATATTTTTCCATATTAGTCATTTTGTAGGAAATTTTAAACAGAAAAGGAAGAACAAGAAAAAAAGTGAAATATAGAATGTTTTGGTCTGCATGCAGACTCCATCAACTCTTTCTAAAGGAAGCTGGCATTTTTCATCATTAGTCTCTAGGATTGTTCTGGATCAGTGTATTGCTAAGAAAAAATAGGTCATGCTCAGTTGTTCATCATATATCATTGCTGTTGCTATTATAATACTCTTTTGGTTCTGCCTATTGCATCTTTTTTTCCTGAAATCTTCCTACTCTTCATTTCTAATGGCACAATTGTATTCTAGATCATAGTAATCAACCACAGTCCACAAACTACTACTTCATCTCCTGGTAGATAATTAAGACTTGCTTGCATAATGAGAGGAGGAGTAGATGCTAGAAATGTCTGTATAGGAGTACCTAATTCTATTGTGATTGGAAGATATTGTGGGTTTTTTTGCAACTGGAAGGTTTGTGGTAACCCTGTGTCCTGCAAGTATATCAGTACCATTTGGTATAACAGAAAGTGCTTACATCACATCTGTTACATTTTGTGAAGTCAGACAATGTTTTAATCTTTTTTCCTCGTTATATCAAGTTTCATTGATGTCACAATTGTAATTGTTATCAGTTGCTTGAAGCATACTACTATTAAATAGAGGTTTTAATTGATGAATGTTATTTATGCTCTGCCTTCTTCACCTACTGGCCATTCCATCCTGTCTCTATTTCTCCTATGATCTCTCTATTGAAAAAAACCTGGTAATGTTGAAATTAAGCCAATTAAGAACCCTAGAAGCATATCTAAATGTTCAGGTGTAAAGAAGATTCAATAAATGCAGCAAACTTCATTCTTGTTTTTTTAATGAATTGCCATAGTTAGGGAGAGCCATAAATATGGAGCCGAGACACTCCTCCATTAAAAATAATGCAAGTTCCTGAAGAGTTGAAAGATAGCATTTTAGCAAGAAATTATTTTAATTAAGATATATACATTTTACACACAATTCTGTTGACTTGGACTACAACATAGTATAAAACTAACTTTTATATGCATTGGGATACCAAAAAATTCCTAACTTCCTTTAAGATATTTGCTTTGTTTTGGCATTCTGGAAAAACAACCTGCAATACCTCCCAGTATCATTGGTATTGGTCTCCCTTCAAGCCACCTTTTGAAAGACTCAGGTTAATAATGATAACCTACAGGGGCCAAACATTATTACAACAATAACTCACACTCCCTAAACCACTAATGCTATGAATGGGTCCTAAAGATAATCTAGACTAAACTTCACTCTAAAAACTTCACTTTTCAGGTGCAGTGCCTTAAAGTGCTTCCATAGGTTCTAATCTGGTAAGAAACCATTAAGCTCAGCTGAAAGGAGTCAGCCAAAAATTTTTCTCCCTCTTCAAATATTCCTAAAATATTTTGCTGCCTCCTTTAACCACCACCTCTACTTTCACATTTTCTTATATATATATATATGTCCATATCTAATATATCCTCATCCTGTTCACAACATCATATTACATTAGAGTGAAAGTGGGAAAAATACTGGAAAGCAGTATGACAGAAACTAGGCACTTACCAGTATCTCATAATATATGCCAGAAAAATGTCAAAGTGCATACTTGATCTAGTAATAAAGCATGACACCATAAATAACTTCTGAGAACATAGAAACCATTACCTATTAGAGACATGGATAAGTGAAGAAGTAATGTAGAAGATTTTATTACATTAAATTAAAAATGGTTTGAACAAATACAATGCAACCAAGGTTAGAGGGGAAACAAGAATTTGTGGGGGGAGATTTATACCAAGTGTTGCTGACAAAGTCCTTATTTCTCAAATATATAGAGAAAAGAGTTGAATTCATAAGAATTTATATCATTGTCAACTGACAAAGAGTCACAGCAAATGAACAGGTAGTTCTCAGAATAAGAAATTAAAACTATCTATGCTTATATGAAGAAACTGCTCTTCATCAATATTAATTACAGAAATGCAAATTAAAACAACTCTGAGATACTACTTCATAACTATCAGCTCAGTTAACATAAGCAAAAAGGAAAATGATAAATGTTGGAGGGGATGTGGAAAAACTAGAATACTAATACACTGTTGGTGGAACTGTGAACTGATACAAACATTCTGGAGATCAATATGGAAAGAGACTCAAAGGGTCATAAAACTATGCAAACCCTCTGACCCAGTAATACCGCTTCAGGTCTATATCTCAAAGAGATCAGAGAAAAGGATAAATTGATTCAGAGTGAACTGAGCAGAAGCAAAACAATATAAGAAGTAAGATATATTTTACAGTGATCAGCTGTGAATGAGTAAACCATTATCAGCAAAGCAAATTTCCAAATTTCCACATGATGAAAAATGTTATTGACAGAGAAGAAACTGTTGGAGTCTGATTGCCCATCAAAAGCATGGCATTTTTTACTTTGTTTCATTTGTGGCCTTTTATTGTATGTGTGATATGTGTTTCTTTAGGACATGAGCAATATAGAAATATGTATTGCATGACAGCAATGGTATAAAATATATCAGATTATTTACTGTCTCATGAAGGGTGGAGAAATTAAGGAAAGAGAGCATCTGAATACCAGATGCTACATGACAATTGTTAAAACCTGTTTCTTAGGTTTTTATGTATTTTGTCATCTTCACATGAGGATAATTTTATCATCTGCCAATGTTTATAAATTTTAATGATTTTTCCACTCTTTGTTTAGCTATTTCTCTTGGTACTATGTCACATACAGGAGAAGAAAGAGGACATCTTCATTTTCTCCCTATAATTATAGGAAAAGATCAAGGATTTTTCTCTAAGAGACAATAACTTTTGTTGCTAGACATGTAGCTATTTCCTATTTAAAATGATTTTTGAAACCTTATACTTTTAGACATTGATATATTTTAAATCTTCTCAAGGTTTTTTCTGTATCTTAATCACCTACGTATGGATCTTTCTGCCTAAAGACTAGGGTGGAGCTCCAAGACAAAGCCATCAAGGATGTGCATGATTGGATCAAATATACAGCAGAACCAAAAAGTTGAGTTTAAGTCTAGGGCTAGAATATGATCACAGTGAAATCAAAAGCTTATGACCAAGCCTGAGGCAAGATATTAAGACATCAGCATCACAAGAGTCAATTGAATTAGCAGCGGTAGATGGCTCCCAGAGCTCTCAACCCCCAGACCAAGAAAATAAGCTAAGAATAACATCAAACAAGGACTGAAGTTTAAAAGAGCACCCCAACTTCTCCCCCCCCCAAAAAAAGAGCGTAACTACAATTAGATAGTATAAAGAAGCTAAAAACAATAAAGAAAGCTCACAGTAGAGAATTTTTATAGAGAAAAAGAGCAAGGCACAGACACAGAAAGGGAGAGTGAAAGCAAAGGAAATACATGCAAAGTCCAAAAGAAAAATATGGGTTGTACATAAATTCTCAAAGAGCTCAAAGAAGACTCCAAAAACCAGTTAATAGAATCAGAGAGAAAGTGGGGAAGAGAAATGAAACTGATGCAAGAAGAAAGGAAAGTGATGTAAGGAGAAATGAAAGAAATGAGCCAATTGAAAACAGAGACAAAAAACAGAGAGGAAAACCAGATCTTAAGAATCAAAACTGACTCACTTGAAACTAAGGATTTCAATAGATATAAAGAAGTGATAAAGTAGAATCAAAGGAATGTAAAAACAGAATAAAACATAAAATATTGAAAAAAGAACTGACCTAGAAAATATAACTAGGAGAGACAATTTGAAAATTATTAGAATACCTGAAAGGCATGATCAAGAAAAAAAAACCTTTACATATCATATTAAAAGAAATTATCATATATAATTTCACAGAGATCCTCAAACAAAAAAAAAATTGAAATTGAAAGAATTCACAAATAACCTCTAGAAAGAAATTGTCAAATGACAACTTCCAGGAATATAAATAGGTAAATTCAAGAGTCAAAAAACCAAGGAAAATTACATCAAGCAGCCAGAAAGAAACAATTCAAATATCATGGAGCTACAGTCAGTATCACACAGGACCTGGCAGTTTCTACATTAAAGGATCAAAAGGCATGGGATATAATATTCTTGAAAGCAAAAGATTTGGATTTACAAAACTGAAAACCTATCCAGGAAAACTGAATATATTCTTTCAAGAAAAAAACAGGCATTCAATAAGATAGAAGATATCTAAGCATTCCTGAGGAATAAGCCAGAATTAAAAAAATTGCAGTTAAAATATGAGACATAAGACAAGCCTAAAATAGTAAACAAGAAAGAGCAAATTGAAGGAACTCATGAAAGTCAAAATGTTTATGTCTACATGGAAAGAGAATTTCTGTAATTCTCAAAACTTACTCTTAATAGTAGGGAAGAAGGAAAAAAATTATTCAGAAAGAGGTTGGAGAAGTAAGCTTATTATGATGAGATGATGTATATGATGATGTATATGGTATTATTTAAGCATTCTATTTCCTCTTTTGTTAATCTAGGCAATTTATATTTTTGTAAATATTCACCGATTTCCCCTAGATTGTTATATTTATTGCCATAGAATTGTCCAAAATAGTTCTTAATCAATACATAATTTCCTCTTTTTTAGAGATAAGATTGATGTATATATAAATGTGATAATACGAAATGATAAATATATATGATGTGATGTTTGCGCATATGAATGACTTGGGAAAAATAAATCTAGGACTGAAAGAGAAGTTGCACTGAGAGAAAAAAAAAGAGAGAAATAGAATTGGGTTAATTCTATAACATAAAGAAGCATGAAAAATCATTATAGAGACAAGAGGAGAGGATAAGTGTGCTGTTGAGCAATGTTTAAACTTTACTCTCATCTTAACTGATTCAGAGAGCAAAAAACAAGTCCTTCTCTAATGAGTGGGGTATAGAATTCTCTCTTGCCCTACAGAGAAATTGAAGGGAAATAAAACAATGGAAAAATAAGGTAATTAGAGGGAGGGATAACTGGGGCAGGGTGTGACAAAAAGTAAAATACAGATGAGGAGGAACATTGAGAAAGGGAATAGAGGAGAATGAAAAAGGGAAAATAGGATGAAGGGCAATACAATGATAGTAATAATGATGCTGAATGGGAATGGGATGAACTCATCCGTTAATATGGAGCAGATAGTAGTTTGGATTAAAAAAACATATTCCTACTATATGTTGTTGACAAGAAACATGTATGATGCAGGGTGACACACATAGATTCAGAGTAAAAGCCTAGAGCAGAATATATTATACATTATCCAAAGTAAAAAAAAAAAAAGCAGTAGAAGCAATCATGATAGCAGACAAAGCCAAAGTAGAAATTGATCTTATTAAAAGAGGTGAGGAAGGAAATTACATTTTTCTTAAATATACTATAAACAAGGAAGTATTATCATAACTAAGCATTTATGCCCCTAAATGAATAACATCTAGATTTCTAAAGGAGAAATTAAAGGACATTGTGAAGGAAATAGATAGTAAGATCATATCAGTGGGGAATCTCCATTCCCTTCAGAACTAGATAAATTTAACAAAAAATAAATAAGAAAGAACAAATGGAAGTGAATGAAATGTTAGGAAAATTAGAATTAATAGATATCTGGGGGAAATTGAACAAAGATAAAGAAGAATATATCTTCTTCTCAGCAATACATTATACAAGCACAAAATCAACCATATACTAGGGTATAACAATAATGCAAACAAATGCAGAAAAGCAGAAATAATAAATGCAACTTTTCCAGGTCATAATGTAATAAAAAATTATAATAAATAAAGGTGCATGGGATGGCAAATTTAAAATTAATGAGAAAGTAAATAATCTAATTTTATAAAACTAGTTGGGTCAAAACAATTAGAGATTTCATTAAAGGGAATGACACTGAGAAGACCACATATAAAAATCTATGGGATACAGCCAAAGCAGTACTCAGAGGAAAATTTATATCTCTGAGTCTCTATATGAACAAAATGGAGAGGGTAGAGATCAATTAATTTGACTTACAACTTAAAAAAAATTAGAAAAAGAACAAATGAAAAATCCCCAGATAAAAGTAAATTGGAAATCCTAAAAATTAAAGGAGAAAATAAAAGTAAAAGAATTATGGAAATATTAAATAAGACTATAGTGTGGTTCCCACTTAGAAAAAACAAATGAAATAGATAAAATACAGGTTAATCTAATAAAAAAGAAAGAAGAGAAATATATTAACAGTATCAAAGATGAAAAAGGGCAATCTTATCTCTAAAAAAGAGGAAATTAAGTATTGATTAAGAACTATTTTGGACAATTCTATGGCAATAAATATAACAATCTAGGGGAAATTGGTGAATATTTACAAAAATATAAATTGCCTAGATTAACAAAAGAGGAAATAGAATGCTTAAATAATACCATCTTAGAGAAAGAAATTAAACAAGTCATCAAGGAACTTCCTAGGGAAAAATTCCCAGGAACAGATGGATTTACAAGTGAATTCTATTAAACATTTAAAGAACAACTAATAACAATACTATACAAAGTATTTGACAAAATAATCAAATAAGGAATTTTAACAAATTCTTTTTAGGACACAAATATGGTACTGTTTCCAAATCCAGGCAGACCAAAAATAGAGAAAGTAAAATACAGACCTAACTCCTTAATGAACATAAATGCAAAAATCTTAAATAAAATGGTAGCAAAAAGTCTACAGCAAATTGTCACAAAGATTATCTACTATGACCAGGTTGTATTTATACCAGGAATGCAAGGATGCTTTAATAATAGGAAATCTATCCATGTAATTGACTATATCAAAAATCAAATCATCACTAATCACACAATTATCACAATGAATGCAGAAAAAACCTTAGACAAAATATAACACATAGTCATATTAAAAATACTAACAAGTATAGGAATGAAAGGGATGTTTCTCAAAGAAATAAGTAGTATATATCTAAAACCACCAGCAAGTACCATCTGTAATGAGAACAATTCAGAAGCCTTCCCAATGAGATCAGGCATGAAGCAAGGATGCCTATTATCACCTCTATTATTTAATATTGAACTAGAAAGCCTATTGGTGGCAATTAGAGGAAAAAAAGAAATTGAATATTTAGGAATCTATCTACCATGACAAATAGGAATTATATGAGCACAACTAAAAAACACTTGTCACAAAATTAAAACTCTATCTAAATATTTGGAAAAACATTAATTGATCATGAATAGAAAGAACAAATATAATAAAAATGATGACTCTACAAAAATTAATTTAATTATTTTGTGTCATAATTATTAAACTACCAAATATTTCTTTCAATAGAATTAGAAAAACTTATAACAAAGTTCATCTGGAAGAACAAATGATGAATAATACCAAAGGAAAACATGAAAAAAAATGTGAAGACTTGAGACCTAACAGTACCAGATCTTAAATTGTACTATAAAGCAGTGTTCATCAAAATAATATGGTACTGGCTAAGAGACAGAATAGTGGATCAATAGAATAGAGTAGGGTTAAATGACCTCAGGGAGCTAGTGTTCAATGAGTCTACCCATTCTGGATTATAGGACAAGAACTCACTATTTGAAAAAAACTGTTGGGAAATTTGGAAAACAATATGGAATGAATCAGGTTTAAATCAACACCTCACACTCTATCCCATGATAAATTCAAAATGGGTAAATGACTTAAATATAAGGAATGCAATCATAAGTAAATTAGGTGACCAGAATAGTATGCCTGTCAGATGTGTAGGATCTTAGACCAAGCAAGAGATAGAGAAAATTCCAGAATGTAAAATGAATGATTTTGATTACATCAAATTAAAAAGCATCTGTATAAACAAAACTAATGTAACCAAAATTAGAAGAAAAGCAACAAATTTGGGGGAAAATCCTTATAACAAAAATTCGATTAAGGTTTAATTTCCCAATATGTAAGGGATTAAGTCAAAATTTACCAAAAAACAAGCCTTTTCCCAATTGACAAATGTTCAAGGGATATGAATAAGCAGTTCTCAGATGGAAAAATCAAAACTAGCAATAAGGACTTGAAAAATTGTTCTAAATCCCTCCTGATTAGAGAAATGCAAATAAAAACAACTATGAGATACCACCTCACACCAACCAGACTGGCCAGTATGACAACCAAGGACCGTAAAAATTGTTGGAGGGGATGTGGCACAATTGGGACACTAATGTATTGCTGGTGAGTTGTGATTTAAGCCAGTCATTCTGGAGGGCAATTTGGAATTATGTGCAAAGGGCTTTGAAAAATAGCCTGCCCTTAGTCCAGCCATAACATTTCTGGGTTTGTTCCCCAAAAAGATAATGAGGAAAAATACCTGTACAAAAATATTTAGAGCTCCACTCTTTGTGGTGACAAAATTTTTGAAAATGAGGGTTTGCCCTTCAATTGGGGAAAGGCTGAAAAAATTGTGGTATCTGATGGTAAGGGAATACTATTGTGCTGAACGGAATTATGAATTGAGGAATTCCATGTAAACCAGAAAGACCTCCAAGAATTGATGCAGAGTGAAAGAAGCAGAACCAGGAGAACATTGTACACAAAAACTGATACTGGCACAATCGAATGTAATAGACTTTTCTGCTAGCAGCAATGCAATGATCCAGGAAAATCCAGAGAAATTCATCAAAAGAATACTATCAACCTGTATAGAAGAACTGTAGAAATACAGAAGAGAAACAAATGACCTATCACTTATTTGTATGGTCATAGAATTGGGATATTGGTGTTAAAAGATTACTCTACTACAAATATTAATAGTATGTAAACTTGGAGATGGAGAGTAACTGCTATATATGAAAATACATGTATAAATAGTCACTTTGCAAGTTTTTTTTTAATCTTGTATTGATGTTGACAAATATTGTATTTTTCCTTCTGCTTTTTCCTACCTGATTTAGCTATCAAGCTCTCCTAATTTTTTGCTCTTTTGGTACATTTTAATATGAAGGTGACCAGGGAATTTGAAAACTTTGCATCTATGTTCATTAATTAAATCACTCTATAATTTTTTTTCCTGTTTTTCCTATTTTGGGTTTAGGTTATCGGTACTGGAGTTTTCTTGGACTCTTTCTTTACCTATTTTCCAATAATTTATATGAGATTGAAATTAGTTGATCATGACCTGGTGGATTTTTGTTTAAAAAGTTTATTTATGGCCTGTGCAATTTATTTTTCTAAGATAGGTTGATATTAATTTTATATCTTCTCCCCTCTTAGTTTAAGCAGTTTCTATTTTTGTAGTCATTCTTCCATCATGCTTTCATTAAAATTGTTGACATGTGCTTTGGCAGAATAGTTCTGAATAACTGCTTTGATTTTATATTGATTAGTGGTATATTCACCCTTTTAATTCTTGATGTTACTGATGTCTTTTTCTTCTGTTTTTTAAACTATATTAATCAATAATTGATCTATTTTCTGGATTTTTCATTAAACTAAATCCTTTTTCTATTTATTAATTAATTCAATATTTTGATATAAATTGTATTAATCTCACATGTAGATTTCATGATTACTTATTTGGTATTTTATTGGAGATTTTCGTTTCATTTTTTCCTTGTTTGTTCATTGCACACTAAATTCATTGACCTCATCTTTGTGTATGTTGATTGTAAGTATTTAGAGATTAAAAATTTTCACCTAATTTTTTATTTTTAGCAATCCATATTTTTGGTATGTTTTTTCATTATTATTATTTTCTATATAGTTAAATGGCTTATTCTTTAACTGACTCATTCTTGAAGATTAGATTACTTACTTTTCAATTGATACTTTATCTGTGTTATTACAGTCCCTTATTAAACATGATTTATTGTGTCGTGATTTGAATTTGATGAATTAAGTATTTCTGCTTAAATACATTTAACAAAACTTTTTATTGTTATAATATATGATGAATTTTCTAAGATTATATTAATCTCCTTGAATGTATACAGATGGAAATTAAAAGTATAATGAAGTCAAAGAGATTAATAGAAAGTTAGATCTGCTTATCTAGAGAGAATAGAATGGGAATTTAAAAAAATACCATTTTCTCATTGGTACTTGGTACCTGCCCAAAATTCACCATATGTTAGGGTGTTAAACACTTTAGTTAAATGAATAAAAGAAGAAATACTAAATTCAAGTTCAGGATATAATGTGTATATATGCAATATACTTAGAGACAAAAGAGACCTTCATTTTACTCATAAAGAACCTGAGAATCAGAACCAATAAGTGGTTTGCCTGAAAGTCACATAGTTAATAGAAGAGCCAGTATTAAAACCCATCATCTAATTCACATCCATCTACCTTTCCCTGATTTACTGCATAATATTTATATACTACTATGAACAAAGTTCCCTATCATAATATATAATAAATAAATATGTATCTATTTGTATATTTATATGTATACATATAGTCAGTGATAAAATTATATTACAAGAATCCTTCATCCATATTGTACCTTAGGTATTTGTCTACCTGGGCTATGCAGACATCTTTGTGTCTGGTAATGACAATAAAACAAGCTTCGGGAATTATAGGATGCCAGATGAGGCATAACACCAGAGGAGGATACCTGGAGTACATGGATATGAGAGAAGTCAGGGGAGTTATTTGGAGTTAGTTCATAAACAGCAAAAGAGTTAAAAATAATTGGTGATACAGACATAACCACATAAAGAAGAGCAACTGAAGCTAAAATAAGCAACTAAAAGACAGTTTAGATAGCAAGAATAAAGGAAGACTAAGTAAAAAGTCCAAATCCAGACAATATTATTTACTATATCTATTATTATGATTCACTGTTATAAATGGAGAAAAACGGTGACCATATTTGTTTTGTATCAATGTTTTAGCTAATCATACCTTACAATCTCATAAAATGACTTATTAAAAGTATATATCAGGTAATGGAGGCATTCAATTCAAATCCACTCAATAACTATTTTGATGCAACTAGTTCATCCAAGTCATTATTCAGATGCCTCTTATAGCCAAATATTGATATTTTATGTCAAAGTCATTAATTTCATTGATAATAATTTTCCTATAAATATAAGCATAGAAATATTTCCTGATTTTGTGTGAAGTCTATAACAAGTTCTATGGCCAGAAGACTTTCCATTATGAGTAGACTCATGAAGAGAATCCCTGAATTTAGCTACTTTATTCCTCATGCATCGGGCATAAAATTAGTAGTCAAAGCAGTCTTTTTAATATCCCAGTAAATAGCTGCATGTAATATATAGGATGGAATAATTTTAAGTTACAAAAATAAAAATATACATTTACCTGAAGATTTTTATATTGATTATTTATATTGATGATTTTTAATTGATAAATTTTTGATAATTTTAGAACTCACCAAGATGATACTATTTTTCTACATTTCTTAAATAAAAATGATTAAAAATTCTAAAAAATGCTGAAAATGAGATCTGTCATAATGGAAAATCTTCTGGCTATCATAATTGTTATGGACATCACACAAAAACATAAAAGATTTCTACGTCATAACTAAGGATCTTATAGAAGTGTATGAGGCACTGAGATAATTGACTTGACTAATGTCACCCAAACATTTCAGTCAGAAGCAACACTAGAACCCAGAACTTCCAGACCCTGAGCCTGACTCTCAGGCCACATTATTGCAGCTATAACTATATTTCAGAATAAATGTAAAGGCCAGAAGAGAAATCCTGGGAGGCATAGTATTTTTATTTCCAATAAATAGTAACATTAATTCCAATTAATAACCAATAATGATTACCTATTCCTTACCAGAAATCCAGAAAATTCGGTCAATCAGATCAGAGGAGCTATAGTAAGCAGAACACCTAGTTCTCTATCTTTGGACACAAATAACATTCCCACAAGTACACACAGAGAACCAGATTTATATTTTCAGAAGGTGGAGTCTTGGCAGAGAAACCGATGGGCATAAAAAACAAAAACATTCTGAAAACAGTCCTTCTGAGCCAAGAAATGTAACCAAGTTTAACCCCAGATGCAATGATTGAGTACTAAGTTTTTTTTTGTTGTTTTTTGTTTTTATTAAAAAGACTGATCAGAAACAAAGACAGGATTTGGCAAGATGACGTGTTCTCATAATGTATTTTGGTCTCTTATATGTGCTGATATTTGGTCACTATGTACCATGGTACCCCAACTCTTCTGCTTAGCTGGGAAGGGTAAATCCCCCCACCACTAGCTTCCCAGATATTAGTTTATTTGATTAATATTTTAATAGGATAGTCAAAAGCTGGGCAAAGAGACAGATAAACAGCTCCCTTTGGGTCATCTATCCATAGTGTTTGTGGGGCACTCTGGAAAATTATCTAGAGGAAAGGAATTGACTTCTCTTTCACCATTATCTCTTCTAAATCCCTCCCTTCAAAAGATATCTTATCAGTATTACTTCAGTACCACTCCCATTTTTTTATCTGCTGACTAAAGCATTGAATGAAGAAAAGGCATTAGAGATCACTTATTAAAAGCTTTTTATGTCACAAATATGAAAAATCAAGTCTAGAAAGAAGAAACAATTTATCCAAAGCTTCAAGATTACTGGAATTATTACACTAAAGTTAGAAGTATAGAATGTTATAGAAACAATGCTTGTTTTAGTTAGAAGACAGCCCCTGTCATCATATCAAATAGTGTAAACTTGACTTAAAGTGTGAATTGTATGGGATTAGTTATTACTATTAGAGATTTGTTATTGATCAGAACTAGAAAGAGTAATGAACACCATTGTGTTTCCAGAATGGAGGGAGAAGACTTAGGATTCCTAATTCTCATCATGTTCATGAAAGGTGAAAGAATTTAAAAACTAAAGTAATGGCTCATAAACCTTTGCTGATATCCTGACTCCTAGGATATACATTAGAAATGTTGAGGAATTTCCCCTTGGTTGACACCTGCAACTCCTTCTTGGTTAAACTGAATTACCGGGTTCTAGAAGAGAGGGATCATTCATCCTTGGTATTGTGTAAAAACCTCATATATACATGTTTGTTTGTTTTTTATTTCAGTTTATTTGATTGGGTCTCTTCACTTTTATTAAATGCATTCATAATGATACTGATATTTAGCTGAATAGGAGTAAAGCTTTGTATACATGACATTAGGGTGCTCCTTTCACATTAAGGAATAACAATTAAAAGTTTTAGCTTGACCTTGAAAAAGTGTTAATTTTTCAATAATCTTTCACATTTTATAGATAGTATATATTTGCATATATATGTATGTATGTATATGGCAAGCTTAGTAGTTAGAATATTGGGCTTAACACTAAAAAGTCTTATCTTCCTGAGTTCTAAGACCCTTATTTTGACTTAGTTTGACTTTAGGCAAATCTCTTAACCTTGTTTGCCTCAATTGCCACATCTATAAAATGAGGTGGAAACAAAAGCAGTGAACTACTTCACTGTTTTTGCCAAGACAACCCAAATGGTGTTTCTAGGAATCAGAAATGATGAAAGAAAGAAATATGTTTATATAAACAAACACACACACACATTTTCCCTTATTTTCCATCTTCATTTTTCTAGATGATTAGTTCTATTAGGGAACAAGAGAGATAGTCACCTTATATGTGACACAGAAGACTGAAAAATAAAAATCCCATCAGATTGCTAGCTTTAAGTTTATAACATCAGACTTGTTATTCTGACAATTCATGAAGGATCTCCTTGTCTGAAGGGATGTTAAGTGGGGCTGATAGGTAAGAAGGAACCAAGAAGTCATTAAAAGACAAATGTGGTCACAAAACAATGGACTGGGTCATAGGGACACAGCATTTTCCTTGTGAATTGCTCTTGATAAAATCTAGTCAGCCCATTACCAGAGGCATAACAGGACAGTATAGATTCCTTTGAGTACCAGGTAGATTGAAATTTCTTAGTCAATTCGTTCCTTCTTGCAATCCCCAATGATTATAAACTTCGTTATCTCACACAATACCGGCAACAAAGATATTCTGCTCAAAAAAAGCAATAAAAATCAAAGCCTGAAAGGAGTGACTTTTCTGAAAGCAATAGATGATTTCCCACAATGACTTTATGAGGCTGTTGGATTTGCATAACATCACCACTCTTCCTCAAGGTCAGAGATTATGACATTCATCCTCTAATCTCTTCTCCTTTATAAGACTTTCCTTATAACTCAGAGTTTGGCTAGAGGAATGCTATGGGCAAGGCTGGTCTGGATTGGATTTTGTGTCATTGTAAAGATAAGAAATTAACCTAGAAATCATTGGGAAACCCTTCTGAAATTACATGGCAGCAAATGAATTTTCCCTTCATTTTTGACATTTTTTCACATATTGCCAATTATATTACAATTAATTTGGAAATCCCAATTAGTGATGTACATCCCATTAGATTCCATCTTACTCCAAGGGAAGGTAGATTGGGAATTGGGGCACATATATAGGGCCTCAACACGTGAATCTGATATCCATGACAAGCAATATAGTATTCTGTTACAGGGTGAGGGGGAAGATGGGATTGTTCATTAAATGAGCTGCTGATAAGAGCAAATTAGTGTTATCAGAATCAATATCAAAGGTAATGGTGAGGCTAAGTACACATTAAGGTGGGGCACATGATTAGAGAATGTGATCTCTAGAGAATGTGATAGAAGAGTATGCAACAAAGGAGAAAGAGTCAGAGAGGCAAAATACAAGTAATTCATGGTAAATGGTATCTAAAAAAACATAGTTTATCAGTAGTAAAATGGTATCTAATAATCTTAGCTAGAGAGTATCAAGGAAGGGAGAATGACTAACAATGCCAAAGGCTGATGTGAGGTCAAAGAATGAGGATTGAGGAAAGGCCAGTGTATCTGTCAACTAGATCAATCTGATCAGTAGAATATTTGGCAGGAGAAATTTTGAGGGAAAATTAGAATGTAGATTATAAGGGAATGGGAGAAGAGAATGTAAATGATCCTTCAGTAGATGTTTTTTTTAATTAATTTAGCTGCAAAGAACAGGATGGTTGTTTAGGAAAGAAGGATTAATTACAGGGGTTTTTTTTCTGGAGTGGATCATATATCTATATTTGTAGGCAATGGGGAACAAAACAGGAGACAGAGAAAGATTGAAAATAAATGTTCAAATAAGAATTTTTTTAAAGTTCAAGTAAAAAATAGATTTCCTACAAACTCATAATTATAAAAAAACTTATCAAAGGAAAAAATGAGGTAGAAATGAAAGAAAACTATAATAGGGTTATAATAATTCACTCAGTTTAATTAGTATCTATCAATTATCAGAGTAAAGAGATAAAGTGATAAAGTGATCTCTAATCTAAGCAGCCTAAAAAATACTGAATCTACAGATATTGGGCTTCCTTGCAATTTTGATTCTTTGGTTTTTGTCTTTCATATTCAAAGGGGACCAAAATGATATTACTGGTGATGTCTTTTGACTCACACATGAATTAGATTGCAGTGAGGCAGAGTTAAACAAGGTTCACAGCCTCTCTCTTCCAGAGACATCAAATTATTGAAGCATGAAAAAAAAAGTTGAGATGACTGGTGATGGCTTTGGATGCAGTGGATGACCTTAACTTCTTTGATACATAATCAAGTTCTTAGTATTCCACAGAGCCAACTTCATGGCCATTTCAACAAAATGTTATAATTTCCCCTTTGGGTAAGAGAAGTCTTCGTGTACCTCAGATAGACATCTTCCTTAGTCTTCAACAATTTTGAGGTTGTCAGTTAGCCTCAACCTAGTTTAGTCTGCCTGTTGAGATATTTTGCTGGAATGCAATCACTGCAAATTTTATAGATTTTTTCAGCTACAAGAAAGAAAAGGGTGGCAGATGGACACACATAAAGAAAAAAAGTTCTTAAAAGAACTCAGGAAGCCCTGAAACAGAGCTACTAGTCTTCTCTGAAAACCACGTGCCAAGTAGGGAAATATGGAAGCCACAGGCAAATTTTATTAAAACTATATACTTATTAAAATATATGAAGTATAATACAATATTACGAGCAATTTTCCTTCATAAAATACATCAGTAGATTATGAAGTCTGTTTTTCACAAAGTGAATATGAAACAAAGCTGGGAGTATTGGGCAATGCTAGGTTGCTCAATGGATTGAGAGGCTGGCCTATAGAGAGGAGGTCCTAGGTTCAAATTTGATTACAGACAGTTCCTAGCTATGTGACCCTACAATTGGGTAATTGAAATATTACTGCATTGTGTCCTACAAACATGTAAGATAGAAATTATTTTAATTGGACCCTAATAGAAGGGCTTATTGTGAATTGATTCTAATTTACTCAAAATTCTGTATACATGGATTTTTGATATTTTGATTCTGATTTTGGATTTTTCTTTCTCCCAAAAAGTTTCATTTTCCTTCCATTTTTTATGTTTTGTTTTTCTTTTGATAATTGACTCGTATGCCCCATAACTTGGATCTCTTCAATTTCATTTTCCCCTCTAATTGCTATTGCTAGCATTTCTAATACAATATTTAATATTAATGGTGATAATTAGCACCCCTGCTTCACTCCTGATCTTAGTGGGAATGCATCTAACAGATTCCCATATCAGATGATACTTCCTGATAATTTTAAAGAATTACTCATTGTAATTATGAGAAAATGTCATTTTATTCCTATATCTTCTAGTGTTTTCAATAGGAATGTGTGTTTATGTCTTATGTTTATGACAAAAAAGTCAATGAATTTTTTGCAGCTATTGAGATAATTATGTGATTTCTATTAGTTTGGTTGTTGATATGGTTAATTGTGTGGTTAGTGTAATGGAGAAGGTTTGTAGTTGGTAAAAGAAATAGGATCTAGGAGAGACAGGTGATGTTTAAAATTGGCTCAGAGAGAGGACAGAGGGTTTGAAGAATTTCCCCCTTTAGCCTTCTGTCCTCATTGGCTGCTCTCACAGATTGGGTCTTGTCCCCTTCCACTACTAGGGCCTAAAATGTTTGGTCCTGGGAAGATTTCTCTTCTCCTGAAGCTGTTATACTCACATTTGAATCAAATTTAGGAAAGGATAATCACTTTAATGTAAATTAATTCAATTAGGGTAATTCAAAGGGATGGCTAGCAGGGGAAAGAATGGAAAATGAAAGTGGGGAAAAGGTGGGTTGCTTTCTCTCTAACCCCTTTCCCCTCCCTCCTCAAGTGTGAGGGGAACTCAGGCTTTGGCAGCCTGAGCCCCCTGAGAGAGAGTCAGGTTGACTGACCCTGGGTTTGGCCCCCTGGCCACAGTTCAGACCCAGGGCAACAGGAGCTGATATAAAGTCTGACAGAGACTCAAAATGTCTTTTCTCAGGTTTCTCTTCAGTAGTCTTTCCAATTGGGAAATGTTGGGGGTAAGGATTTCCAGTCATTAGCAGAAAAAAGGTGGGTAACCCTCCGGAGAAAGTCTTAACAAGTCCTTTCTCCTCAGCTTCTCAAAACTGAGAGACCAAATGCTCTTCAGAAGTAACCTTCAGGCTTCACAAGATTCCAATCTCCTGGGGCCTCTCCCCTGATGAGGAGAAAGATTCAGCCTGGCACTCTTCCTTTACTGCCAGCCTCTGTCATATTAGTTTTCCTAATATTAAATCATCCATGCATTTCTGGTACAAATCCTCCCTGGTGATAGGGAATAATCATTGTGAGAACTTGCTATAGACTTTTTACTAGTATTTTATTTAAGATTTTGCATCTATGTTCATTATGGGGATAGTTCTACAGTTTTCTTTTTCTATTTTTGGTCTTCCTGAATAGGGAATGAAGACCATGTTTATATCATAAAAAGAATTTGGAAAGACTTCTTCTTTGCCTATTTTGTCAAATAGTTTGTAGAGTATTGGGACTAATTGATCTTTAAATGTTTGATAGAATTCACCTGTGAATCCATCAGGAAATGTTTGATAGAATTCACATGTGAATCCATGTGGCCCTTTTGATTTTTTCTTAGGGAGTTCCTTGAAGTCTTGTTCAATTTCTTTGTCTGAGATGGGATTATTTAACTGTTGTATGTCCACTTCCATTAATCTGGGAAATTTATATTTTTGTAAATATTCATCCATTTCATCTAGGATGCCATATTTATTTCCTTATAATTGGGCAAAATATTTCTTAATAATTACCTTAATTTCCTCTTCATTACATGTGATATCACCATTTATATTCATAATACTCTTAATTTGGCTCCCTTCTATTTTTTAATTGGATTAAATAATACCTTATCTATTTAATATTGGATTTCCAACATACCAGTTCCTAGTCTTATTTATTGCTTCAATAGTTCTTTTGCTTTCGATTTTATCAATTTCACCTTTGATTTTTAGGCTGTCCAATTTGCTCTTTCTCTGAGGGTTTTTAATTTGTTCTTTTTCTAATTGTTTAAGTTGTAAGCCAAATTCATTGATCTCTTCGCTCTTCATTTTGTTGATATAGGCAATCAGAGATATAAATTTTCCCCTTTGTATTGCTTTTATATTATCCCAAAAAAATGTGATATGTCATTTCTTTATTGTCATTCTCTTTGGTGAAATTAGTAATTGTTTCAAAAATTTGTTCTTTAATCCACCAGTTTTGGAGAATAAGATTATTTAATTTCCAATTAATTTTTACTTTGCCTCTTACTAATTAAATTTTTTTCACATAATGATCTGAAAAAGTTGCATTCATTCTTTCTTCTATTCTGTATTTTTTAATGTTTTGGGTTTTTTTTTTTTTTTTTTGCCCAACTACATGGTCAGTCTTTGTGAATGTTCCATGTGATACTGTAGCATATTTTTTTTTCTAACCACAGGTATGCAAATGATAAGCAAAACATCAAAACGATAAAAAAGAGATTTATTATGAGAGGGTCTATCCCACAACAAATCTGGACCCCTGGTCATGACCAGGGGACCCCCAAAACTGGGAGAGACATTCCTTTATATCCCAAAGAATTAGACAACTTTTATACCACTAATAGTCATAGCCCTCAAAAATAGAGACACCCAGAAGCAAATAAGCATTGGTTAAGTCTGGTAGGAATCACTCCTTATTTGTCCATAGGTTAGTTCAACTAGGAAGCACCCCTTATTTAGTGAAAGAAATCTTTTATTCATGAATTAAAAATCACTTAATGGAAAGGAGGGAAGCAGTGATGCCTGGGCTAATAGAGGGTAGTAATGAGTGTTACCAGGTTCTAAAATAATGGGCAGGTATCCTGATACATAATAGATAATAAGTTATGGTGCCTGATAGAGCAACATTGAAGGGTGGGGCTGGCAGTTGTTCCATAATGCAAAACTTTACTACCTATACCATAATATTCACAAAAGTCTGCTACAATCATGACTTATGCTGACTATATTAGAATTACAAATACAATTATCTCAAGACAACTGATAACATTAAAATTGAATCTTCATTTTATAGGGGTAAGGAGATTTTTCTCCCACACTTCTAAAAAGAAGGTGTATTCCTTTTTATTCCTATTTACTTTTCCCCAGATATCTCTTAACTCAAATCATTATAAATGATTCTAAATCATTTCTTGCTTCTTGCTTCTTTATTTTTTGGTTTGATTTATCAGGATCTGTTAGAAGAAAGTTGAGGTCTCCCACTAGTATAGTTTTACTATCTATTTCCTCCTCAAATCCCAAGAGTTTCTCCTTTAAAATTCTGAATGCTTTACCATTAGGTATAAACATTTTGAGTAATGATATTTCTTCATGGTCCATACTGCCTTTTATCAGAAGGCAATTTGTTACTGATCTCTTTTATTCAGATCTACTTTTACTTTTACTTTGTCAGAGATCATGATTTTAACTCCTAAATTCTTTTTCTCAGTATATTTCAAATAAATTCTGCTTCAACTTCTTACCGTTACACTGTGTGTGTATACATGACTCATGTGTGTTTCTATTAGAAAACATATGATATTATTTTGGTTTTTAATCCACTCTGCTATCTGCTTCCATTTTGTGGGTGAGTTCATCCCATTCAACATTCAGAGATATGATTACATGTATAGTTCCCACCAATTTTATTTACGTTATTATTCCTACCCTATCTTTCCATATTTTTTCTACAGGAGTGTTTTACTTTTAATCAGTCCCCTTTCTCTCCACCCTTATTTTACTTCCTTCACAACCCATCCCTTCTAATTACCCTTCTATTTCTCTTTAAGATCTATTCATTGATCCCCACCCAAACCTTTCCCTCCCTTTGGTACCCTGCCTCAACCCTCCCCTTCCCTTTCTACTTTCCTGTAAGATAAGATTCTATACCTCAAAAACTCTGGCTGTTCTTCCATCTGAGAACTGATTCCACTGAGAGGAATGTTTACATATTACCTATTAACACTTTCTTCCTCCCCTTCCATGAAAGTATTCCTCCTCCTGCCATGCCCTCCTTTATGTGGAATAATTTAAGCTATTATGATTCTTTCTTAGTGTTTTTCTTGGTGTCATCCTTTTTTGTCTTTTTTGTAAAGGACAGAAGTTAAAGCAGAATGAGCAAAGTGGGTCTCCTTCTAAATACACTGTGAAAGGTAGGAAGAGAAAAGGGATTTCCATGTTATTTGAGACAAAACCAAACAAGAAAAAGTGCAGGCTGACCAACACCACTTCCCCACCCCACCTACTTCACCTAACACAGAGTCAGGACCCAGGCAACTTCCTGAATTCTATAAGGTGGGAAACACTAAAGCAAAAGCACTATAAACCTACACCTAGAGGTGCCAGGTCCTGGTAGTGAGACTTTAAGTTTAATATCACTGTACTGACAGTGATAGTGGCAGCCAAGGAGGCAGCACAAAGGTGATAGCGACAGAAGCAGGAAAGATAGTTTCTGGGCAAAACACTGAAAAGCTTGCTATATCATAAACAACAATAACTAAAAAAAATAACAATACATCACAGACCTACCCCCTGGAAATCCCATGTTTTGGTGTTGGGGGTTCAAGTTCTAGACCACTGGCTTCACTCTGGAACAGCGTTAGTGGCAGTAGTGGCAGCTGTAGCAACAGCAGCAGGGTCAAGGAAGATAACCTAAGGACCAAATATTGCTAACGGGAATACGCTAAAAGAAAAATACTGAATACCTACCCCTTGCAATCCCAGGCACTGGAATGGAGGGTCAGAGCTTAATTATACTGGGCTTTGTGAAGATGGAATTTAGCTATTCCCTATTTGTAAAAATGAAGATACTTAGTTTAACAAAATCAGGAATGTCTTGGGAACTTTAAAATTACTCCACCCTACTTAGACAATACTTTAGGGGAAGATACAGTTGTCATCTACTGATTGAACAATGAAGGTACTCTTACCTTATATTGAACCTTTTAAGCTAAGTCTATTTTTGGATCTTAATACAAAAAGATGTTAAGTAATTATCAAGTTTAAATTAGTCACAAAAAGTTCAAGTAACTAACAAAAGGTGAACTTAACAAAGAAGTGTTCAGTAACTCTAAAGATATAATTTAATCAAAAGAAAATGAGAACTAAAAGTATGGGCAGTCCTGGAGAAAAGCCTTTGATGTGATTGGTAGATGTGAAAATTTAGAGCAGGAGACACAAGGGTGAATGATGCATATATTTTGATCACTTCCTCTCTCTGGCACCTTTTGCTGTGGAGAATTGGCTCTTAGCAGCATGCTGGGTCTTTCAACATCTTAGCATGGCTAAAAACTATTGTCTGATACAGTGGTGAGTTTCTGGCTGAGTTTCCCTTCTTTATTGTTCCAACTTTATCCCCTTAGAAGCCTCTATTCTTCTTCAGAGACCTAGAGGTGGGAATTTTAAACTCCCCCTGGCACAGGCCAGGTAGGAGAAATCCTATATTCTCTCCCCTCCTCATTAAATTCCTACCCTCTATATTAAATTACCATAAATTTCCAGACTGACTTGGGTATTTTATTTGGGATTTTCCCCAGTGACCAAATAAATCTAGATTTTAAGTCACTACCCTAAAAATATCTTGACAGCTTCCTCAGCCCTCTGAAAGAGAAGTTAAGAGAGCCCCAAGATAAAGTCCTGAGAGATAGAAGCTAAGATAAAAATGACAAGCAACATGCTGGAGTCCCCTTCTTGAAGGGGAAAATGAGTAAACAACACCAAAGAAAGCTCTCAATGCTGGAAAATTTCTGTGGATAAAAAAGAACAAAAAACAGAAGCCAAAACACAAGTTGAGAAACAAACAAACACATGCAAAATATATAAAAAAAGGAATCTGATCACAAGCTCTGGAGAAACTCATAAGGAGTTCAAGAAAAAACTAAGACAAATAGAAGGAAAATGAAAAGAAGAGTGGGAAAAATGGAAAAATGTAACAAGAAAATAACAGCGTAAAAGGCAAAATTCATCAAATGTAAAGAAACACTGAAATAAAACGACATAATAAGAACACTAAAAAATAAGAATTGATCTGCTGAATGAACAGGCAAAGAAGTCTAAAGATGAAAAGAGTGCCATGAAAAGCAAAATAGTCCAAATCAAAAAGAAGAATGAAAAAATCATGCATGAAAATTGGTATTTCAAGACTAGAATTGGGGAAGTTGAAGCTAATGGTTTCATGAGACATCAGAAAATGAGAAAACAAAATCAAAAGATAAAAGAAGACAAAAACATTCAATTTCCCATTGAAAAAACAACTGATGAGGGAAATAGGTGGAAGAGAGAAATTTGAGAATTATTTCACTACTTGAAAACAATGACAAAAAAGGCTATACATCATATTACAAGAAATTATCTAAGAAAATTTCCCTGATACTCATGAACAAAGAAGAAAAACAGATGTTGAAAGAATCCACAGATTCTACATTTAATTCTCAAATGACAACTTCCATGAATCTTATGTCTGAGTTCAAGAGCTTCCAAGCCAAGGAGAAAATACTGCAACTAGACATGAGGTAACAATTCAGATACCACAGAGCCCCAGTCAGGATTACTCAAGATATGGTAACCTCCCCACTGAAGGACCTCAAAGCTTAGAATATGATATTCCATGAGGGAAGAGAATTTGGTCGTAACCCATGCATTACCTACTTATCAAAATTGACTATATACTTCCAAGGTTAAGTATGGGCTTTTAATAAAATAAAAGATTTCAAAGCATTCACAGAGAAAAGATCAAAATTAAAGAGAAAAATTGATGCCCAAATATAAAATTCAAGAGAATCATAAAAAAGTAAATAAGAAAGAGAAAAAAAAATAAGGGTTTCAATAAGTTGAAGTTGATATTGAGCTAAAAGGAATAATGAACAAGAGGAATTCTATGTGGACTGGAATGACCTCCAAGAATTTAATCAGAGTGAAAGGATCAGAAACAGGAGAATTTTGTATACAAAGACATATATACTTTGGCACAATTGGATATAATACACTTCTCTACTAGCAGCAATGAAATGATCCAGGGCAATTCTGAGGGACTTATGAGAAAGAATGCTATCAACATGAAGAGAAAGAACTGTGGTAGTAGAAACACAGGAGAAAAACATATGATTTATCACTTGTTTGCATGGTTACATGATTGGGGGTTTTGGTTTTAAAAGATTTCTCTGTTATAAAAAGGAATACTATTGATATAGGTGTCAAGTAATAAGTCATGTATAAATCAGTTGAATTACTTGTCAGATGTGGAAGAGGAAGAGGGGAGGAAGAGAAAATAAATCATGTAACAATAAAAAAATTTTTTGAGATTTTTTAAAATAGTGACAAATTCTGAGGCAGTTGGGTGACCCTGTGGTAGGGTGCTATGGTTGTTATCAAGAAAATCTCCATTTACATCTTGCCTTAAATACTCACAAATTGTGTGATTATTGAAATATTATAGAAACTATCTCTGTTTCCTCAAATGTACAACAGTTATAAAACGATTTGCACAAATTCTGATATAAAATGAGATGATTAGTAAATAAGTCCCTGAGATATAGCAGGTACTTGGAAAATGTTATTATTCTTATTCTTATTACTATTGTTGTTTTTGTCACTGTTACTTTAATTAGTTCCTTTACCACTTAAATGATGTTTTCTGAGTTAATCACCACATAAACTGCATATGATAATTCTAATATCTCTGCAAATGTATTAATTGTTTTATCTTTCTTCTCTTATTGCTCTAACTAGCTCTCATAGAGCTCTGGCCTATACTGGACAGAGAAGAAGAGAAGATCCACATTTTAAGTCTGTAATTGCTAATTCAGATGATATAGATTTTATTCATAAGCATATGCTTATTTTGTATTACAAAAATTTCTTCCTATGCTTATTGTTTTCAAAATTCATAAATACTGCATTCAAAGAACTTTTGCTTATATTCATATAGTTGTAGCTTAAATTGTTTTATCATTATTAAATCAATATCAATTATCAATTATCAATAATCAATATTAATTAATATTAAAATGTTAATAAATATTCAAAATATGTTCATTGATTTCATAATGTTAAACTGTTCTTCTAACTTCAATTAGTCCTACTTGGCTATGGCAATTGAAGTATATTTGAAAAAAAATTTAATAGTCTATTTACCAAATTTTTGCTAAAAACATTTGTATAGATATTCATAATTGATTTTTGGTTTTGTTTTATAGTTTTCTTTTCCCACCTGATTTGATAGGTGTACAAGATATTCAGACAAGATTGGCACCTCTTCTGGGAAGGACTCTTCAAGTGTTTTTCAGGATGTTCATCCATCCACTTTCAACATCCATCTTTCACCCAACTGTCCCTATGGCAAGCATATCAGCCATACTCTAGTAAAATCATCTCAGCAGATGAACTAAAATCAAGTGATGGTAACCCACAGACCTCAAATCCTTCAGTGAGATTGAAGAATGTCTACCAAAAACATATGCAGACTTTCCCTTGCAGAATGGGCAGATGGGAATATTGTTTTTCTAAAGTCCATATAAAACCAACTGTGGAAGTGTTATAAGGGAGGGAGATCTTGTGGTATTAAAAGAGACAATTGATCATGATTTTGCATATCCTGATCCCACAAGGTAACTCCCTATGAGTGTATTAGAGGGTTGGTTTGGGTATTATGCTGAAAGAGTTGATAATATATGCCCAGAAGGTGGAAGGAGGGTGAGATGGATTCCCCCCTTTAGTCTTCTTCAAATATGTATCTCCACTAACCCTGTCTTTACTCGCCTCTTATAACTGGTTTTATAGATGAACCTCTTTTCTTCAGGAAAGAGAGAAATCAGCTCTTTCCCTCTTCCACTATGACTAGGAAGTCAATTTAGGATAAATAACAACTTTATTCTAACAATTGTGGGTAGGAATGAATTAGAAAGATTTCTGAAGGTTAGGGTCTATAGGAAAGAGGGGAAAGGAAATCCGTGTCTGTCTCAAATCTCCCTTTCCCTCCCTCCAATGTTGAGAGACTCAGGCTTCACAGCCTGGTCTCTGAGAGTTCAGGTTTTGTGACCCCTGGTCTCTTGTCACAGCAGAGCCAATGTCCAGACCCAGGGTGTCCCAGGAGCTGTATGAGACCTTCTTACGCTGTTTCTTATTCTTCTCAGATTTCTGCCACACCTCTTCATATATTGGGGGGGTGGATGATGGCTAAATTCAATGAGGGATTTTTTATGGCTCAGGATTCAGTCTCTGATCAGACCATCACCTTTGCTATCTCAAGATGGAGAGAGACCGACTACCTCTCCCTGGAATCTCTCTTCCCTCCAGATTCCAAGCCTTCTCAACCACCCCCCATTGTGAATGGAAAACTTTGCATTCCTTCCAGGCTCTGTCCTTCAAAGTCTCTGGATTATTCTTCTATCACATGAGGAAGAAAGCAAAGATGGATACACTCTCAGCCCTAGGCCTATACAATCAGGTGGGGAGGATAACACTATTATGTGGAAGAGAGACCCTGCAATAAATGTTGTAAAGGTTTCTAGGATTTGACAGACCTTGCCAGAGAGGGCAGTTCTCTCCACTGGCTGAGAGCACGGCTGCCATCACCCTCAACCGAGGCCAAAGAGATAGATCTGACTCCGGGTTAGAATAACAGTTGTTTATTCAGGGAGATGTTAGGGAAGGCTATTAGATAGGAAGGTTGAGGAGAAATCCTTATCTCTAAAGATGGCTACCTTGAAATCACCTTCTGTCTTCCCTGTGAAGACTCTTCTTTGCTTAGCCAAGCTAAACCCACTCACTACTGCTCTCTCTAACCGTGGATCCACTTGCCAAAATGCCTAATCCTAACTAAAACCCACTCAGGGGTTAGAGTTGGTTAGAATAGATTTGTAGTGCAAGAAATCCAGAGTTGAAGTGGTCTGGTTCACCTCTGAGAAGAAAACCCCTCAGAGGCTCCCTTAAGCAGTTCAAACTTCTTCCTCCCTTCAGGTTAGCTCTTCATATTCAGTAGTAGAGAGGAATCAGGTGGCAACTTCAGTTGATGACAGGAATGGAACCAGGATGGATTGGGAGCAGGTTAGAGAAGACCAGGAGTTCAGAGCTGAATTCTTCAGCCCTAAAGCCTCCAACTGACTTCCCCAGCTTGACCCTTAAATGCTCCAGCCCCTTCCTTCCACAATTCTAAACAAGTTTACCCCTGATTGTGTAAGTACATCCAATGCCATTCCCTTTTGCTGCCAACCTGAATTTCTTCCTCTGAATTCCTTATCACAGAACGGAGTATAGAAAGCTTAGAACACAGACACAAAAGACATCCTAGGTCATCCAGTCAATCTTTTGGCCATTTGTCTTGGCCCTGGACTCTAAAGATTCATAAAGAGAAGTGGGGCTGAAGATTTTCTATAACTTGACATCACTTAAATCTAATTCCTACAAGATTAATACCATCTCTTGATGCTATTGGTCTTCATAGAATAAAAATACAAAAAATAACCTAGGTTAGATATTAGTTTTCTATGATAATGCCTCAATTTTGTATAGAGGTGATCCTTGATATTCGAAGGCTTTATGAGCAAAGTCTGGAAAATCCTCCAAGACAATGAGGCTTTCAGTAGAGTCCCATTAATGAATTGCACTTATATGTTTATGATTTAGCCACATTTAGGAATAAGAGGATGATTATTAAAGAACTAACAGGAAATGAATAATTGGTCCAGAAGAACTCCAAAGACCATAACTAAAGCTAGGTTTAGGGAGACTTCAAATTATCAGTAGAAGAAACAAAAACAGCAGTGAAATTCTGGAATAGGATGAAGTGTTGAATAAAACAGGAAGAATAACAAGATCCAGGATTTCCTCAATATAGGGAAATTCTAGGTGAGGAATCTTTATCTCTCAATGCAGTTTGAATTTTATTACTTCAAGTCTAATAAAATGGAATGTCTACCCTTTGATCCAGCCATAGCACTGCTGGGTTTGTACCCCAAAGAGGTAATGGACCAAAAGATTTGTACAAAAATATTCATAGCTGCGCTCTTTGTGGTGGCTGAAAATTGGAAAACAAGGGGATGCCCTTCAATTGGGGAATGGCTGAACAAATTGTGGTATATGTTGGTGATGGAATACTATTGTGCAAAAAGGAATAATAAAGTGGAGGAATTCCATGGAGACTGGAACGACCTCCAGGAAGTGATGCAGAGCGAGAGGAGCTGAACCAGGAGAACATTGTACACAGAGACTAATACACTGTGGTATAATCGAACGTAATGGACTTCTCCATTAGTGGCGGTGTAATGTCCCTGAACAACTTGCAGGGATCCAGGAGAAAAAAACTATGGGAGTGGAAACACCGAGAAAAAGCAACTGCCTGAATACAGAGGTTGAGGGGACATGACAGAGGATAGACTCTAAATGAACACTCTAATGCAAATACTATCAACAAAGCAATGGGTTCAAATCAAGAAAACATCTAATGCCCAGTGGACTTACGCGTCGGCTATGGGGGGTGGGGGGGGAGGAAAAGAAAATGATCTATGTCTTTAACGAATAATGCTTGGAAATGATCAAATAAAATATATTTAAATAAAAAAAGAAATAATAATAAATCTACCCGAAAATTATTTTACACAGCTAGAAAAAATTACAAAAAATCATCTGGAAGAGCAAAATTTCAAGAATGTGAGAGAAATTAATGAAAAGATTTGAAGGAAAGAAGCCCATTGAAAAACAGATCTCAAACTATATTATAACGGGGCAATTATCAAAATAATCTTGTATTTCTTAAGGAAGAGAGTAGTATAGATAATTAAACCATAATAGTTAATGACCATAGTAACCCATTATTTGATAAACACAAAAATCCAAGCTCTTTGGAAAAGAAATCACCATTTTACACAAACTGCTGCAAACGCTAGAAAACAATATGGCAGAAATTAGGCATCAACAAACATCTCCAACAATATAATAAGATAAAGTCAAAAATGGTATTTATTCTCAATATAAAGGTGGTATCATAAATAAATTAGATTAACACAGCAGAGTTTGCTGGTTAGATTTAATAACCAAACAAGAAATGGAAAACATTACAAAAATGAAATAAGTAATTTTGATTATATGACATTTACAAAAAGCAGAGAAAAAAATAGTGCAACCAATATTAGAAGGGAAATAACAAATTGGGTGTAGGGAAAGTATAGCAAATGTCTCTGACAAAGGTCCCTTCTCTCAAACATATAGAAAAATAACTGCAATTTATAAGCATGCAATGTATTCTCCAATTGACATATAGTTAAGTGTTACAAATAGGCACTTCTTAGATAATGGAAATTAAAGCTATTATTGTAATAAGGAAAAAATGCTCCAAATTAGTATTGATTAAAAATGCAAATTAAAACAACTCCAAGATATCACATCTTACCTCTCATACTTATGGTTAACATGACCAAAAAGGAAACCAATAAATGTTGGAGGAGATGTAGAAAAGCTGGATCACTGATATACAACTGGTGGAACTGTGAACTGATATAACCATTCTAGACAGCAACATGGAACCCAGCTCAAAGGATCATAGAATTATGTGCACTGTGGGTCTATATAGTAAAGATATCAGAGATCAGGGAAAAGGACCAATCACTACAAAAATGATGAACAGGATGACTGTAAAAAAAGCTGAAAACAGTTTTATGCACTGATGCAAAATGAAGTGAGGACCAGGAAAACATTATATATGATAACAGAAATATTTTATGGTGATCAACTTCACAGTACTGAAATATTGTCAGGATAGCATGGTTCCAAGATTACCCCCAAGGGACTCAGGATGATCTATATAACTAATAAGAGAAATGTTGATGTTTGACTACAGATGAAATATGACATTTAGCACTTAATTCTGTTCATGAGGTTTTTTAAGTTATTTGTCTGATACCTGTCTTCTTTCATGGAATGAGGAATATAGAAATATGTATTGCAGGACAATAATGTCATAATGTATATCAGACAATTTATTGCCTTTTGGAGGTGGGAAGTCTGGGAGAGAGAGAATCTGAATAACAAGATGTCAGATAACAATTGTCAAATTTTCTACATGTAACTGAAAAAAATCTTAAAAGTTAAAAAAATCAAATTAAAAAATCTAAGGCTTATGGCTAAATTCTCTCATTTCTGTTTCAGAGTCCAGTATAAATTCTCTATGGCTGTAAATAAATGTTCTGAAACATTCATGTTCTATCCACAGGGATGCGGGAACCTGAAAATTATCTTCAATGTGACTTTGTGGGTGGCCGTTGTTTCAGTTATTGTCCAAGACCATATGCACCATATGGCTTCTGTGATCGTCCACGTCTTAAATGCTGCAAAAGTTAGCAAACAGAGAAAGAAAAGAAGAGTGCATTCAGATTCTGTGGTATAGATGAGTGAGAGTATTAAATAGGGGAGAAGTTGAAATGCATGGAATATGCTACGCTTATATTAATAAAGGAAAAATTCATTTGGAAACTTGGTTTTCTAAGGCAGAAATAAATCTTGGGTGTGATTTTTATTCATTTTAAGAAATTAAATGTCATGATGGTCTACTTAAAGAATCCTAGAGATTCAACCAAAAAGCTATTTGACATAATGAACAACTTTAGCAAAGTTGCAGGATACAAAAAAAACCCGCATAAGTTATCAGCATTTCTATACATCTCCAACACAGCTCAGCAGCAAAAACTAGAAAGAGAAATCCCATTCAAAATCACCTTAGACAAAATAAAATACCTAGGAATCTACCTCCCGAGACAAACACAGGAACTATATGAACACAACTACAAAACACTCGCCACACAACTAAAACTAGACTTGAGCAATTGGAAAAACATTAACTGCTCATGGATAGGACGAGCCAATATAATAAAAATGACCATCCTACCCAAACTCATTTATCTTTTTAGTGCCATACCCATTGAACTCCCAAAATATTTCTATACTGATTTAGAAAAAAACATAACAAAATTCATCTGGAATAACAAAAGATCAAGGATATCCAGGGAAATAATGAAAAAAAAAAACCACATATGATAAGGGCCTTGTAGTCCCAGACCTTAAACTATATTACAAAGCAGCAGTCATCAAAACAATTTGGTATTGGCAAAAAGACAGAAAGGAAGATCAGTGGAATAGACTTGGGGCAAGTGACCTCAGCAAGACAATATATGACAAACCCAAAGATCCCAGTTTTGGGGTCAAAAATCCACTATTAGATAAAAACTGCTGGGAAAATTGGAAGACAGTGTGGGAGAAATTAGGTTTGGATCAACACCTCATACCCTACACAAAGATAAATTCAAAATGGGTGAATGACTTGGACATAAAGAAGGAAACTATAAGTAAATTAGGCAAACACAGAATAGTATACATGTCAGACCTTTGGGAAGGAAATGACTTTAAAACCAAGCAAGACATAGAAAGAATCATAAAATGTAAAATAAATCATTTTGACTTCATCAAATTAAAAAGCTTTTGTGCAAACAAAACCAATATAACTAAAATCAGAAGGAAAGCAACAAATTGGGAGGCAATCTTCATAAAAACCTCTGACAAAGGTTTAATTACTCAAATTTACAAAGAGTTAAATCAATTGTACAAAAAAACAAGCCATTCTCCAATTGATAAATGGGCAAGGGACATGAACAGACAGTTCTCAGCCAAAGAAATGAAAACTATTAATAAGCACATGAAAAAGTGTTCTACATCTCTTATAATCAGAGAGATGCAAATCAAAACAACTCTGAGGTATCACCTCACACTTAGCAGATTGGCTAACATGATAGCTATGGATACTAATGAATGCTGGAGGGGATGCAGTAAAGTAGGGACACTTTTTCATTGCTGGTGGAGTTGTGAATTGATCCAACCATTCTGGAGGGCAATTTGGAACTAAGCACAAAGGGTGATAAAAGACTGTCTGCCATCTGACCCAGCCATAGCACTGCTGGATTTGTACCCCAAAGAGGTAATAAGGAAAAAGACTTGTACAAGAATATTCATAGCTGCACTCTTTGCGGTGGCCAAAAATTGGAAAATGAGGGGATGCTCTTCAATTGGGGAATAGCTGAACAAATTGTGGTATATGTTGGTGATGGAATACTATTGTGCTAAAAGAAATAATAAAGTGGAGGAATTCCATGGAGCTTGGAACAACCTCCAGGAAGTGATGCAGAGTGAAAGGAGCAGAACCAGGAAAACATTGTACACAGAGACTAATACACTGTGGTACAATTGAAGGTAATGGACTTCTCCATTAGGGTCAATGCAATGTCCCAGAACAACTTGCAGGGATCTAAAAAACACTATCCACAAGCAGAGGATAAACTGTGGGAGTAATAACACTGATGAAAAGCAACTGCTTGACTAGAGAGGCTGAGGGAAAATGACAAAGAAGAGACTCTATCTAAATGAACATTCAAGAGCAAATACCAACAACATGGAAATCAGTTCGAATCAAGAACACATGTGAAACCCAGTGGAATCTTGGAATTCTTGGAAATGCTCAAAAATTATTTAAAAAAAGAAATGAAATGTCTATATGATAAAACATATTCAGGAATTTTAATAATTTTAATGGAGGAGATGCAATGTTGAATCATTAATAGAGAGGTCACACTGAAGTCATGGAAGGCCTCCATTCTATTTCTTCCTCTGACACATATTCACTGTGAAACCTTGGATAAGTTATGACATTCCATTTTTAAAAATAATATTTTTTGATCATTTCCAAGCATTATTAATTAAAGACAAAGATCATTTTCTTTTCCTCCCCCCCACCCTCCATAGCTGACGCATGATTCCACTGGGTATCACATGTGTTCTTGATTTGAATCCATTGTCATGTTGTTAGTATTTGCATTAGAGTGTTCGTTTAGAGTCTCTCCTCTGTCATGTCCCCTCAACCGCTGTAGTTGGGCAGTTGCTTTTCCTCGGTGTTTCTTCTCCCAGTTTGTCCTCTGCTTATGAATAGTGTTTTTTCTCCTAGATCCCTGAAGATTGTTCAGGAACATTACACCACTACTAATGGAGAAGTCCATTACATTCAATTATGCCACAGTGTATTAGTCTCTGTGTACAATGTTCTCCTGGTTCTGCTCCTCTCGCTCTGCATCACTTCCTGGAGGTTGTTCCAGTCTCCATGGAACTTCTCCACTTTATTATTCCTTTTAGCACAATAGTATTCCTTCACCAACATATACCATAGTTTGTTCAGCCATTCCCCAATTGATGGGCATCCCCTCGTTTTCCAGTTTTGGGCCACCACAAAGAGCGCAGCTATGAATATTTTTGTACAAGTCTTTGTGTCCATTATCTCTTTGGGGTACAGACCCAGCAGTGCTATGGCTGGGTCAAAGGGTCGATATTCTTTTGTCGCCCTTTGGGCATAGTTCCAAATTGCCCTCCAGAATGGTTGGATCAATTCACAACTCCACCAGCAATGAATTAATGTCCCTACATTGCCACATCCCCTCCAGCATTCATTACTTTCCTTTGCTGTTATGTTAGCCAATCTGCTAGGTGTGAGGTGATACCTCAGAGTTGTTTTGATTTGCATCTCTCTGATTATAAGAGATGTAGAGCACTTCTTCATGTGCTTGTTAATAGTTTTGATTTCTTTATCTGAGAACTGCCTATCCATTTCCTTGCCCATTTATCAATTGGAGAATGGCTTGATTTTTTGTACAATTGATTTAGCTCATTATAAATATGAGTAATTAAACCTTTGTCAGAGGTTTCTATGAAGATTTTTTCCCAATTTGTTGTTCCCCTTCTGATTTTAGTTATATTAGTTTTGTTTGTACAAAAGCTTTTTAGTTTGATGTAGTCAAAATTATTTATTTTACATTTTGTGATTCTTTCTATATCTTGCTTGGTTTTAAAGCCTTTCCCCTCCCAAAGGTCTGACATGTATACTATTCTGTGTTTACCCAATTTACTTATGGTTTCCTTCTTTATGTTTAAGTCACTCACCCATTTTGAATTTATCTTGGTGTAGGGTGTGAGGTGTTGATCTATTCCTAGTCTCTCCCACACTGTCTTCCAATTTTCCCAGCAGTTTTTATCGAATAGTGGATTTTTGTCCCAAAAGCTGGGATCTTTGGGTTTATCGTATACTGTCTTGCTGAGGTCGCTTTCCCCCAGTCTATTCCACTGATCTTCCTTTCTGTTTCTTAGCCAGTACCAAATTGTTTTGATGACTGCTGCTTTGTAATATAGTTTTAGGTCAGGGACTGCAAGGCCCCCATCATATGTGTTTTTTTTCATTATTTCCCTGGATATCCTTGATCTTTTGTTCTTCCAAATGAACTTTGTTATGTTTTTTTCTAAATCAGTGAAGAAGTATTTTGGTAGTTCTATGGGTATGGCACTAAATAGATAAATAAGTTTGGGTAGGATGGTCATTTTTATTATATTGGCTCGTCCTATCCATGAGCAGTTAATGTTTTTCCATTTGTTCAAGTCTAGTTTTAGTTGTGTGGCGAGTGTTTTGTAGTTGTGTTCATATAGTTCCTGTGTTTGTCTTGGGAGGTAGATTCCTAGGTATTTTATTTTGTCTAAGGTGATTTTGAATGGGATTTCTCTTTCTAGTTCTTGCTGCTGAGCTGTGTTGGAGATATATAGAAAAGCTGATGATTTATGTGGGTTTATTTTGTATCCTGCAACTTTGCTAAAGTTGTTGATTATTTCAATTAGCTTTTTGGTTGAATCTCTAGGATTCTTTAAGTAGACCATCATGTCATCCGCAAAGAGTGATAACTTAGTCTCCTCCTTGCCTATTTTGATGCCTTCAATTCCTTTATCTTCTCTAATTGCTACTGCTAGTGTTTCTAGTACAATGTCAAATAGTAGAGGTGATAATGGGCATCCTTGTTTCACTCCTAATCTTATTGGGAATGCATCTAGTTTATCCCCATTGCAGATGATATTAGTTGATGGTTTTAGATATATACTGTTTATTATTTTTAGGAATGACCCTTCTATTCCTATGCTTTCTAGTGTTTTTAATAGGAATGGGTGTTGTATTTTATCAAAGGCTTTTTCTGCATCTATTGAGATAATCATGTGGTTCTTGCTAGTTTGCTTGTTGATGTGGTCAATTATGTGGATGGTTTTCCTAATGTTGAACCAGCCCTGCATCCCTGGTATGAATCCTACTTGATCATGGTGAATGATCCTTCTGATCACTTGCTGGAGTCTTTTTGCTAGTATCCTATTTAAGATTTTTGCATCTATATTCATTAGGGAGATTGGCCTATAGTTTTCTTTCTCTGTTTTTGACCTGCCTGGTTTTGGAATCAGTACCATGTTTGTGTCGTAAAAGGAGTTTGGTAGAACTCCCTCTTTGCTTATTATGTCAAATAGTTTCTATAGTATTGGGATTAACTGTTCTCTGAATGTTTGATAGAATTCACAGGTGAATCCATCAGGCCCTGGGGATTTTTTCTTAGGAAGTTCTTTGATGGCTTGATGGATTTCAATTTCTGATATGGGATTATTTAAGAATTCTATTTCCTCTTCTGTTAGTCTAGGCAGTTTGTATTTTTGTATATATTCATCCATATCGCCTAGATTGCTGTATTTATTGCCATATAATTGGGCAAAGTAATTTCTAATGATTGCCTTAATTTCCTCCTCATTGGAGGTGCTGTCCCCCTTTTCATCTTTAATGCTGTGAATTTGCTTTTCTTCCTTCCTTTTTTTAATTAGATTGACCAGTACTTTGTCTATTTTGTTTGTTTTTTCAAAGTACCAGCTTCTTGTCTTATTTATTAAATCGATAGTTCTATCACTTTCGATTTTATTAATTTCTCCCTTAATTTTTAGGATTTCTAATTTGGTTTTCTGCTGGGGGTTTTTAATTTGATCGCTTTCGAGTTTTTTCAATTGCATTTCCAATTGATTGGTCTCTGCTCTCCCTTGTTTGTTAATATAAGCTTTCAGGGATATGAATTTGCCTCTGATTACCGCTTTGGCTGCATCCCAAAAGGTTTGAAAGGATATTTCGCCATTGTCATTTTCCTTGATGAAATTATTAATTGTTTCTATGATTTCTTCTTTAACTAAATGGTTTTGGAGTATCATATTGTTTAATTTCCAATTGGTTTTAGATTTGGTTTTCCATGTACCATTACTAATCATTATTTTTATTGCCTTGTGATCTGAGAAGGCTGCATTCATTATTTCTGCTTTTTTGCATTTGTGTGCTATGTTTCTGTGACCTAATGTATGGTCAATTTTTGTGAATGTGCCATGTGGTGCTGAGAAGAAGGTGTATTCCTTTTTATCCCTATTTATTTTTCTCCATATGTCTATTAATTCTAATTTTTCTAAGATTTCATTCACTTCTTTTACCTCTTTCTTATTTATTTTTTGATTTGATTTATCTAAATTTGATAATGGTTGGTTTAAGTCTCCCACTAGTATGGTTTTATTGTCTATTTCTTCCTTCAATTCTCCTAGTTTCTCCATTAGAAATTTGGGTGCTATATTATTTGGTGCATACATGTTGATTAATGATATTTCCTCATTGTCTAGAGTCCCTTTTAACAAAATATAATTACCTTCCCTATCCCTTTTGATCAGGTCTATTTTTGCATTCGCTTTATCAGATATCATGATTACCACTCCTGCCTTCTTTCTATCAGTTGAGGCCCAGAAGGTCTTACTCCATTCTTTAATTCTGACCTTGTGGGTGTCAACCCGCCTCATGTGTGTTTCTTGAAGACAACATATGGTAGGGTTTTGGATTCTAATCCATTCTGCTATTCGTCTACGTTTTATGGGTGAGTTCATCCCATTCACGTTCAAAGTTATGATTGTCATTTGTGGACTCCCTGGCATTTTGATTGCCTTCCCTAATTCTAACCTTTTCTTCTTCGGCTCTACCTTTTAGTCCAGTGATTTACTTTGAATCAGTGCCCCTTGTCCCCTCCCTTGATGTTTCCCTTTTTAGTCCCTCCCTTTTTGTTCCCTCCCCCTCCCCCCTCTCTTTCCCTCCCTTTTTGTTCTCCCTCTCCCCCTCCCCCCCTCGGTTTTCCCTTCTCCTTACCCTTGTTGGGTAAGATAGAATTCAAGATCCCAATGGATCTGGATGTTTTTCCCTCTCAGAGTTGATTTCCCTGAGATTAAGGTTTAAGTAAAAAAAAAAATCCCTCTCTTCCTCTCCTTCTTATAGGAGTTTTCTTCCCCTCCCCTTCCCCTGTGAATCTTTGTGTGAGAACCATTATTCTATTTGGTCTTTCTTTACCCCCTATTTATACATTACATTTTCTCCACATATTAGTATACATAGATTGATATAAATGTAGTCCTTATAGAAGAGAGTTTGAGTAAAAGAAAATAACATTTTTCCCCTTTCCTTAATATTTACCTTTTCAGGTATTCCTTGCTCTTTGATTTTCGGTATCAAACTTTCCACAGAGCTCTGGTCTTTTCTTTGCAAAAAGTTGGAAGTCTTCTATTTTGTTGAATGCCCATACTTTCCCTTGGAAGTATATAGTCAGTTTTGCTGGGTAGCTGATTCTTGGTTGGAAACCCAGCTCTCTTGCCTTTCTGAAGATCATGTTCCATGCCTTACGATCATTCAGAGTAGAACTTGCAAGGTCTTGTGTGACCCTGATTGGCATTCCTTTATATCTAAATTGTCTTTTTCTGGCTTCCTGTAGGATTTTTTCTTTTGTTTGATAGCTTTGGAATTTGGCAATTACATTCCTGGGAGTTGTCTTTTGGGGGTTTAGTGTAGAAGGTGTTCTGTGAGCTCTGTCAGTGGCTCTATTGCCCCCTTGTTCTAGAATCTCTGGGAAATTTTCTTTGATTATATCTTGTATCACCATGTCCAGTTTGGTGTTTATTTCTGGCTTTTCTGGGAGTCCAATTATTCTTAAATTTTCTCTTCTCCCTCTATTTTCCAGATCTATCACCTTGTCGGTGAGATATTTTATGTTCTCTTCTAATTTCTTGGTGTTTTGGCTTTGCTTTATTAGTTCTTGCTTTAAAGCCTGGTTTTCTTTTACAGTTTGGTCAAACTGGTTTTGTAGATGCGTGAATTTCTTTTGCATTATTTCCCACTTTTCCTCCCAGAGGGCTTCCATCTTTTTGGTCATTTATGATTCAAATTCTTCATGGGTTTGTGGAGAGTTTCTATTTCCTTTGGAAGATTTTGGAGAATTTTCTTGTATATATTCTTCTATCTGCTCTGTATTTTGTATTTTGGCTCCATAGAATGTGTCCAGAGTCGCCCCTTTCTTCTTATTTTTCTTGGTATTTTGGGGCTTCTGTGCTTCTGTGGAGTTTGCTGCCATCTCTGAATGTGGAGGATTAGCTTTTCTTATCTCTGTCTGGTGATCAGAGGCTTTAGTCCAGGGCAGATTGTTGGTTCTATGAGCTTTCCCTGGGTTAAACTGAATATGCCTCACTGGAACTGGAATGGAAGGGTCGGACCAGGAGGCCACACTCCCCCCCCCCCCCCCCCCCCCCCCCCCCCCGCTCGCTTTCCGGAAATTACCTTCAGAATCGCTGGCCGTGAGGCTGTTTCATCGGCCTGCGGGGGGATGGGCTGCAGTTTCCCCAAGCACTGAGGGCAAGGACTTTCACTGAGACTTGGATAGCAGGATCCAGCCCGTGAGGCTGTTTTGCCCGCCCTGAGGGTTGCTGTTGTTTCGACCAGCTCTCTGCAGCGGAAGCCCCAGGCAGTAACTTTCACCCGGACTCGGGTAGAAGGCCCTGAGGGTTCTGCTCTCTGAGCCCGGCCAGGCTACGGCTTCCGGGAGCCTTGGACTCTGCGGTCCTACCCCTGAGGTCCAAGTGATCTCGGGTTCTGGCTTTTGAGGGGAGCCGTACCTTTTGATCCAGGTCCAGGTCCAGGAGGAGGGTTCCCAGGGTCTGTGCTGTTGATCGTTTTGAATTTCGGCGCCTTAGGAGCTTATATTTTGAGATCGGTCGGGAAGGGTTTTCCGGAGATCTGAGCTTTAGCTATCTCTAAGCCGCCATCTTAACCGGAAGTCGCAACAAACCAGATTGATTATTATTTCAATGAACAATTAATTAATGAGGGCAGGATCATTTTATTGTATTGGTTTAGCCTATCCACTAGAAAATAATGTTTTTACAATTGTTTAGATCTGACTATATTTGTGTGAAGAGTGTTTTACAGTTGCATTCATATAGTTACAAGGAATATTTTAGTAAGGATATTTTAAGGTATTTTATATTGCCTATGGAATTTACTTTTCTTTCTCAAACTGTTGGACTTTGTTGGAGCCATATAGTAATGCTGATGATTTGTGTGTCTTTATTTTATATCTTACAAAATTGCTAATGTTCATTTCTGTTACTTCTTTTGGTTACTGCTCTGCTTTTCTCTATGTAAACCATCTTATCATCAAGAAAGAGTGCTAACTTTGTTTCCTCATTGACTATTCTAATTCCTTCCATGTCATTATCTGCTCTTATTGGTATAGCTGTCATTTCAAGTATAATATTCAATAGTAATCTTGATAATGAACATCTTTGCTTCAGCCTCTATTTATTGCTATATTTTCTGATGTTTTCATAAATAATGGGTGTGTTTTGTCTAAGACTTTGTCTGCATGTGCTGAGATAATGATATGGTTTCTTTTGGGTTTTTATTGAAATGGGAAAATCAAATTGGAATAGAGTTTGGAATATTTATCTCACTGATGTAGTTCAGGTCTTATTAAATCTTTCCTACTTGGTAAACTGCTATAACTGTCTTATAACCTCTAGAATCAAATCCACATTATCCTGCTGGATATTTAAATCAACTAATAACCTGACTGTATTTCTCCACTCTTATTACATAATTTATCACACTATTCCATCTATAGCTCACTTAAACTTGTTTCTCATAAAATAGGATTCCATTTATCATCTCTGACCCTTTGTAATGACCATCTCCCACTGGACATTTTCCTTACTTTGACCTCTTGGAAGCATGAATTTCCTTCAACAGTGAGGACCTCACTGTTGCAACCAATCCTAATCCTTCAATCTAGTATGCTATTCTCTAACCTTATTACCAGTGATTTATTTATATTTCATATATAATTTTATATATATCTAGGTTCCTGAGATTGTTTAATAATTATGTTTGTAGTCATAATACCCAGGTATTATTATTAAGGAAGAACCTTCTGATTAATTGATGTATAAGGTACTATGCTTAATACTAGGGAACTATGATTGAAAAAGACATATTCTTTGAGGACAATGAAAATATAATCTGACAAGATATGTAGAGAAGTGAGATAATAGCAAACAAAATTATTTTTGTTCAAAATGACTTTTAGAATAAGGGACAAATGTCTCATGGTAGAAAGTATTAGGGAAGAAAAATTTCTTGAAGAAGGTGATATCTTGAGGTAGGCCTTGAAGGATAAGAAGAATAATTTTAGGCAATTAATTTTTAGGTTTAGATGGTAAAGTGATCAAAGATGCATAGATAGCAGAGTATATGAATTGCTCAAACATTTACTTTGTATGTGAAAGAATACAGGAGACAGAAATTTACTAAGTGATAATTTAGGGGGGAAAAACAATTATATTGAGTCAATGGACTCTTAAAGACTCTTAAAGAAGAAATTGAATAGAACCAATATAGGAAAGGCACTAAAATTAAAGAATTAGGAAAGGCCTGTTCAGCTGATCCATGAAGGAAGCCAGAGAAACAAGTGGTAGAGAAGAGGAAGGAAATTATTGCAAGCATGTCAAATAACCAATGAAAATGTCAATAGCATCATGAAAAGGAATGTCTTTTTTCTTGGAACAATAAGAAAGACAGTTTCACTGGATTGAAAGATATGTGTTGGAGTAGAGAATATAAGAAAACTGAATGGTATAATTTCAGAAAAAAATACAAGAATTAAGAGATTAGGAAAGACTTTTTGATCTGATCCATAAAGGAAGCCACAAGAAACCAGGAGATAAAGGAAAGAAGGGAGTTACATTTCCCTAAATAATAGGGATTTAGAGCATTTTTACATGATGATAGAGAGCTTTAATTACCTTGTTTGAGAACTGCATTTTCATATTCTTTTGACCATTTATCAAATGGAGAGTGCCTTGTATCAACTCATTATTTTATGTATTTGAGAAAGGAGAAATTTATTAGAGGAAGTTGTAAAAAATTTTCATACTATTATTATTACTATTATTTTCCATTCTATTTACACTGGTTTAATTTATGACCTCCACCTTCTCCAATTTTCTCATTTTCTGTCAGCCCCACACCTCATCTTATAACCTCTTCTTGTCCTGTTTTCCTATAGGGTAAAATAGCTTTCTATACCAAAATAATAGTGTATATTCTTCCTTTATTAAGAACATTCTGATCAGATTAAGGTTCATGAGATTTCCACCGCACTTCCCACATCTTCCCATCTATTTGAAGGCTCTTTCATGACTCTTTTAGTTCAATAACTTACCCCATTCTATTTTTCCCTTCCCCTTTCCTCCCAAGAGATTCCTCTTTCCTGTGCTTTAATTTTATTTTGTCTTTCATATCATCACATCAGATTCAATTTACACCTTCACCCTCTGTCTATGTATACTCCTCCTAACAGCCCTAATAATGACAAAATTCTTTGGAGTTACAACAAACTTCTTCTGACATAGGGTTGTAAATAGTTTAACCTTATCCCCTATCTTTTGATTTCTCTTTTTTATTTACCTTTTAATACTTTTCTTGAGTCTTGTATTTAAGCGTCAAATTTTCCATTCAACTCTGGTCTTTTCCTCAGGAATAATTGAAAGTTCCCTATTTCATTGCCTATTCATTTTTTCTAAAATATTATGCTCAGTTTTACTTGGTAAGTGATTCTTGTTTGAAACCCTAGCTTGTTTAACTTCTGTAACATATATTCCAGGCCCTCAAATCCTTTAATACTCTATTCTATATCAAATTCTTGTGTTACCCTAATTGTGACTCCATAATATTTCAATTTTTTTGTCTGCTTCCAAGATTTTCTCCTTGACCTGGAAGTTTGAGAATGTGGCTATAACATTACTAGGAGTTATACTTTGTGGATGTCTTTCAGGAGGTAATTAGTAGATTCTTTCCATTTCTACCTTGACTTCTGGTTCTACAATGTTAGGGCAGTTTTCCTTGATTTCTTGAAAGATGATGTCTAAGCTTTTTTTCAATAATGGATTTCAGGTAGCCCAAAAATTCTTAAATCATTTCTCCTATATTGATTTTACAGGCCAGTTGTTTTGGTCATTAAGATGTTTCATATGTTCTTTTCTGTTTTCATTCTTTTGGATTTTAATGTTTCTTGATGTCTCATGGATTCTTTAGATTCAACTTGTCCAATTCTAATTTTTAAGGTTTGATTTTTATAAGTGAACTTATGTGCCTCCTTTGTGATTTGGCCAATCCTCCTTAATAAAAATTTCTTTTCTTCAGACAATTTTTGTACCTGTTGTATTTTTTCCAAAGAATTAATTCTGTCTTTCTCAAAGCTTTTACTTCACTACATTTTGTATATCTTTTTTTCCCGTGTGGAAGATTCAGATTATAAAGGAGTCATTCTCTTCTTTGGATTTTTGAGCCCTTTTCCCAATTGGCCTGTTCTGTGTTTTTAACCTATTAATTTTTCAGTATTTTCTTACACATCTTTTACCAGATTGTTGACTCTTTTTTCATGATTTTTCCAGTATCATTCTCTTTTCATTTCCCAATTTTTCGTCTACCTCTCTTATTTGATTTTTAATATTCTTTTTTTTAATTCCTCCACTAATTCCTTTGGGGTTTGAAAGAAGTTAATAGTTTGCTTGGAGGCTTTGGATGCAGCAAGATTAACTTGTTATCTTCTGAATTTGGGTCTACACTGTCACCAAAATAACTTTTCATGTTGTTGTTGTTTGCATATTTTCCTACTTTTTTCTTTTCTTTAAAAAATGGTTAAAGTTTGGTTCAGTAACTCTGGTGAAAAGAACTCTATTCCAAGATTCAAGTTCTTTGTGCAGATGTCTTCAGAGATAGCTGTGGGGATCTATCTGCTTTCAGTTTTTCCAAGGTTGTAACATGTATGCAGGGATTTGTTTAATATTCTCTGGGCCACTGCTAATTTATACAAATTAGCTCAAGTACCCTTTTCATCTCTGGAACTGTGACCAAGGCATATAGATACCCTGTGGCTGAAAGTGCTGATATATTCTAGTGCTCTGCTAGAATGAAACTCTTCCTCAGGGATGTGACCTGGTTTTGTGTATGGGTAATGTAATAAGAATCTTGCAATCAGACCAGCAAAAGGACCCTTGTAATCTTCTTCCCAAAAGTTGTCAGAATCTCATCATCTGTGGATGAGAGCTCCAGAAGTCTTCCCTGCTATGTCAGTTATACCCACAATATGTTGCTATTGTGTGGCTCATACTTGTGCACTGTGCTCCATCTTCACAGAGATTCACTAAATCCCTTGTGCTGGCCTTCTAAGTTGTTGTGAGCTGAAAGAATACTTCACCTTTTATTTCTGTGGGTTATGCTACTCCAGAATTTGTTTTGAGGCTTTGGGGAAGGTAATTTGGTAGAAATCAGTGAGGTCCATCCACCTTCTCCACTATCTTCAGGTATTCACTGAAGAAATGTTTCAAAGTTGAACTCAATAGACCTTGGCTACAGATTGTGTAGAGGAGATGATAGTTGATGAATACTAGAAAGTAAACCATTTGTGATGCTAAGAGGCAGAGATGATGGTAATACTTGGAATAAATAATGGTAATACATGGATACAAAGATAGGAGCCTTAAGAGTAGGAAGAAAATTTAAAATAGAGAGGTTTTGGAGGGAAAGAGTAATACAGTTTGCACGCTCAATTCAAGATGTCATTAATAGGAGGTTATGAAATAAAAACTAGAGATCATCAGAGAAGTTAAGCCACAAGTATATTTGAGAATCATGAACTGATAGGTGATAACTGCATGGAACTGATGCTATCACCAAGTGAAATAGAGATCAGTATCTCCATTAAGAGTAAGCTTTTGGGGTCTATTATTCTCCTTTCCTTCTTCCAAATGCTTGGCTAGGACAGAATACAAAATACTCAGTTACAGTACATTGTATTTCAAAAACACTGGAATCTACAGATGTAGAAGAGGGCTAAGATTGTACACAGAGTGGAGATTAGTGTGTCCTTAGGTGGACAGAAGGGAACCACAGCACTTACTGGAATCCCAACTGAACCGTTAAAATGCTTGTACATGAATAACAGCTCACAATTCCCTACCTCTGGCCTAAATACATCATCTACACAACTGCCTTGGAAATTACACTGTGCAGTAACAAATTGGAGTCCAGAGAGTTTCATAAATTTATCTTAGATCACTTGGAGATTTGGTATGAGCTAATTCTTTAGGGAGATATAATGTGGAAAAGTGAGATTCAAGCCCAGATCCTCTTGTTCCAAAGGCAATGGTTTAGCCACTCCATCAGGTGATGCCTCGGTAGATAAAGAGATAAATAACACCCTCCCCATCTCTCTATATAAATATAACATAATAGGAAGGTACTTCTGAATATTTTCTTTCTAACTTGCATTCATATCTCATGCCTGATACTTTCAGTATGACCTTAGGAGAAGCACATAAACTTTTTGGCCTTAGTTTTTTTTTTTTCTTTTTTCCCATCTATGAAATGAATGAGTTTTTACTAGAATATATTTTAGCTTCCTTCCAATTAGGAGCTGATGCTCTCATTCTTTGTGTGATACATATGGTATAATAGCTGTTCTGACTTCCCATGGTTTTTAAGAATTCTTTTAAATAAGGAGTGACCTCCCATTGGTTCAAAGTCTCTTATTCTTCTTGCTTTTCTTCCTTCTGACTAAAACAAGTGCCTCTATTATGCTCCTAAATGAATACTATTCTAATAAGCTCCTTGGACGCAATAAAAGCATATTTTCCCTTGCTGTTCTTTAGGCAGGTCCCAGGAATAAGTTCAATTGTCATTAGTTACAAACAATGTAGGAGAGGGCTGACTGAATTAATTGGAATATGTATTGGGAGATATATTGGGATATATATATCCCAAACCTTTTCATTTCTCATTCTGAATCTTACCTTTGACAGCATAGGGAAATATCAAAAAAAGCACCATATACATCAGGTAGAGAGTCATCATGGTCAGTGACAACCTAGAAACTTAGAATCATAGAAGACATGAAGGGAGGACAACTTAGCAGAAGATAGGATAAAATACAAATAAGACAAGAACAGACTAGGAAATACCCTATTTACCTTGGTTCAGCTAATAACACCTCTTTTTTTAAAACCCTTACCTTCTGTGTTGGAGTCAATACTGTGTATTGGCACCAAGGCAGAAGAGGTAAGGGCTAAGAAATGGGGGTCAAGTGACTTGCCCAGGGTCACATAGCTGGGAAGTATCTGAGGGCAGATTTGAACCTAGGACCTTACATTTCTAAGTCTGGCTTTCAATCCACTGAGCTACACAGCTGCCCCTAAATAATGTCACCTCTTAAATGTGTGAAACTGTCTAAACCCAGGTCTTCATGGCTTCAGTGTGACCCCTCTAACAACACTTCCTCTCCTCCATACAAAATTATAAAAATTCTTGAATATGTTTTATCATATAGATATTCCATCTCTTCAAATGATAAAAATCATACCCAAGATTCATTTTTGCCTTAGAAAACCAAGGTTCCTAATGGATTTTCCTTTATTTGAACAAGCATAACATCTTCCACGTATTTTATTTTCTCCCCTATTTTATACACTCATTCTTCTATACAGACTCTGGATGCACTGTTCTTTCATGCTTATGTTTGCTAACATATGCATCATTGTTTGTTTGGGTTTTTTTTTATTCTTTTGACTCTGACAGAAACCAGAAGCTATGTATTGTCTTGGACAATGACAAAAACAGTGGCCACCCCCCAACCAACATTGCAACATATTTTGGATATCCTCCATCCTTGTGGAAAGAAGAACATGAATGTTTCAGAATCTTTGTTTATGTTTATGTCACAGATAAGTTATGCTAGATTCTGAAGAATTGATAGAATTTAACACTAAACTTTTGATTCAATAATTTCATTTTTTGACTTTAAAAATTTTTTCAGTTTCATGTAAAACTTTTTTGACAATTGTTATCTGATGTGTTTCTATTCAGATTCTCTCTCTCCCAGAATCCCCTCCTCCAAAAGGCAATCAATTGTTTGATATAGGTAATAACTGTGCTGTCATTAGATAGATACTTCTATATTCCTCATTACATAAAAGAAAATGTGTATATTATTTACAATAAGAAAATCCTTGTGAAAAGAATTAAATTAAAAAATGCCATATTTGATTTGCAGTTAGAGGCCAACATTTCTTTCATTGGTTAAAGATAGCATTCTTTATCATGAGTCTCTTGGGGTAAAAGTGGTACTGTTCTTTCCTGATGATATTTCAGTAGTTTGAAGTTGATCACTATACAATATTTTTGTTATCATATACAGTGTTCTGCTGGTCCTTCTCACTTCATTTTACATCAGTACATGAAACTGTTTCCAGCTTTTTCTGAACTTATCCTCTTCATTATTTTTGGTAGAGGTAGGTCCTTTTCCCTGATCTCTGATCTCTGGGACTTAGAACCACAGTGCACATAGTTTTATGGTCCTTTCAGCCTGGTTCTATATTCTCTCTAGGATGGTTTCATCAGTTCACAGTCCAACCAAAAATGTATCAGTAATCCTGTATTTCTTCATTACTTCCAATATTTATTTGTTTCCTTTTTGGTCATGTTAACCAATATGAGCAATGAGATGTGATATCTCAGATTTGCCTTTTTTATCAATATTGACTTGCAACATTTTTTCCTATATGACCATAGAGAATTTTAATTTCTTTATCTGAGAAAGTACCTATGCATATCCTTTGACAATATGTCAATTGTAAAAAACATTAAATCTGTAAATGAGGAGGAGAAATGGAATCCCCAACCACTTAAGCCAGGACTAGAGTATGGTAGAAGTGGAATAGAGTTATGCCCCTCCTTTTTGATTTGGCCAATCTTCCTTCATAAAGAGTTATTTCCTTCAGCTAATTTTTTGCTTGTTTCCCCTCCCCCAAAGAATCAATTTAGTATTTCACAAAGCTTTTATTTCACTGCAATTTTGCATATATATCTTTTCCCTCATGGAAAATTCTGCTTTTTAAGTAGTTCTTCTCTTGTTTGGATGTTTGTGCCCTTTTACCAATTGGCCTATTCCATTGTTTAAGCTATTAATTTCTTCAGTATTTTCTTATATCTCTTTTACCAAGTTATTGTCTTTTTTAATGATTTTTTTCTGTATCATTCTCATCTCATTTCCCAATTTTTCTTCTGTCTCTCTGATTTTATTTTTAAGATCATTTTTAACTCCTCCATTAATTCTTATGGGTTTTGAAAGAAGTTAATATTTTGTTTGGAGGCTTTGGGTGCAGCAATATTAACTTGTCTTCTGAGTTTGAGTCTACACTTCCAGTTAGGAGCTGATGCTTTCATTTGTGTGATGCTCATAGTATATGAAATATTCTCCTTTTCCCTGACATGACCTATCATGTTGTTTAAGAGTTCTTTTAAATATGCAGTGACCTCCCTCCATTACAGAGTCTCTCATCCTATTAGATTTTCTTCCTCCTGGACAAAAATGCCCGATTTATGTACCCAAATGAATACTAATCTAATAAGCTCCTTAGACTCAGTTAAATCTTATTTTCCCTTGCTGTTCTTTAGGCAGGTCCCAGTAATAAGTTCAATTGTATGAAGGTACAAGCAACTTAGAAGGGGACTGACTGAACCAATCCTACATGTATATATAAATATTTCCCAAAACTTTTTGTTATTCATTCTAAATCTTACCTTTGACAACATAAAGAAATACCAAAAAGAGAATCATATACATTATGTAGAGAGTGCTCATGATGAATGATTGCTTAGAGCCTTGGAATTATAGATGACATTAAGACAAAATACAAATAAGGCCAGAACAGGCTAGAGGTAAACACCAATTTACCTCGGTTCACTTAATATCACCTCTTAAATGTCTGAAACTGACTAAAGGAACATTCCCAGGAGTTTGGAGTACTGCAATATTCATTGGCCTTGGAAATTATTGAACATTAACAAACATTAAAGTTTAATATATAATTGATGAAAAATTGTGAAGTTCTACAATAACCCTTATCAAATATCCCATAATTTTTTAAATCTGAAAGGATTCTTTGTCAAGGGGACTCAATTCCCTCTATCTTTAGTGGCAAATAGAATGGTTTCAAGAGTAACAACTTGAATGTTGTGGCTAAACTACCTTCTTTCAGAGGCAGCTCTTTCTTATATAAATGCCTTTGAAACAAAGTTTGTCATCCTAGAGGTGTTAAAGAATTTCTAAACCATGGTTCCTAGATGACCCATTAAAAATCTCATCTATCCCCAAAGAATATATTGAAAGTCTGTTGGAAAAGAGTAGATTGGTTCACAGCCAGTTTAGGGACACAGATAATTTAAAAAAATAAGTCCCCAAAGAGTAGAGACGTTCAAGTGTCCCTGCGCCATCACAACTTTTGTCATCATGGTTTCAATGTCAAGGATTGCCATAAGAAATTAGGTGAGAATTTTTGCAACTTTTGTGGAACTGTAGATGACACATAATGACCAACAAGTGACATAGGAAAACTTTAGAAATTCAGAAATGCATTTACTATATGTATAGTGTTGTATAACATCAATATATTTTATCTTTTAATATCACCAATATATTAAATATATTTTTTAAAATTAAAATTAGTAAAAGTTAAGGTATGCCAGAGAATATGGCAGTAAGATGATTTTATGAATCTTTAATAGGTCCCAGTTGCAATACACACTTAACCAAATTGGTCACCTAACTAGCCTCACCATTGTCCTGGATCATTACATTGCTTCTAGTAGAGAAGTTCATTATGTTCATTTGTGCCACAGTGTATCAGTCTCTGTATACACCTTTTTCCTGATACTACTCCTTTCACTCCACATCAGTTCCTGGAGGTCTTTCTAGTTCACATGGAATTCCTCTAGTTCATCATTATTCTTTCAGCACAATAGTATTCCATCATCAACAGATACCAAAATTTGTTCAGCCATTCCCCAATCAAAGGGCACCTACTCATTTTACACTTTTTTGCCACCACAAACAGAGTGGCTATAAATATTTTTGTACAAGTATTTTCCCTATTATCTCTTTAGGGTACAAACCCAGCAGTGGTATAATTTAATTTATTATATTGGATCCAAGGGCAAGCATTCTTTAAAAACCCTTTGAACATAGTTCCAAGTTGACTTCCAGAAAGTTTGGATCAATTTCCAACTCAACCAGCAATGCATCAGTGTTCCAATTTCCCCCCAACCCCTCCAACATTTATTGCTTTCCTTTGCTGTCATATAGACCAATCTGCTAGGTGTAAGGTAGTACTTCAGAGAAGTTTTTATTTGCATTTCCCCAATTATGAGAGATTTAGAACACTTTTTCATATGCTTATTGATAGTTTTCATTCCTTTATCTGAAATTTGCCTATTCATGTCCCTTACCCATTTATCAAGTGGGGAATTGCTTGATCTTTTGTACAATTAATTTAGTTCCTTATGGATTTGAGAAATTAGACCTTTGTCAGAGGTTTTTGTTATAAAGATTTTTCCCCAATTTGTTGCTTCTATTTGCTTGCATTACAATAACTTTGTTTGTACAATAACTTTTAAATTTATTTTAATTTAAATTACTCATTTCATATTTTGTAATACTGTCTATCATTTGCTAGATCTTAAATTCTTTCCTATCCCATACATTTGACAGGTACTCTATTCTATGTTTACCTAATTTATTCATGATTGCATTCCCTATATTTAAATCATTTACCCATTCTGAATTTATCTTGGTATAGCATGAGATGTTGATCTAAATCAAATTTCTCCCATCCTATTTTCCAATACTCCTAGCAGTTTTTGTGAAATACTGGGTTCTTGTCCCAAAAGCTGGAATCTTTGGTTTTATTGTACACTATTTTGCTGAGTTAATTTACAAAGAGACAAATCTAATAATCCTGTCTCCTGTCTCTTAGCCAATACCATATTGTTTTAATGATCATTGCTTTATAGTACAGTTTAAGATCTGTTACTATTAGGTCCCCATCCTTAACAATTTTTCTTTAATTTTCTTGATATGCTTAATATTTTGTTCTTCCAAATGAAATGTTACAATTTTTCTAATTCCATTAAAAAAAGCTCTTTGGTATTTTGATAGATATGGCTCTGAATAAGTAAATTAATTTGGGTAGCATTGTAATTTTTATTATATCCGCTCATCCTACCCATAAGCAAGTAATGTTTTTTTTCATTTATTTAGATCTAGTTTTAATTGTGTGGAAATTGTTTTGTGTTTGTGTCCATATAATTCCTGGGTTTGTCTCACCAGATAGATTCCTAAATATTTTATATTGTCTAGGGCAGTGATGGGCAACCTTTTGAGGTTTGTGTGTCAAAATTCACTAAAAAACTGAGCATAACTCAGGTGGTATGTCACTTCAAGAAAAAAAACACCATAATTTCACTAGAGTTATAGTTTAAATTACAAATTGTATAATTTTAGTATTTAACTGTATTTAATAAATCAAAAATTAGTTATTTAACTTACCTGTTTAGTGATCTCTTTGTTCATCTTTCAGATGGGTTCTTTTGATGGTCTTGATATTATTTAACTTGTGTGGGTTCGGGGGAATTCTTTAACCTATCTATTGGTGACTTTTTTGTTGCTGAATATCACTGGCTAAATCTTCAATTGAATGTTGGTATTTTGTACACTTCAAGCCCATGCAAGTGCTACTAACTTCATCTGTCAATCTGTTTCTTTTGTTTGTTTCTATATTTAACACTGAAGATAAGGTCTCTCAAAAGTACATAGTGGGAAAAATTGTGAGTTAGGACATTGCTATATTTTTCAGGGTGCTAAATGTGTCTGGTAATCAATTCTTAGCACTCCAAATTTCCTGTTCATAGTAGCACTCCTCTTGATTCTCCAAGTGGCATCTTTTTGGATTCTCTAGCTTTGAATTCAAGTCGACAAACACCTGAGCCAAGATGCTGTCTTGAATGAACTTCTGCAAGTTGCATCTCCAAATCATCAATTTCCATCCATTGGAAACCATTTAATTCCAAACTACTATAGACTACTACATCAGGATACTTAATTGTTTTCATGGTTGGTTCTGGCTTCTAATTTGATTAAATCTATCACTGAACTTGTCAAGTAATGAGTCTAAAACCTCCTGGTACTTTATATGCAAAGGTCCCATTTCATTTTGTACAGCAGCACTGGCCTTCTCAAAATTACTTTGTTAATCAAGGAAAATACTTTTAAGTTTTGTTTTCTACTTCTCACTTGAAATTTTTAAGTTCGTTTTCAAAAACTTTTATGCATCCAAACATAACATCAATACTTTTACCAAAACCTTGTAACTTAAGTTCAGTTCATTAATATGAATAGAGAGATCTGTAAAAAACATCAGGGTATTGACCACTTATCATCATTGCACTGAAGAAAGTTTCCCAGACCCTTCTCCTCAAAAATACCTTAATTTCTTCAAAAACACTCTACAAAGTACTCAAGAACTTTGCCTTGGTTCACCCATCTTACATTATTGTACATCAGCAGTCAACTGTAAGTTGAATCAACCTCCAGGACAGAAAATTCTTGCTTGGGAAGGGGGAGAGCAGCTCTTAAATTAACTATTTTTGTAACAAAGTCTGTGAATCCTGCCTTGGCACACAAAGCTGCCTGATGGATAATACAATGAAAAAAACACAATCTGATGTCCAATAGGTTCTGTAAACAATTTGACAAAGCCGACTATTTTCTCCGCCATGTTTGGTGCCCTATCTATCAATGCTTAGGTCACAGAATGCTTGTATAACAACCTTACGTATTTTGCTTCATGATATACTTCTTGGTTTTGATACTAACTTTATCAACTCTTCTCTCATTATGAACCCTCAGAATATCGACCAACAATGGCCAACTGAATATGTGATGTGACATCAGTAGTTTCCTCAAGAGAGGTCAAAAATTATTTGGAATTACTTTTGACATAAGTCTTATGTCTCTCTTTATTTGATGTACATTTGTGTTGGTTATCATTATTTGGTCTTTTATGATATTTCTACTGAGTGGTAACTCAGATATTCTCTTAATAATTGCATCTTTATTCTGCATATAGTGAAATAGAACTGGTGCATATCTTAGGAGAGTTTCTTTAATAAATTCTCTCTCATTGAGTGCTTTTCCATGCTGAGCTATGGAGTGAGCAATGCTCAAACTTGTAGATATTAAATTTGAAGAGCCTTTTACAAATTGGCTTTTATAAAGGTGTAGATGTCTGGAAATGTATTCCATCCTTTCGTGCGAAAATAAAGTAAAAGTAAAAGAATTATGGAAATATTAAATAAGACTATAGCATGGTTCCTACTTAGAAAAAACAAATAAAATAAATAAAGTACAGGTTAATCTAATAAAAAAGAAAGAAGAGAAATACATTAACAGTATCAAAGATGAAAAAGGGCAATCTTATCTCTAAAAAAGTGGAAATTAAGTATTGATTAAGAACTATTTTGGACAATTCTATGGCAATAAATATAACAATCTAGGGGAAATCGGTGAATATTTACAAAAATATCATTTGCCTAGATTAACAAAAGAGGAAATAGAATGCTTAAATAATACCATCTTAGAGAAAGAAATTAAACAAGTCATCAAGGAACTTCCTAGGGAAAAATTCCAAGGGACAGATGGATTTACAAGTGAATTCTATTAAACATTTAAAGAACAACTAATAACAATACAATACAAAGTACTTGACAAATTAATCAAAAAAGGAATTTTAACAAATTCTTTTTAGGACACAAATATGGTACTGTTTCCAAATCCAGGCAGACCACAAATAGAGAAAGAAAAATAAAGACCTAACTCCTTAATGAACATAAATGCAAAAATCTTAAATAAAATGCTAGCAAAAAGACTATAGCAAATTGTCACAAAGATTATCACTGTAACCAGGTTGTATTTATACCAGGAATGCAAGGATGGTTTAATAATAGGAAATCCATCCATGTAATTGACTATATCAAAAATCAAATCATCACTAATCACACAATTATCACAATGAATGCAGAAAAAACCTTAGACAAAATATAGCACATAGTCATATTAAAAATACTAACAAGTATAGGAATGAAAGGGACATTTAAAAAAAAAGTAGTATATATCTAAAACCACCAGCAAGTACCATCTGCAATGGAAACAATTTAGAAGTCTTCCCAATGAGATCGGGCATGAAGCAAGGATGCCTATTACCACTTCTATTATTTAATATTGAACTAGAAAGCCTATTGGTAGCAATTAGAGGAAAAAAAGAAATTGAATATTTAGGAATCTATCTACCAAGACAAACAGGTATTATATGAGCACAACTAAAATACACTTGTCACAAAATTAAACTGTATCTAAATAATTGGAAAAATATTAATTGCTCATGAGTACTAAAATAATAAAAATGATAAATCTACCCAAATTAATTTAATTATTCAGTGCCATAATTTTTAAACTACCAAAATTTCTTTCAAGAGAATTAGAAAAACTTATAACCAAGTTCATCTGTAAGAACAAATGATGAATAATATGAAGGGAAATGATGAAAAAATGTGAAGGTTTGAGACCTAACAGTCCCAGATCGTAAATTGTACTGTAAAGCAGTGTTCATCAAAATAATATGGTACTGGCTAAGAGAAAGAATAGTGGATCAATAGAATAGACTAGGTGTAAATGGCCTCAGGGAGTTAGTGTTCAATAAGTCCACCCATCCTGGATTATAGGACAAGAACTCACTAAAAAAAAACTATTGGGAAATTTGCAAAACAGTATGGAACAAATCAGGTTTAGATCAACACCTCACACCCTATTCCATGATAAATTCAAAATGGGTAAATGACTTAAATATAAGGAATGCAATCATGAATAAATTAGGTGACCAGAATAGTATACCTGTCAGATCTGTAGGATCTTAGACCAAGTAAGAGATAGAGAAAATTCCAGAATGTAAAATGAATGATTTTGATTACATCAAATTAAAAAGCATTTGTATAAACGAATCCAATGTAACCAAAATTAGAAGAAAAGCAACAAATTTGGGAAAAATTCCTTATAACAAAAATCTGACAAAGGTTTAATTTCCCAAATAAATTAGGAACTAAGTCAAAATTTACAAAAAAAAAAAAAAAACAAGTCATTGCCCAATTGACAAAATTTCAACGGATATGAATAGGCAGTTCTCAGATGGAAAATCCAAAACTAGCAATAAGGACTTGAAAAAGTGTTCTATATCCTTCCTGATTAGAGAAATGCAAATAAAAACAACTGTGAGATACGACCTCACACCAACCAGACTGGCCAGTGTGACAGCAAATGACAGAAAAAATTGTTGGAGGGGATGTGGCACAATTGGGACACTAATGCATTGCTGGTGAGTTGTGATTTAATCCAGTCATTCTGGAGGGCATTTTGGAATTATTTGCAAAGGGTTTTTAAAGACAGCCTGCCCTTTAATCCAGCCATACCATTGCTGGGTTTGTTCCCCAAAAAGATAATGAGGAAAAATACTTGTACAAAAATATTTAGAGCTCCTCTCTTTGTGGTGGCAAAATTTTTGAAAATGAGGGGTTGCCCTTCAATTCAGGAATGGCTGAAAAAATTGTGGTATCTGATGGTAAGGGAATACTATTGTGCTGAAAGGAATTAAGTACTTGAGGATTTCCCAGTAAACTTGAAAGACCTTCAGGAATTGATGCAGAGAGAAAGAAGCAGAACCAGGAGAACATTGTACACAAAGACTGATTCTGGCATAATCCAATATAATACACTTTTTAGCTAGCAGCAATGGACAATCCAGAGGAATTCATCAGAAAGAACACTATCAACCTATAGATCACGGTGGGTATAGAAATACTGAAGAGAAACAAATGATCTATCACTTATTTGTATGGTTATACAATTGGGATATTGGTGTTAAAAGATTACTCTATTACAAATATGAATAGTATATAAATGTGAAGTTGGATAATAACTGCTATATATGAAAATATATGTATTAATGGTCACTTTGCAAGTATTTTTGAAAAATCTTTTATTGATGTTGACACATATTGTACTTTTCCCTCTGCTTTTTCCTACCTGATTTAGCTATCAACCTCTCCTAAATTTTTGCTCTTTTAGTACATTTTAATATGAAGGTGACCAGGGAATTGGAAAACTTTGCATCTATGTTCATTAATTAAATCAGTCTATAATTTTTTCTGTTTTTCCTATTTTGGGTTTATGTTATCGGTACTGTAGTTTTGTTGGACTCCTTCTTTACCTATTTTCCAATAATTTATATGAGATTGAAATTAGTTGATCTTCAATGTCTGGTCCTGGTGGATTTTTGTTTAAAAAGTTTATTTATGGCCTGTTCAATTTATTTTTCTAAGATAGGTTGATATTAGTTTTATATCTTCTCCCCTCTTAGTCTAAGCAGTTTCTATTTTTGTAGTCATTCTTCCATCATGCTTTCATTAAAATTGTTGGCATGTGCTTTGGCAGAATAGTTCTGAATAACTGCTTTGATTTTATATGGATTAGTGGTATATTCACCCATTAAATTCTTGATTTTATTGATCTTTTTTCTTCTCTTTTTAAATCCATATTAATCAATAATTGATCTATTATCTGGATTTTTCATTACGCTAAATCCTTTTTCTATTTATTAATTAATTCAATATTTTGATATAAATTGTATTAATCTCACATGTAGATTTCATGATTACTTATTTGGTATTTTATTGGAGATTATTGTTTCATTTTTTCCTAGTTTATTCATTGAACACTAAATTCATTGACCTCATTTTTGTATATGTTGATTATAAGTATTTAAAGATTAAAAACTTTCATCTAATTTTTTTTATTTTTAGCAATCCAAATTTTTTATATGTTTTGTCATTATTTTCATTCTCTATATAGTTTAATGGCTTGTTCTATAACTGACACATTCTTGAAAATTAGATTACTTATTCTTCAATTGATAGTTAATCTGTGTTAGTACAGTCCCTTATTAAACATGATTTATTGCGTCATGATTTGAATTTGATAAATTAAGTGTTTCTGCTTTTATACATTTAACAAAACTTTTTATCATAATATATGATGAATTTTCTAAGGTTATATTAATCTCCTTGAATGTATACAGATGGAAATGAAAAGTATAATGAAGTCAAGGAGATTAATAGAAGGTTAGATCAGCTAAATATGGGAGATATACAGAGAGAATAAAATGGGAATTTTAAAAAATACCATTTTCTCATTGGTACTTGGTACCTATGCAAAATCACCATATGATAGGGTATTAAACACTTTAGTTAAATGAATAAAAGTAGAAATACTAATTTCAAGTTCAGAACATAATGTGTATATATGCAATATACTTAGAGACAAAAGAGGTCTTCATTTTACTCATAAAGAAACTGAGAATCAGAACCAATAAGTTGTTTGCCTGAAAGTCACATAGTTAATAGAAGAGCCAGTATTAAAACCCATCACCCAATTCAGATCCATTTACCTTTCCCTGATTTACTACATAATATTTATATACTACTATGAACAAACGTCGCTACCATAATATATAAGAAATAAATATGTATCTATATATACGTATATGTATACATATAGTCAGTGATAAAATTATATTAGAAGAATCCTTCATCCATATTGTACCTTAGGTATTTGTCTACCTGGGCTATGCAGATATCTTTGGGTCTGGTAATGACAATGAAACAAGCTTGGGGAATTGTAGGATGCTAGGCTAGGCATAACACCAGAGGAGGATACCTGAAGTACATGGATATGAGAGAAATCAGGGGAGTTTTTTGGAGTTAGTTCATAAATGGCAAAAAAGTAAAAAAAAAATTGGTGATAAAGACATAACCACATAAAGAAGAGCAACTGAACCTAAAATAAGCAACTAAATGACAGTTTAGATAGCAAGAATAAAGGAAGACAAACTAAAAATACCAAATCCAGACAATATTATTTACTATATCTATTATTATGATTCACTGTTATAAATGGAGAAAAAAGGTAACCATATTTGTTTTGTATCAATGTTTTAGCTAATCATAGCTTACAATCTCATAAAATGACATATTAAAAGAATATATCAGGTAATGGAGACCTTCAATTCAAATCTACTCAATAACTATTTTGATTTAACTATTTCATCCATGTCATTAATCAGTTGCCTCTTATAGCCAAATATTGATATTTTATGTCAAAGTCATTAATTTCATTGATAAGAAATTCCCTATACCTATAAGCATAGAAATATTTTATGATTTTGTGTGATGTCTATAACAAGTTCTATGGACAGAAGACTTTCCATTATGAGTAGACTCATGATGAGAATCTCTGAATTTAGCTGTTATTCCTCATACATAAGACATACAATTAGTAGTCAAAGCAATTTTTTAATATCCCACTAAATAGCTGCATGTAATATTTAGAATGGAATAATTTTAAAAGTTAGAAAAATAAAAAATATACATTTACATGAAGTTTTTTATATTGATTATTCATCTTGATGATTTTTAATTGCTAAATTTTTGATAATTTTAGAGCTCACCAGGACTTGATACAGTTTTTTATATTTCTTTAATAAAAATGATTAAAAATTCTAAAAAATGCTGAAAATGAGATCTGTCATAATGGAAAATCTTCTGGCTAGCATAATTGTTATGGGCACTACACAAAAACATAAAGCATTTCTACTATACAACTAAGGATCTTATAGATGTGTATGAGGCACTAAGAGATAATTGACTTGACTAATGTCACCCAAACATTTCAGTCAAAAGCAACACTAGAACCCAGAGCTTTCAGACCCTGAGTCTGACTCTCAGACCATCATATTGCAGCTGTAAGTATATTTCAGAATAAATATGAAGGCCAGAAGAGAAATCATTGGAGGTATAGTATTTGTATTTCCAATAAATAGTAACATTAATTCCAATTAATAACCAATAATGATTACCTATTCCTTACTAGAAATCCAGAAAATTTTGTCAACCAGATCAGAAGAGCTATAGTAAGCAGAACACCTAGTTCTCTATCTTTGGACACAACTAACCTTCTCACAAGCACACACAGAGAACCAGGTTTATATTTTCAGAAGGTGGAGTCTTGGCAGAGAAACCAGTGGGCATGAAAACCAAAAACATTCTGAAAAAAATCCTTCTGAGCCAAGAAACCTAACCAAGTTTGACCCCAAATGCAATGATTGAGTACTAAGGTTTTTATTAAAGAGACTGATCCTAAACAAAGACAGGAGTTGGCAAGATGACATGTGTTCTCCTCATAATATATTTTGGTCTCTCATATGTGCTGATATTTGGTCACCATGTACCATGGAACACCATCTCTTCTGCTTAGCTGGGAAGGGTAAACCCCCCCACTAGCTTCCCACATATTAGTTTATTTGATTAATATTTTAATAGGATAGTCAAAAGCTGGGCAAAGAGACAGATAAACAGCTCCCTTTGGGTCTTCTATCTGTAGGGTTTCTAGGGCACTCTGGAAAAGTATCCGGAGGAAAGGAACTGACTTCTCCTTCACCATTATCTCTTCTAGATCCCTCCCTTCAAAAGATATCTCATCAATATTACTTCAGTACCACTCCTACCAGAATAATGTGTCACTTCATCAAAAAATGCTACATTTTTTTATCTGCTGACTAAAGGATTACATGAAGAAAAGGCATTAGAGATCACTTATTAAAAGCTTGTTATGTCACAAATGTGAAAAATGAAGTCTAGAAAGAAGAAACAGTTTATCCAAATCTTCAGGATTATGGGAACTATTACACTAAAGTTAGAAGTAAAGAATGTCACAGAAACAATACTTCTTTTTGTTAGAATACAAATACAAACACACACTTTTCCCCTCATTTTCCCTCTTCATTTTTCTAGATGATTAGATCTATCAGGGCACAGGAGAGATAGTCACCTTATATGTGACACAGAAGACTAAAAAATAAAAATCCCATCAGATTGCTGGCTTTAGTTTGTAACATCAGATTTGTTACTCTGACAATTCAAGAAGGAAGTCCTTACCGGAAGGGATGACAAGTGGGGTTGACAGGGTAAGAAGGAACCAAGTAGTCACTAAAAGACAAATGTGATCACAAAACAATAGAATGGGTCACAGGGAAATAGCATTTCCTTTCTCTTGATAAAATCTAATCAGTCCATTAATAGAGGCATAACAAGAAATTATAGATTCCTTGGAGTACAAGGTAGATTGAAATTCCTTAGTGAATTCTTTTCCTAGTTGCACTCCCCAATGATTATAACCTTTGTCATCCCACACAATACCGGGAACAAAGATATTCTGCTAAAACATAGCAATAAAAATAAAAGCCTGAAAGGAGTGACTTATCTGAAAGAAATAGATGATTTCCCACAATGACTTTATGAGGCTGTACCTTTTGCATGGGATCATCACTCTTCCTCAAGGTCAGAGATTATGACATTCATTCTCTAATCTCTTCCCCATTATAAGACTTTCCATCTAACTCAGAAGTTGACTAGAGGGATCCTGTGAGCAAGCTGGTCTGGACTGGATTCTGTGTCATTGTAAAGATAAGAAAGTAACCTAGAAATCATTGGGATACCCTTCTGAAATTACATGGCAGCAAGCGTACTTTCCCTTCATTTTTTACTTTTTCACATATTGCCAATTATATTATAATCAGAATGGGAATACTAATTAGTGATGTACTTCTCATTAGACTCCATCTTACCCCAAGGGAAATAGATCAGGAAATGCCGCACATATATTGGGCCTCAATATGTGAATCTCATATCCATGACAAGCAATATATTATTCTGTTCCACGGTGAAGGGGAAGATGGGATTGTTCATTAAATGAGCTGCTGACAAGAGCAAATTAGTGTTGTCAGAATCAACAGCAAATGTAATGGAGAGGCTAAGTTCAGACTAACATGGGACACATGATTAGAGAATGTGATCCAGAAGAGTATGCAACTAAGGAGAAAGAGTCAGAGAGGCAAAATACAAGTATTTCATGGTAAATGGTATCTAAAAAACCCTAGTTTACCAGTAGTAAAATGGTATCTAATAACCTTAGGTAGAGAGTATTCACATGTGAATCGATATGGCCCTGGTGATTTTTACTTAGGGAGTTCCTTGAAGTCTTGTTCAATTTCTTTGTCTGAGGTGGGATTATTTAAGTGTTCTATGGCTACTTCTGTTAATCTGGGCAATTTATATTTTTTATAAATATTCATCTATTTCATCAAGGTTGCCATATTTATTTCCTCATAATTGGGCAAAATAGTTCTTAATAATTCCCTAAATTTCCTTTTCATTAATATTTGAGATCACCCTTTATATTCATAATACTGTTAATTTGGTTCCCTTCTATTTTTTTATTAATTGGATTAAATAATACATTATCAATTTAATTTTGTATTTCCTAAATACCAGTTCCTAGTCTTATTTATTACTTCAAAAGTTCTATTACTTTCAATTCTATCAATTTCAGCTTTGATTTTTAGGATGTCCAATTTGTTCTTTCTCTGAGGGATTTTAATTTATTCTTTTTCTAATTGTTTAAGTTGTAAGCTAAATTCATTGATCTCCTCCCTCTTCATTTTCTTGATATAGGCATTCAGAGATATAAATTGTCCCCTTTCTATTGCTTTTACAGTATCCCAAAAATTGTGATATGTCATTTCCTCATTGTTATTCTCTTCAATGAAATCAGTAATTGTTTCAAAAATTTGTTCTTTAAGCCCACCATTTTGGAGCATGAGATTATTTAATTTCCAATTATTTTTTACTTTGCCACTTACTAATTATAATTTTTTCACGTTATGATCTGAAAAAGTTGCATTCATTCTTTCTGCTTTTCTGCATTTTTAAATTTTTTTTTCCCAACTACATGGTCAGTCTTTGTGAATGTTCCATGTGATACTGTAGCATATTTTTTTCTAACCACAGGTATGCAAATAATAAGCAAAATATGCAAGCTATAAAGAAAGAGATTTATTAGGGGAGGGTTTATCCCACAACAAAGCTGGACCCTGGTTATATATCCCTAAAAACTGTGAGAGACTTTCCTTTATACCTCAAAGAATTAGACCACTTTTTTACCACTACAAAAATGCTATAAAATAGTCATAGCCCTCAAAAATAGAGATACCCAGAAGCAAATAAGCATTGGTTAAGTCAGGTAGGAATTATTCCTTATTTGTCCATAGGTTAGGACAACTAGAAAGCACCCCTTGTTTGGTGAAAGAAATCTTTTAATCATGACTTAAAAATAACTTGATGGAAAGGGGGAAAGCAGTGATGCCTGGGCTAAGAGAGGGTGGTAATGAGTGGTACCAGGTTCTGAACTAAAGGGCAGGCATCCTGATACATAATAGATCACAAGTTATGGTGCCTGATAGAGCAACATTGAAGGGGTTTGGGGGGCTGGCCCTTGTTCCATAATGAAAAACTTAATACTTATACTAGAATATTCACAAAAGCCTGCTACAATCATGACTCATGTTGGCTGTCTTAGAATTACAATTATAATTATCTCAAGACTACTGATAACATTAAAATTGAATCTTCATATAAGAGGGATAGGAGATTTTTCTCCCACACTGCTAAAAAGAAGGTATATTCTTTTTCATCCCTATTTACTTTTCTCCAGATATCTATTAACTCAAATCATTCTAAGATTTAGTTCACGTTTCTTACTTCTTTCTTATTTAATTTTTGGTTATATTTATCTAGATCTGTTAGAAGAAAGTTGAGGTCTCCCACTAGTATAGTTTTACTATCTATTTCCTCCATAAACCCCAAGAGTTTCAAGGTTAAAATTCTGGATGCTTTGCCATTAGCTGCAACCATTTTGAGTAATAATATTTCTTCATTGTCCATACTGCCTTTTATCATGATACAATTACTTTTTACTTTGGCTTTGTCAGAGATCATGATTGTAACTCCTAAATTCTTTTTCTCAGTATATGTCAAATGAATTCTGCTTCAACTTCTTATCTTTACACTGTGTGTGTCTACATGACTCATGTGACTTTCTTATAGAAAACATATGGAAAAATGTTGGTTTTTAATCGACTGTGCTATATGCTTCCATTTTGTGGGTGAGTTCATCCCATTCATCATTCAGAGATATGATTACAACACGTATAATACCCATCATTTTTATTTCCTCTTTTAGTCCTACCCTATCTTTCCCTATTTTTTATACCAGTGTTTTACTTTTAATCAGTCCCCTTTCTCTCCACTCTTATTTTACTTTCCTTCACACCCCATCCATTCTTATTCCCCTCCTATTTCTCTTTAAGATCTATTCATTGACCTCCACCCAAAACTTTTCCTCCCTTTCCTAACCAACTTCAAACCTCCCCTTTGTTATTCCCTTTCAACTTTTCTGTAAGGTAAGATTCTGAAGGTAAGAGTTTCAAAAACAAGGGGGTGGGGTGACAGCTGGGTAGCTCAGTGGATTGAGATCCAGATCTAGAGACTGGAAGGTCATAGGTTCAATTCTGGCCTCAGACACTTCCCAGCTGTGTGACCCTGGGCAAGTCACTCCACCCCCATCGCCTAGGCCTTACCATTCTTCTGCCTTAGATCCAATATACAGTATTGACTCCAAGATGGAAGGTAAGGGTTTTAAAAAAAACAAAAACTCAATAACTCTGTCTGTTCTTCCATCTCAGATCTGATTCCACTGAGAGGAATGCTTACATATTACCTATTAACACTTTCTTCCTCACCATCTATTGAAAGTATTCCTCTCCCTGCCTTGCCCTTCTTTACATGGAATAATTTATGATATTATAAGTTTTCCTTAGAGTTCTTCTTGGTACCATCCTCTTTTTTGTCTTCTCTGTGAAGTACAGAAGATAAAGCAGGATGAGCAAAGTGGGTGTCCCTCTAAATACAATTTGAAGGGTAGGCAGAGTAAAGGGATTTCCATGTTATATGGGACAAAACCACACAAGGAAAAGGGTTGGCTGACCAACACTACTTCCCCACACTACCTACTGTACCTGACACAGAGTCAGGACCCAGGCAACTTCCCAAATTCTATAAGGTGGGAAACACTAAAGCAAAATCACTATAGACCTACCCCTAGAGGTGTCAGGCCCTGGTAGTGAGATTTGAAGCTTAATATCACTGGACTGACAGTGATAGTGGCAGCCAAGGAGGTAGCACAAATGTGGTAGCATCAGCAGCAGGGAAGATAGCCTCTAGGCAAAACACTGAAAACCTTACTATAGGATAAACAACAAAAACAAAAAAGTAACAATACATCACAGACCTACCCCCTGGAAATCCCAGGCTTTGGGGTGGGGTATAAAACTCTAGAGCACTTGCTTCATTCTGAAGCCTCATTAGTGGCAGTAGTAGCAGTTTTAGCAACAGCAGCAGGGCCAGAGAAAACAGCTTCAGGGCAATATACTGCTAAGGGGAAGACACTAAAAGAAAAACAATGAAGACCTACGCCTTGCAATCCCAGGCCCTGGAACTGAGGGTCAGAGCTCAATAATACTGGGCTTTGTGAAGATTGGATTTAGCTATTTCCTGATTGTAAAAATGAAGATACTTAGTTTAACAATATCAGGAATGTCTTGGGAACTTTAAAATTGTTCCACCCTACTTAGACCATACTTTAGGGGAAGATAATCCAAAAGAGAGGTTGAGAAACAAGAAAAAATTCAAAATCTCAAAAAAAAATGGAATCTGATCACAAGCTCTGGAGGAACTCATAAGGAGTTCAAGAAAAAAGTAAGACAGAAGAAAAATGGAAAGAATAATGGGGGAAATGAAAATAATGCAAGAAGAAAATAACCGCATAAAAGGCAAAATTGATCAAATATAAAGAGAGACACTGAAATTAAATAATGCAATCAGTCCAATAAAAAAAAAAAACAGAATTGATCTGCTGAATGAACAGGCAAAGAAGTCTAAAGATGAAAAGAGTACCATGAAAAGCAGAATAATATAAATCAAAAATGAGAATGAAAAATCATGCATGAAAATTGGTATTTCAAGACTAGAATTGGGGAAGTTGAAGCTAATGATTTCATGAGACATCAGGAAATGAGAAAACAAAATCAAAAGAATAAAAGAAGACAAAAACATTCAATTTCTCATTAAAAACTTATGAGGGGAATAGGGGGAGGAAAGAAATTAGATTACATGAAAAGAATGACAAAAAAGTCTATACATCATATTACAAGAAATTATCTAAGAAAAATTGCACTGATATTCATGAACAAGGAAGCAAAATAGATGGTGAAAGAATCCACAGATTCTACATTAAATTCTCAAATGACAACTTCCAAGAATCTTATGTCTGAGTTCAAGAGCTTCCACGCCAAGGAGAAAATATTACAACCAGACATAAGGAAACATTTCAGATAACAAAGAGCCCCAGTCAGGATTACACAAGATCTGGCAACCACCCCACTGAAGGACCTCAAAGCTTAGAATATGATATTCCAGAAGGCAAGAGAACTGGGTCTACAACCATGAATCACCTACCTAACAAAATTGACTATATACTTCCAGGGTTAATAAAATAAAAGATTCCAAAACATTCACAAAGAAAATATTACAATTAAACAGAAAAATTGATGCACAAATATAAAATTCAAGAGAATCATAAAAAGGTAAATAAGAAAGAGAAAAAAATAAGGGTTTCAATAAGGTGAAGTTGATATTGTGCTAAAAGGAATAATGAACTGGAGGCATTCCATGTGGACTGGAATGACCTCCAGTAATTTATTCAGAGTGAAAGGAACAGAACCAGGAGAATTTTGTACCCAGAAACAGATACACTTTGGCACAATTGAACATAATAGACTTTTCTGCTAGCAGCAATGCAATGATCCAGTGCAATTCTGAGGGACTTATGAGAAAGAATGCTATCAACATGAAGAGATAGAACTGTGGTAGTAGAAACACAGAAGAAAAAAACATATGATTTATCACTTGTTTACATGGTTATATGACTGGGGGTTTGGGTTTTAAATGATTGCTCTGTTAAAAAATGAATACTATTGATATAGGTGTCAAGTAATAAGTCATGTATAAATCAGTGGAATTGCTTGTCAGATGTGGAAGAGGAAGAGGGGAGGAAGAGAAAATAAATCATATAACCCTAAAAATGTATTTTAAGATTTTATTTTATATTGTGACATATTCTAAGGCAGCTTGGTGACCCTGTGGGTAGGGTGCTATGGTTGTAATCAAGAAAATCTCCATTCACATCTGGCCTTAAAAACTCACAAATTATGTGATTATTGATATATTATAGACACTATCTCTTTTTCCTATAATGTACAACAGTTAAAAAACCATTTGCACAAATTTTGAGATAAATTGCTATGATTAGAAAAATATATAATACAATCCCCAAGATATAGCAGGTACTTGGAAAATGCTATTGTTGTTATTTTTGTTGTTGTAACTATACTTTAATTAGTTCCTTTACTACTTAAATGATGGTTTCTGAATTAATCACCACAGAATCTGCATATGATGATAATTCTAAAATCTCTGCCAATAACTATGCCTAATGGGCACTGAAAGACTGTCTGCCCTTTCTTCCAACCATAACACTGCTGGGTTTGTACCCCAAAGAGATAATAAGGAAAAAGACATGTACAAAAATATCCATAGCTGGGCACTTTGTGGTGGCAAAAAATTGGAAAATGAGGGGATGCCCTTCAATTGGGGAATGGCTGAACAAATTGTGGTATATGTGATGGAATACTATTGCACTCAAAGGAATAAAAAAGTGGAGGAATTCCATGGGGACTGGAACAACCTTTAGAAAGTGATGCAGAATGAGAGGAGCAGAAGCAGGAGAACATTGTATAAGGATACTGATACACTGTGGTATAATGAAATATAATGGACTTCTCCATTAGTGGCAATGCAGAAACCCTGAACAACTTGGAGGAATCTACGAGGAAAACCACTATCCACATTCAGAGTAAACACTGTGGGAGTAAAAACACAGAAAAAAACCCACTGCTTGAATACATGGATCGAAGGGATATGGTTGGGGATATGGTAGGATATGAACACCCTAGTGCAAATATCAACAAAATGGAAATATGTTCTGATCAAGGACACAAGTAATACCTAATGAAATTGCATGTGGGCTGTGGGAAGGATGGGTGGAGGGGAGGTAGGGAAATAATGTGATTATTGAAATCAAGGAATAATGTTCTAAATTGACTAAATAAACTAATTCAAATGGAAAAAATAAAATAAAACAAAATCTCTACCGATGTTTTAATTATTTTATTTATCTTTTTTCTCTTATTGCTCTAGCTAGCTCTCACAGAGCTCTGGCCCATACTGGACAGAAAAGCAAGAGAAGATCCACATTTTCAATCTGTACTTAGAGGAAAAGTTTAATGAATTTTGCTAATTCAGATGATATCCGCTTTATTAATAAACATATGTTTATTTTGTATTACAAAAATGTCTTCCTATGCTTATTCCTTTCAAAAATTCATAAATACTACTTCATTCAAAGAACTTTTGCTTACATTCATATGGTTGTAGCTTAGTTTTATAATTATTAAGAGTATTATCAATTATCAATAATAATTAATATTGTTATATTAATAAATATTCAAAATATGTTCATTGCTTTCATAATGTTAAACTGTTCTCCTAACTTGAATTAGTCATACTTGGCTATGGCAATTGAAGTATATTTTAAAAATGTTTTTAATAGTCTATTTACCAAATTTTTACTAAAAACATTTGTATGGATATTCATAATAGATTTTTGATTTTGATTTATAGTTTTCTTTTACCACCCGGTTTGATAGGTGTACAAGATATTCAGATGAGCCTGGCAGCTCTTCTGGGAAGGACTCTCCAAGTGTTTTTCAGGATGTTCATCCATCCACTTACAACATCCACCTTTTACCCAACTGTCCCTGTGGCAATCACTTCAACCATACCCTAGTAAAATTATCTCAGCAGATGGGCTAAAATCAAGTGATGGTAACCCACAGATCTCAAATCCTTCAGTGAGTTTGAAGGATTTCTACCAAAAATATTTGAAGAGTTTTCATGGCAGAATGGGCAGATGAGAATATTGTTTTTCTAAAGTCCATATGAAACCAACTGTGGAAGTGTTATAAGAGAGGGAGAACTTGTAGTATTAAAAGAGATAGTTGATGAGGATTTTGCATAACCTAATCCCACAAGATAATTCCCTATGAGTGTATTAGAGGGTTGATTAGGGTATAATGGAAAAAGATTTGATAATAAATGCCCGGAAGGTAGAAGGAGGGTGAGATGGATTCCCCCATTCAGTCTTCTTCAAATATGTCTCTCCACTAACCCTGTCTTTACTCCCCTCTAATAACTGGTTTTATAGTTGAATCTCTTCTCTTGGGGAAAGAGAGAGAAAGCAGCTCTCTTCCTCTTCCACTATGACTAGGAAGTCAATTTAGGATAAATGACAACTTTATTCTAACAATTGTGGTTAGGAATGAATTAGAAAGATTTCTGAAGGTTAGGGTCTATAGGAAAGAGAGGAAAGGAAATCCCTGTCTGTCTCAAATCTCCCTTTCCCTCCCTCAAAAGTTGAAAGACTCAGGCTTGCCAGTCTGGTCTCTGAGAGTTCAGGTTTTGTGACCCCTGGTCTCTTGTCATAGCAGAGCCAATGTCCAGACCCAGGGTGTCCCAGGAGCTGTGTGAGATCTTGTTAGGCTGTTCTTTTACTTTTCAGGTTTCTGCTATACCTCTTGGTATCATTGGGGGTTAGGGGGATGATGGTTAAATTCAATGAGGGATTTTGTATGGCTCAGGATTCAGTCTGTCTTAGAATAACAGGTGTTTATTCAGGAAGATGTTAGGGAAGGCTACTAGATAGGCAGGTTGAGGAGAAATCCTTATCTAAAAATGGCGACCTTGATATCCCCTTCTGTCTTCCCTCTGTGAAGACTCTTCTTTGCTTAGCCAAGCAAAACCCACTCACTACTGTTCTCTATAACCATGGATCCTCTTGCTAAAATGTCTAATCCTAACTAAAACCCACTCAGGGGTTAGAGTTTGTTAGAATAGATTTGTAGTGCAAGAAATCCAGAGTTGAAGTGGTCTGGTTCACCTCTGAGAGGAAACCACCTCAGAGTCTCCCATAAGAAGTTCAAACTTATTCCCCCTCTTCAGGTTAGCTCTTCATATTCAGTAGTAGAGAGGAATCAGGTGGCAGGTTCAGTTGATGACAGGAATGAAGCCGGGATGGTTTGGGGGCAGGTTAGAGATGACCAGGAGTTCAGAGCTGAATTCGAGAGTTGGCTTCAGCCTTCAAGCCTCCGACTGGTTTTCCCAGCTTGACCCTTGAATGCTCCAGCCCCTTCCTTCCACAATTCTAAACAAGTTTACCCCTGATTGTGTAAGTACATCCAATGCCATTCCCTTTTGCTGCCAACCTGAATTTCTTCTTCTGAATTCCTTATCACAGAAGGGAGTGTAGAAAGCTTAGAACACAGACACAAAACACATACTAGTCCATCTAGTCAATCTTTTGGCCATTTGTCTTGGCCCTGGACTCTAAGGATTCATAAAGAGAAAGTGGGGCTGAAGATTTTCTATAACTTGACATCACTTAAATCTAATTCCTACAAGGTTAATACCATCTCTTGATGCTATTGATCTTTATCGAATAAAAAGTACAAAAAATAACCTAGGTTAGATATTAGTTTTCTAAGATAATGCCTCAATTTTATATAGAGGTGATCCTCGATATTTGAAGGCTTTATGAGCAATGTCTGGAAAATACGACCAAGAAAATGAGGCTTCTTGTAGAGTCTCATTAATGAATTGTTCTTATATGTTTATGACTTAGCCACATTCAGGGATAAGAGGATCATTACTGAAGAACTAATAGGAAATGAATAATTGGGCCAGAGGAACTCTAAAGACCATAACTAAAGCTATGTTTAGCGAGAATTCAAATTATCAGTAGAAGAAACAATCACAGCAGTGAAATTCTGGAATAGGATGAAGTGTTGAATAAAACAGGAAGAATAACAAGATCCAGGATTTCCTCAATATAGGGAAATTCTAGGTGAGGAATCCTTATCTCGCAATGCAGTTTGAATTTCATCACTTCAAGTCTTATAAAATGGAATGTCATAACTTATCCCAGATTCATATGTGTCAGAGGAAGAAATAGAACCCACGTCTTCTATGACTTCAGTGTGACCTCTCTATTGATGATTCAACACCACCTCTCCTCCATATAAAATTATTAAAATTCTTGAATATGTTTTATAGTATAGACATTTCATGTCTTAAAATGAAAAAAGTCACACCCAACATTCATTTATGCATTAGAAAACCAAGTTTCCAAATGAATTTTCCTTTATTAATATAAGCATAGCATATTCCATGCATTTAAACTTCTCTCCTATTTAATACTCTCACTCGTCTATAAAACAGAGTCTGGACTCACTCTCGTTTTCTCTCTCTCTTTGCACATATTTGCAGCATTTCCTACGTGGATAGTCACAGTAGCCAAATAGTATATTTGGTCTTGGACAAATATAGGAACAACGGCCACCCCCTAATTCACATTGAGCATCAACTGCAGGTTTCCCCATCCCTGTGGAAAGAAGAACATGAATGTTTCAGAATATTTATTTACAGCCACAGAGAAGTTACACTGTACTCTGAAACGGAATTGAGAGAATTTAGCCATAAGCCTTAGATTTTTTAATTTGATTTTTTTAACTTTTAAGACTTTTTTCAGTTACATGTAGAAAGTTTGACAATTGCTATTCAGATTCTCTCTCCCAGACTTCCCACCTCCAAAAGGCAATAAATTGTCTAATATACGTTATAACATTGTTGTCATGCAATACATATTTCTATATTCCTTATTCCATGAAAGAAGACACATATCACACAAACAATTTTTAAAAAGCTCATGAACAGAATTAAGTACAAAATGTCATATTTGATCCGCAATCAAACACCAACATTTCTTTTATTGGTTATAGATCATCCTAGGTCCTTTGGGGGTAATCTTGGAACCATGCTTTCCTGATAATATTTCAGTACAATGAAGTTGATCACCATAAAATATTTCTGTTATCATATATAATGTTTTCCTTGTCCCTTTCACTTCATTTTGCATCAGTGCATAAAACTATTTCCAGCTTTTTTTTTTAACTTATCCTGTTCATCACTTTTGGTAGAGATAGGTCCTATTCCCTAATCTCTGATATCTTTACAATATAGACCCACAGTGCACATAGTTCTATGGTCCTTTGAGCTGGGTTCCATGTTGCTCTCTAGAATGGTTGTATCAGTTCACAGTTCCTTCACTAGTGTATCAGTAATCCAGTTTTTCTACATCTCCTCCAACATTTATTGGTTTCCTTTTTGGTCATGTTAATCATAACTATGAGAGGTGAGATATGATATCTCAACATTGTTTTAATTTGCATTTTTAATCAATATTGATTTGGAACATTTTTTCTTATGACTATAGATAGCTTTAATTTCTTTATCTAAGAAGTGCCTATTCATATTTCTTAACTATATGTCAATTGGAGAATAAATTGCATCCTTATAAATTTCAGTTATTTTTCTATATGTTTGAGAAATGGGACCTTTGTCAGAGACATTTACTGTACTTTCACCACACCTAATTTGTTATTTCCTTTCTAATATTGGTTGCACTGTTTTTTTTTCTGCTTTTTTTTAATTTAATGTAATCAAAACTACTTATTCAATTTTTGGAATATTTTCCATTTCTTGTTTGGTTATAAAATATTCCCTTATTCATAAATCTGACCAGTAAACTCTTCTGTGTTAAGCTAATTAATTTATGATACCACCTTTATTTCTAGATTAAATACCACTTTTGACTTTATCTTATTATATTGTCTGAGATGTTTGTGGATGCCTAATTTCTGCCATATTGTTTTCTAGCTTTTACAGCAGTTTTTGTAAAATGGTGATTTCTTCTCCAAAAAGCTTGGATCATTGTGTTTATCAAATAATGGTTTACTATGGTCATTAACTGTTGTGAGTTAATTATATAAACTACTCTCTTCCTTAGGCAATACAAGATTATTTTGATAATTGCCCCTTTATAATATAGTTTGAGATCTGTTTTCGATGGGCCGATCCAATCTCTCTATGAAAATAGAACGTAATAGGAAGGTATTTCTGAATGTATTCTTTCTAACTTGCATTCAGATCTCTTACTTGATACTTTCAGTATAACCTCAGGAGAGGCACATGATCTTTCTGACTTCAATTTTTTTCCCCATCTTTGAAATGAAGGAGTTTTTACTAGAAGATATTTTAGCTTCCTTCCAATTAGGAGCTAATGCTGTCATTCTTTGTGTGATGCTTACGGCATAATAGAAATGTCCTAATCTTCCCTGTTCTGACTTCCCATGGTTTTTAAGAATTCTTTTAAATAAGGAGTGACCTCCCATTGGTTCAAAGTCTCTTATTCTTCTTGCTTTTCTTCCTTCTGACTAAAACAAGTGCCTCTATTATGCTCCTAAATGAATACTATTCTAATAAGCTCCTTGGATTCAATAAAAGCATATTTTCTCTTGCTGTTCTTTAGCCAGGTCCCAGGAATAAGTTCAATTGTCTTTAGTTACAAACATTGTAGGAGAGGGCTGATTGAATTAATTGGAATTAATTGGAATTGATTGAATTAATTGGAATTAATTGGAATATATATTCAGAGATATATTGGGATATATATATATGCCAAACCTTTTCGTTTCTCATTCTGAATCTTACCTTTGACAGCATAGGGAAATAACCAAAAAAAGCACCATATACATCAGATAGAGAGTCCTCATGGTCAGTGATCACCTAGAAACATAGAATTATAGAAGACATGAAGGGAGGACAACTTAGCAGAAGATAGGATAAAATACATATAAGACAAGAAAAGACTAGGAAATCCCTTTTTATCTTAGTTCAGCTAATAACACCTCTTTTTTTTAAACCTTTACCTTCCATCTTGTAATCAACACTGTGTATTGATTTTAAGGCAGAAGAGTGGTAAGGGCTAGGCAAAGGGGTTTAAGTGACTTGCCTAGGTTCACACAGCTTAGAAATGCCTAAGGCCAGATTTGAACCTAAGACCTTACATTTCTAGGTCTGTTTCTCAATCCACTTAGCTACCCAGCTGCCCCCAAATAATATCAGCTCTTAAATGTCTGTAACTAACTAAACCCAGGTCTTCCATGACTTCAGTGTCACCCCTCTATCAACACTGCCTCTCCTCCATACAAAATTGTTAAATCTCTTGAATATATTTTATCATATAGATACTCCATCTCTTCAAATTACAAAAAATTACACCCACGATTTATTTTTTACTTAGAAAACCAAGTTTCCAAATAGATTTTCCTTTATTTGAACTAGCATAACATCTTCCATTTATTTTAACTTCTCCCCCATTTTATACACTCATTCTTCCATATTACAGACTCTGGATGTACTGTTCTTTCATGTTTGTTTTTGCTAATGTATGCAGCTTTGTTTCTTTGGGGTTTTTTGACTCTTTTGACTCTGACAGAAACCAGAAGCTTTGTATTATCTTAGACAATGATAAAAACAAAGGCCACCCCCTAACCAACATTGCAACATATTTTGGATATCCTCCAACTCTATGGAAAGGATCACATGAATATTTCAGAATTTTTGTTTATAGTCACAGAAAACTTATGGTATATTATGATACAGAATTGAGAGTATTTAGCACTAAACATTGGATTCAGTAATTTAATTTTTTAACTTTAAAAATTTTATGGAGGAAATAGATAGCAAAGCCATATTAGTGGGGAACTTCCATTCCCCTCCAGAACTAGATAAATTTAACAAAAAATAAATAAATAAGACCAAATGGAAGTGAATGAAATGTTAGGAAAATTAGAATGAATAGAAATCTGAAGAAAATTGAACAGAGATAAAAAAAAGAATATATCTTCTTCTCAGAAATACATGATACAAGCACAAAATCAACCATATACTAGTTTATAACAACAATTCAAACAAATGCAGAAAAGCAAAATTAATAAATGCAACTTTTTCAGGTTGTAATGTAATAAAAAATATAATAAACAAAGGTGTATGGAAAGGCAAATTTAAAATTAATGGGAAATGAAAAAATCTAATTTTATAAAACTAGTTGGGTCAAAACAGAAATCATAGGAAGAATTAGAGACTTCATTAAAGAGAATGACACTGAGGACACTACATATAAAAATCTATGGGATACAGTCAAAACAGTATTCAGAGGAAAATTTATATCACTGAGTCCCTATATGAACAAAATGGAGAGAGTAGAGATCAATTAATATGGTTAAGAACTTAAAAAATTAGAAAAAGAACAAATGAAAAATCCCCAGATAAAAGTAAATTGTAAATCCTAAAAATTAAAGGAGAAAATAAAAGAAAAAGAACTATGGAAATATTAAATAAGACTATAATGTGGTTCGTGCTTTGAAAAACAAATGAAATAAATAAAGTACAGGTTAATCTGATAAAAAAGAAAGAAGAGAAAAACATTAGACATATCAAAGAGGAAAAGGGTGATTTTATCTCTAATAAAGAGGAAATTAAGTATTCATTAAGAACCACTTTGGACAATTATATGGCAATAAATATAACAATCTAGGGGAAATTGGTGAATATTTATAAAAAAATAAATTGCCTAGATTAACAAAAGAGGAAATAGAATGCTTAAATCATCCCATCTTAGAGAAAGAAATTAAACAAGTCACCAAGGAACTTCCTAGGAAAAAATTCCCATGGACAGATGAATTACAAGTGAATTCTATTAAACATCTAAAGAATAACTAATAACAATACTACACAAAGTATTTGACAAAATAAGCAAGGAAGGAATCTTAACAAATTCTTTTTAGGACACAAATATTTTACTGTTTCCAAATCCAGGCAGGACAAAAATAGAGAAAGAAAAATACAGAATAATTTCTTAATGAACATAAAAGCAAAAATCTTAAATAAAATGCTAAGAAAAAGACTACAGCAAATTATCACAAAAATTATCCACTATGACCAGGTTGTATTTATACCAAGAATGCAAGGATGGTTTAATAATAGGAAAACTATCCATGTAATTAACTATATCAATAATCAAATCACCACTAATCACACAATTATGACAGTAGATGCAGAAAAAAACCTTAGACAAAATACAACACATATTTATAATAAAAAATACTAAAAAGGATAGGAATAAAAGTGGCTTTCCTCAAAAAAAAATATGTAGAACCTATCTAACACCACTAGAAAGTACCACCTATAATGGGAACAATTCAGAAGTCTTCCCAATGAGATCAGGCATGAAGCAAGGATGCCTATTATCACCTCTATTATTTAATATTGAACTAGGAAGCCTATTGGTAGCAATTAGAGGAAAAAAGAAATTGAATATTTAGGAATCTATCTACCATGACAAACAGGAATTATATGAGCACAAAGAAAAAGCACTTGTCACACAATTAAAATTGTATCTAAATAATTGGAAAAGCATTAATTGCACATGAATAGAAAGAACTAATAAAATAAAAATGATAACTCTACACAAATTAATTAAATTATTCAGTGCCATACTTATCAAACTACCAAAAATTTCTTTCAAGAGAATTAGAAAAACTTATAAAAGTTCATCAGGAACAACAAATGATGAAAAATATCAAGGGAAATAATGAAAAAAAATGTGAAGGCTTGGGATCTAATAGTACCAGGTATTAAATTGTACTATAAAGCAGTGGTAATCAAAATAATATGGTACTGGCTAAGAGACAAAAGAGTGAATCAATAGAATAGACTAGGCGTAAATGACCTCAGGAAGTTAGTGTTCAATAAGTCTACCCATCCTGGATTGTAGGACAAGAACTCACTATTTGAAAAAACTATTGGGAAATTTGCAAAACAGTATGGAGCAAATCAGGTTTAGATTAAGACCTTAATAATAATTATTATTATTATAAATAAAAAAAATAAATAAATAAAAAAAAAATAAAAAAAAAATAATTATAAATAAGACCTTAATAATAAATTCAAACAGGTAAATGACTTAAATATAAGGAATGCAATCATGAATAAATTAGGTGACCAGAATAGTATACCTGTCAGATCTGTAGGCTCTTAGACCAAGCCAGAGACAGAGAAAATTCCAGAATGTAAAAATGAATGATTTTGATTACATCAAATTAAAAAGTATTTGTATAAACAAAATCAATGTAATCAAAATTAGAAGAAAAGCAACAAATTTGGGAAAGAAATCTTTGTAACAAAACTCTGACAAAGGTTTAATTTCCCAAATATGTAAGGAACTATGTAAAAATTTATAAAAAAAAAATAAGCCATTGCCCAATTGACAAATGTTCAAGGGATATGAATAGGCAGTTCTCAAATGGAAAAATCAAAACTAGCTATAAGGAATTGAAAAAGCTTTCTAAATCCCTCCTGATTAGAGAAATGCAAATACAAACAACTCTGAGGTACCACCTCAAACCAACCTGACTAGCTAATATGACAGCAAGGACCATAAAAATTGTTGGAGGGGATGTGGCACAATTGGGACACTAATGCATTGCTGGTGAGTTGTGATTTAATCCAGTCATTCTGGAGGGCAATTTGGAATTATGTGCAAAGGGCTTTTAAAGACAGCCTGTCCTTTGATCCAGCCATACCATTGCTGGGTTTGTTGCCAAAAAATATAATGAGGAAAAATTCTTTTACAAAAATATTTAGAGCTCCTCTCTTTGTGGTGGCAAAAAATTTTGAAAATGAGGGGTTGCCTTTCAATTCAGGAATGGCTGAAAAATTTGTGGTATCTGATGGTAAGGGAATACTATTGTGCTGAAAGGAATTATGTACTTGAGGAATTCCCAGTAAACTTGAAAGACCTCCAGGAATTGATGCAGAGAGAAAGAAGCAGAACCAGAACATTGTACACAAAGACTGATATTGGCACAATCAAATATAAGAGACTTTTCTGCTAGAAGCAATGCAATGATCCAGGACAATCCAGAGAAATTCATCAAAAGAATACTATCAATGTATAGAGAAGAACTGTAGAAATACAGAAGAGAATCAAATGACCTATCACTTATTTGTATGGTCATACAATTGGGATATTGGTGTTAAAAGATTACTCTACTACAAATATTAATAGTATGTAAACTTGGAGATGGAGAGTAACTGCTATATATGAAAATACATGTATTAATAGTCATTTGCAGATTTTTTTTTAAATCTTGCATTGATGTTGCCAAATTTTGTACTTTTCCCTCTGCCTTTTCGTACCTTATTTAGCTACCAACCTCTCCAAAATTTTTGCTCTTTTGGTACATTTTAATATAAAGTTGACCCAGGGAATTTGAGACATTTGCATCTACATTCATTAATTAAATTGGTCTATAGTTTTTTTTTTTCTGTTTGTCTATTTTGGATTTAGGTTATCGGTACTGGAGTTTTCTTGGACTCCATCTTTACCTATTTTCCAATAATTTATATAAGATTGGAGTTAGTGGATCTTGAACATCAGGTCCTGGTGAATTTTATGGCCTGTTCAATTTATTTTTCTGAGATAGGTTGATATTAATTTTATATCTTCTCCCCTCTTAGTCTAAGCAGTTTATATTTTTGTAGTCATTCTTCCATCATGCTTTCATTAAAATTGTTGACATGTGCCTTGGCAGAATAGTTCTGAATAACTGCTTTGATTTCATATTGATTAGTGGTATATTCACCCTTTTGATTCTTGATGTTAGCAATGTCTTCTCTTTTTAAAGCCATATTAATCAATAATTTATCTATTTTCTGGATTTTTCATTAAGCTAAATTCTTTATTCTATTTATTAAAAATTCAATTAAATTTTTATTTTAAAAATTAAAAATTCAATTAAATTTTTATTTTAAAAATTAAAAATTAAAATTTTCTATTTATTAAAAAATAAAAATTTATTAAAATCTATTTTAAAATCATTTTTATTTATTAATTAATTTAATATTATGATATAAATTGTATTAATCTCATATGTAGATTTTAGGATTACTTATTTGGTATTTTATTGGAGATTTCTGTTTCTTTTTTTTCCTAGTTTGTTCATTGCAGACAATTCATTGCCCTCATCTTTATGTATGTTTATTGTAAGTGTTTAAAGATTAAAAACTTATATCTAATTTCTGATTTCTTAGAAATCCGTATTTTGATATGTTTTGTCATTATTATCATTATATAGTTTAATAGCTTGTTCTTTAACTGACTCATTCTTGAAGATTAGATTACTTATTCTTCAATTGATAGTTAATCTGTGTTCCTATACTCCCTTATTAAATATGATTTATTGCATCATGATTTGAATTTGATAAATTAAGAATTTCTGCTTTTATGCATTTAACTAAACTTTTTTATTATCATAATTGTGATATTGAAATATTTATATTAACCTCCTTGACTGTATAGAGCGGGAAGTGAAAAGTATAATGAAGTCAAAGAAATTAATAGAGAAACAACAGAGGAAGATACCTGGAGTACATGGATATTAGAGAAATCATGGGAGTTATTTGGAGTTAGTTCATAAAAGTCATCAAAATTTAAAAAAAAATTGGTGATAGAGACATAACCACATAAAGAAGAGCAACTGAACCTCAAATAAGCAACTATATGACAATTAAGATAGCAAGAATAAAGGAAGACAAACTAAAAAACCAAATCCAGACAATATTATTTACTATATCTGTTCTTATGATCCACTCTTATAAATGGAGAAAAAGGTGACCATATTTGTTTTGTATCAATATTTTATCTAATGATAACTTACAATCTCATAAAATGACATATTAAAAGTATATATCAGGCAATGGAGGTCTTCAATTCAAATCCACTCAATAAATATTTTGATGCAACTATTTCTTCCAAGTCATTATGCAGTTTCCTCTTGTAGCCAAATATTATTATTTTATTTCAAAGTTATTAAATACATTGATAAGAAATTCCGTATACCTATGAAAGCATAAATATTTTATGATTTTGTGTGATGTCTATAACATGTTCTATGGCCAGAAGTCTTTCCATTATGAGTAGACTCAATGAGAATCTCTGAATTTAGCTAAGTTATTCCTCATGCATAAGACATACAATTAGTAGTCAAAGCCATCTCGTAATATCCCAGTAAATAGCTGTATGTAATATGTAGAATGGGATAATTTTAAAAGTTAGAAAAATAAAAAATATACATTTGTCTGAAGTTTTTTATATTGATTATTCATATTGATGATTTTAATTGATAAATTTTTGATAAGTTTATAGCTCACCAAGACTTGATACTATTTTTCTATATTTCTTAAATAAAAATGATAAAAAAAATTTAAATGCTGAAAATGAGATCTGTCATAATGGAAAATCTTCTGGCTATTGTAATTGTTATGGGCATCACACAAAAAAAAAGATTTCTACTTTACAACTAAGGATCTTATAGAAGTGTATCAGGAACTAAGAGATAATTGACTTGACTAATGCCACCCAAATGTTTCAGTCAGAAGAAGCACTAAAACCCAGAGCTTCCGGACCCTGAGACTGACTCTCAGGCCATCATATTGCAGCTGTAACTATATTTCAGAATAAATGTGAAGGCCAGAAGAGAAATCATGGGAGGCATAGTATTTCTAATTCCAATAAATAATAATATTAATTCCAATTAATAACCATTAATGATTACCTATTCCTTACCAGAAATCCAGAAAATTCTATCAACCAGATCAGAGGAGCTATAGTAAGCAGAACACCTCGTTCTCTATCTTTGGACACAACTAACATTCTCACAAGCACACACAGAGCACCAGGTTTATATTTTCAGAAGATGGAATCTTGGCAGAGAAACGTGTCAGCATAAAAACCCAAAAAGGTCTTAAAACAGTCTTTCTGAGCCAAGAAACCTAACTAAGTTTGAACCCAGGTGCAATGACTGAGTACTAAGTTTTTTTATTAAAGATACTGATCCAAAACAAAGACAGGAGTTGGCAAGATGACATGTGTTCTCCTCATAATGTATTTTGGTCTCTTATATGTGCTGATATTTGGTCACCATGTACCATGGCACCCTATCTTTCTGCTTAGCTGGGAAGGGTAAAGCCCCCCACTACTAGCATCCCAGATATTAGTTTATTTGATTAATATTTTAATAGGATAGTCAAAAGTTGGGCAAAGAGACAGATAAACAGCTCCCTTTGCATCTTCTGTCTGTACTGTTTGTGGGGCACTCTGGAAAATTATCTGGAGGAAAGGAACTGACCCCTCTTTCACCATTATCTCTTCTAGATCCCTCCCTTCAAAAGATATCTTATCAGTTATTACTTCAGTACCACTCCCACCAAAATAATGTGTCACTTCAGCAAAAATTGCTACATTTTTTTTATTTGCTGACTAAAGGATTGAATTGAGAAAAAGGCATTAGAGATCACTTATTAAAAACTTGTTATGACACAAATATGAAAAATTAAATCTAAAAAGAAGAAACAATTTATCCAAAGCTTCAGGATTACTGGAATTATTACCTAAAGTTAGAGGTAAAGAATGTGATAGAAACAATACTTGTTTTAGTTAGAAGACAGCCCCTGTCATCATATCAAATAGTGTAAACTTGGCTTAAAGTGTGAATTTTATGATATTCTTAACTTACGATTAGAGATTTGTTATTTAGTACTCCTCTACTGTATGAGGCATGAATGGTCTTGATCAGAGCTGAAAAAAGTAATATAACTCCATTGGGTTTCCAGAAAAGGGGGAGAAGACTTAGGATTCTGAATTCTCTTCATGTTCATGAAAGGTGAAAGAATTTGAAAACTAAAGTAATGGCTGGTAAACCTTTGATGATGTCCTGACTCCTAGGATATACATTAGAAATGTTGGGGAATTTCCCCTTGGTTGACACCTGCAACTGCCTCTTGGTTAAACTGAATTACCAGGATCCTGAAGAGAGGGATCATTCACCCTTCGAATCCTGTATTATAGAACCTCATATATACATGTTTGTTTGTTTGTTTTATTTCAGTTTATATGATTAGGTCTCTTTAATTTTGCTAAATGTATTCATAATGGTACATATATTTGGCTGAATAGGACTAAAACTTTGGATACATGACATAGGGAGCTCCTTTCACATTAAGGAATAACAATTAAAAGTTTTAGCTTGAATTTGAAAAAGTATTAATTCTTCAATAATCTCTCTCTTTCACATTTTACATATAGTATATATTCGCATATATACGTATCTATGTATATGGCAAGGTTAGTAGTTAGAATGTTGGGCTTAACACTAAAAAGGCTTATCTTCCTGAGTTCTAAGACCCTTATTAACTGTTTGACTTTAGGCAAATCTCTTAACCTTGTTTGCCTCAATTGCCACATCTATAAAATGAGGAGAAAACAAAAGCAGTGAACCACTTCACTGTTTTTGCCAAGAAAACCCAAATGGTGTTTCTAGGAATCAGAAATGAGTGAAGAAAGAAATATGTTTATATAAACATACACACACACACATTTTCCCTTATTTTCCACCTTCATTTTTCTAGATGATTAGTTCTATTAGGGAACAAGAGAGATAATCACCTTATATGTGACACAGAAGACTGAAAAATAAAAATCCCATCAGATTGCTGGCTTTAGTTTATAACATCAGACTTGTTATTCTGACAATTCATGAAGGATCTCCTTGTCTGAAGGGATGACAAGTGGGTCTTATAGGTAAGAAGGAACCAAGTAGTCACTAAAAGACAAATGTGGTCACAAAACAATGGAATGAGTCACAGGGACACAGCATTTTCCTTGTCAATTGCCCTTGATAAAAACTAATCAGTCCATTAATAGAGGCATAACAGGAAATTATAGCTTCCTTGCAGTTCAAGGTAGATTGAAATTTCTTTGTCAATTCTTTTCCTACTTGTACTCCCCAAAGATTATAACCTTTGTCATCCCACACAATACCGTGAACAAAGATATTCTGCTCATACATAGCAATAAAAATCAAAGCCTGAAAGGAGTGACTTTTCTAAAAGAAATAGATGATTTCCCACAATGACTTTATGAGGCTGTACCTTTTGCATGGGATCACCACTCTTCCTCAATGTCAGAGATTGTGACATTCATTCTCTGATCTCTTCCCCTTCATCAGACTTTTCATCTAAGCTCAGACGTTTGCTAGAGGGATCCTGTGGGCAAGGTTGGTCTGGATTGGATTCTGTGGCATTGTAAAGATATGAAAGTAACCTAGAAATCATTGGGATACCCTTCTGAAATTACATGGCAGCAAATGTACTTTCCCTTCATTTTTGACTTTTTCACATATTGCCAATTATATTATAATCAGTTTGGGAATCCCAATTAGTGATATACTTCCCATTGAGACTCCATCTTACTCCAAAGTAAGTAGATCAAGAATTGCAGCACATATATTGGGCCTCAATACGTGAATCTCATATCCATGACAAGTAATATATTATTCTGTTCCAGGGTGAAGGGGAAGATGGAATTGTTCATTAAATGAGCTGCTGACAAGAGCAAATTAGTGTTGTCAGAATCAACATCAAAGATAATGGAGAGGCTAAATGCAGACTACAGTGGGACACATGATTAGAGAATGTAATATAGAAAAAGGATGCACAAAGGAGAAAGAGTCAGAGAGGCAAAATACAAGTAATCCATGGTAAATGGTATCTAAAAAAACCTAGTTTACCAGTAGTAACATGGTATCTAATAACCTTAGGTAGAGACTTTCAAGGAGGAGAGAATGACTAACAATGCCAATGGCTGATTGGAGGTCAAAGAATGAGGATTGAGAAAAGGCCACTGTATCTGACAACTAATAGATGAGTAGTATATTTGGAAGGAGAAATTTTGAGGGAAACTTAGAAGGTATATTATAAGGGAATGGGAGAAGAAAATGTAAATGATCCTTCAGTAGATTTTTTTAAAATTAATTTAGCTGCAAAGAAGAAGATGGTTGGTTAGGAAAGAAGGATTAATTAAGGTTGTTTTTTTTTAGGAATAAGATTATATATCTATTTTTGTAGGTAATGGGGAACAAAAGAGGAGACACAAAGATTGAAAATAAATTATAGCATTGGAATAACAAAGGAACGGTCTATTGGGGGAGATAGGATGGAACAGAATCAGGTGAACAGATAGAGGGATTAACTTGGTAAGGAGTAAGACTATTTGATCAAATAGCAGAGAGGAGACAGATACAGAAGGTACTTAAATTATGGGACATGAGGAAGAGAGATCATAAAGTTTATGACAGAAGAGGCATATTTCATAATTTTCTTTGTTGTCCTTGGCATCAATCCATGATAAATAATTTAGAATTATGAGAATATTCTGTAGGTTCCAGACAAAAAGAGAAAAAAATTCAAAATGAGAACTTAAGAAGTTGAAGTAAAAAATAAAGTTCCTACAAACTCTTAATTAAAAAAAAAACTTATCCAAGGAAAAAATGGGGTAGAAATGAAAGAAAACTATAATAGGGTTACAATAATTCACTCAGTTTAATTAGTATCTATCAATTATCAAAGTAAAGAGATAAAGTGATAAAGTGATCTCTAATCTAAGCAGCCTAAAAAATACTGAATCTACAGATACTGGGCTTCCTTGCAATTTTGATTCTTTGGTTTTTTTCTTTCATATTCAAAGGGGACCAAAATGATATCACTGGTGATGTCTTTTGACTCACACATGAATTAGATTGCAGAGAGGCAGAGTTAAACAAGGTTCACAGCCTCTCTCTTCCAGAGACATCAAATTATTGAAGCATGAAAAAAAAAGTTGAGATGACTGGTGATGGCTTTGGATGCAGTGGATGACCTTGATTTCTTTGATACATAATCAAGTTCTTAGTATTCCACAGAGCCAACTTCATGGCCATTTCAACAAAATTTTTTAATTTCCCCTTTGGGTAAGAGAAGTCTTCGTGTACCTCAGATAGACATCTTCCTAAGTCTTCAACAATTTTGAGGTTGTCAGTTAGCCTCAACCTAGTTTAGTCTGCCTGTTGAGATATTTTGCTGGATGCAATCACTGCAAATTTTATAGATTTTTTCAGCTACAAGAAAGAAAAGGGTGGCAGATGGACACACATAAAGAAAAAAAGTTCTTAAAAAAACTCAGGAAGCCCTGAAACCAGAGCTACTAGTCTTCTCTGAAAACCACGTGCCAAGTAGGGAAATATGGAAGCCACAGGCAAATTTTATTAAAACTATATACTTATTAAAATATATGAAGTATAATACAATATTACGAGCAATTTTCCTTCATAAAATACATCAGTAGATTATGAAGTCTGTTTTTCACAAAGTGAATATGAAACAAAGCTGGGAGTATTGGGCAATGCTAGGTTGCTCAATGGATTGAGAGGCTGGTCTATAGAGAGGAGGTCCTAGGTTCAAATTTGATTACAGACAGTTCCTAGCTATGTGACCCTACAATTGGGTAATTGAAATATTACTGCATTGTGTCCTACAAACATGTAAGGTAGAAATTATTTTAATTGGACCCTAATAGAAGGGCTTATTGTGAATTGATTCTTATTTACTCAAAATTCTGTATACATGGATTTTTGATATTTTGATTCTGATTTTGGATTTTTCTTTCTCCCAAAAAGTTTAATTTTCCTTCCATTTTTTATGTTTTGATTTTCTTTTGATAATTGACTCATACGCCCCATAATTTGGATCTCTTCAATTTCCTTTTCCCCTCTAATTGCTATTGCTAGCATTTCTAATACAATATTTAATATTAATGGTGATAATTAGCACCCCTGCTTCACTACTGATCTTACTGGGAATGCATCTAACAGATTCCCATATCAGATGATACTTCCTGATAATTTTAAAGAATTACTCATTGTAATTATGAGAAAATGTCATTTTATTCCTATATCTTCTAGTGTTTTCAATAGGAATGTGTGTTTATGTCTTATGTTTATGACAAAAAAGTCAATGACTTTTTTGCAGCTATTGAGATAATTATGTGATTTCTATTAGTTTGGTTGTTGATATGGTTAATTGTGTGGTTAGTGTAATGGAGAAGGTTTGTAGTTGGTAAAAGAAACAGGATCTAGGAGAGACAGGTGATGTTTAAAATTGGCTCAGAGAGAGGACAGAGGGTTTGAAGAATTTCCCCCTTTAGCCTTCTGTCCTCATTGGCTGCTCTCACAGATTGGGTCTTGTCCCCTTCCACTACTAGGGCCTAAAATGTTTGGTCCTGGGAAGATTTCTCTTCTCCTGAAGCTGTTATACTCACATTTGAAACAAATTTAGGAAAGGATAATCACTTTAATGTAAATTAATTCAATTAGGGTAATTCAAAGGAATGGCTAGCAGGGGAAAGAATGGAAAATGAAAGTGGGGAAAAGGTGGGTTGCTTTCTCTCTAACCCCTTTCCCCTCCCTCCTCAAGTGTGAGGGGAACTCAGGCTTTGGCAGCCTGAGCCCCCTGAGAGAGAGTCAGGTTGACTGACCCTGGGTTTGGCCCCCTGGCCACAGTTCAGACCCAGGGCAACAGGAGCTGATATAAAGTCTGACAGAGACTCAAAATGTCTTTTCTCAGGTTTCTCTTCAGTAGTCTTTCCAATTGGGAAATGTTGGGGGTAAGGATTTCCAGTCATTAGCAGAAAAAAGGTGGGTAACCCTCCGGAGAAAGTCTTAACAAGTCCTTTCTCCTCAGCTTCTCAAAACTGAGAGACCAAATGCTCTTCAGAAGTAACCTTCAGGCTTCACAAGATTCCAATCTCCTGGGGCCTCTCCCCTGATGAGGAGAAAGATTCAGCCTGGCACTCTTCCTTTATGCCAGCCTCTGTCATATTAGTTTTCCTAATATTAAGTCATCCATGCATTTCTGGTACAAATCCTCCCTGGTGATAGGGAATAATCATTGTGAGAACTTGCTATAGACTTTTTACTAGTATTTTATTTAAGATTTTGCATCTATGTTCATTATGGGGATAGTTCTATAGTTTTCTTTTTCTATTTTTGGTCTTCCTGAATAGGGAATGAGGACCATGTTTATATCATAAAAAGAATTTGGAAAGACTTCTTCTTTGCCTATTTTGTCAAATAGTTTGTAGAGTATTGGGACTAATTGATCTTTAAATGTTTGATAGAATTCACATGTGAATCCATCAGGAAATGTTTGATAGAATTCACATGTGAATCCATGTGGCCCTTTTGATTTTTTCTTAGGGAGTTCCTTGAAGTCTTGTTCAATTTCTTTGTCTGAGATGGGATTATTTAACTGTTGTATGTCCACTTCCATTAATCTGGGGAATTTATATTTTTGTAAATATTCATCCATTTCATCTAGGTTGCCATATTTATTTCCTTATAATTGGGCAAAATATTTCTTGAAAATTACCTTAATTTCCTCTTCATTACATGTGATATCACCATTTATATTCATAATACTCTTAATTTGGTTTCCTTCTATTTTTTAATTGGATTAAATAATATCTTATCTATTTAATATTGGATTTCCAAAATACCAGTTCCTAGTCTTATTTATTGCTTCAATAGTTATTTGCTTTTGATTTTATCAATTTCACCTTTGATTTTTAGGCTGTCCAATTTGCTCTTTCTCTGAGGGTTTTTAATTTGTTCTTTTTCTAATTGTTTAAGTTGTAAGCCAAATTCATTGATCTCTTTGCTCTTCATTTTGTTGATATAGGCAATCAGAGATATAAATTTTCCCCTTTGTATTGCTTTTATATTATCCAAAAAAAAATGTGATATGTCATTTCTTCATTGTCATTCTCTTTGATGAAATTAGTAATTGTTTCAAAAATTTGTTCTTTAACCCACCAGTTTTGGAGAATAAGATTATTTAATTTCCAATTAATTTTTACTTTGCCTCTTACTAATTAAATTTTTTTCACATAATGATCTGAAAAAGTTGCATTCATTCTTTCTTCTGTTCTGTATTTTTTAATGTTTTGGGTTTTTTTTTTTTTTTGCCCAACTACATGGTCAGTCTTTGTGAATGTTCCATGTGATACTGTAGCATATTTTTTTTCTATCCACAGGTATGCAAATGATAAGCAAAACATCAAAACTATAAAAAGAGATTTATTATGAGAGGGTCTATCCCACAACAAATCTGGACCCCTGGTCATGACCAGGGGACCCCCAAAACTGGGAGAGACATTCCTTTATATCCCAAAGAATTAGACAACTTTTATACCACTAATAGTCATAGCCCTCAAAAATAGAGACACCCAGAAGCAAATAAGCATTGGTTAAGTCTGGTAGGAATCACTCCTTATTTGTCCATAGGTTAGTTCAACTAGGAAGCACCCCTTATTTAGTGAAAGAAATCTTTTATTCGTGAATTAAAAATCACTTAATGGAAAGGAGGAAAGCAGTGATGCCTGGGCTAATAGAGGGTAGTAATGAGTGTTACCAGGTTCTGAAATAATGGGCAGGCATCCTGATACATAATAGATAATAAGTTATGGTGCCTGATAGAGCAACATTGAAGGGTGGGGCTGGCAGTTTTTCCATAATGCAAAACTTTACTACCTATACCATAATATTCACAAAAGTCTGCTACAATCATGACTTATGCTGACTATATTAGAATTACAAATACAATTATCTCAAGACAACTGATAACATTAAAATTGAATCTTCATTTTATAGGGGTAAGGAGATTTTTCTCCCACACTTCTAAAAAGAAGGTGTATTCCTTTTTATTCCTATTTACTTTTCCCCAGATATCTCTTAACTCAAATCATTATAAATGATTCTAAATCATTTCTTGCTTCTTGCTTCTTTATTTTTTGGTTTGATTTATCAGGATCTGTTAGAAGAAAGTTGAGGTCTCCCACTAGTATAGTTTTACTATCTATTTCCTCCTCAAATCCCAAGAGTTTCTCCTTTAAAATTCTGAATGCTTTACCATTAGGTGTAAACATTTTGAGTAATGATATTTCTTCATGGTCCATACTACCTTTTATCAGAAGGCAATTTCTTACTGATCTCTTTTAATCAAATCTACTTTTACGTTTACTTTGTCAGAGATCATGATTTTAACCCCGAAATTCTTTTTCTCAGTATATTTCAAATAAATTCTGCTTCAACTTCTTACCGTTACACTGTGTGTGTCTACATGACTCATGTGTGTTTCTTATAGAAAACATATGATATTATTTTGGTTTTTAATCCACTCTGCTATCTGCTTCCATTTTGTGGGTGAGTTCATCCCATTCAACATTCAGAGATATGATTACATGTATAGTTCCCACCAATTTTATTTACGTTATTATTCCTACCCTATCTTTCCATATTTTTTCTACAGGAGTGTTTTACTTTTAATCAGTCCCCTTTCTCTCCACCCTTATTTTACTTCCTTCACAACCCATCCCTTCTAATTACCCTTCTATTTCTCTTTAAGATCTATTCATTGATCCCCACCCAAACCTTTCCCTCCCTTTGGTACCCTGCCTCAACCCTCCCCTTCCCTTTCTACTTTCCTGTAAGATAAGATTCTATACCTCAAAAACTCTGGCTGTTCTTCCATCTGAGAACTGATTCCACTGAGAGGAATGTTTACATATTACCTATTAACACTTTCTTCCTCCCCTGCCATGAAAGTATTCCTCCTCCTGCCATGCCCTCCTTTATGTGGAATAATTTAAGCTATTATAATTCTTTCTTAGTGTTTTTCTTGGTGACATCCTTTTTTGTCTTTTTTTGTAAAGGACAGAAGTTAAAGCAGAATGAGCAAAGTGGGTCTCCTTCTAAATACACTGTGAAAGGTAGGAAGAGAAAAGGGATTTCCGTGTTATTTGAGACAAAACCAAACAAGAAAAAGTGCAGGCTGACCAACACCACTTCCCCACCCCACCTACTTCACCTAACACAGAGTCAGGACCCAGGCAACATCCTGAATTCTATAAGGTGGGAAACACTAAAGCAAAAGCACTATAAACCTACACCTAGAGGTGCCAGGTCCTGGTAGTGAGACTTTCAGTTTAATATCACTGTACTGACAGTGATAGTGGCAGCCAAGGAGGCAGCACAAAGGTGATAGCAACAGAAGCAGGAAAGATAGTTTCTGGGCAAAACACTGAAAAGCTTGCTATATCATAAACAACAATAACTAAAAAAAATAACAATACATCACAGACCTACCCCCTGGAAATCCCATGTTTTGGTGTTGGGGGTTCAAGTTCTAGACCACTGGCTTCACTCTGGAATAAAATTAGTGGCAGTAGTGGCAGCTGTAGCAACAGCAGCAGGGTCAAGGAAGATAACCTATGGACAAAATATTGCTAAGGGGAATACGCTAAAAGAAAAATACTGAAGACCTACCCCTTGCAATCCCAGGCACTGGAATGGATGGTCAGAGCTTAATAATACTGGGCTTTGTGAAGATGGAATTTAGCTATTCCCTATTTGTAAAAATGAAGATACTTAGTTTAACAAAATCAGGAATGTCTTGGGAACTTAAAAATTGCTCCACCCTACTTAGACAATACTTTAGGAGAAGATACAGTTGTCATCTACTGATTGAACAATGAAGGTACTCTTACCTTATATTGAACCTTTTAAGCTAAGTCTATTTTTGGATCTTAATACAAAAAGATGTTAAGTAACTATCAAGGTTAAATTAGTCACAAAAAGTTCAGGTAACTAACAAAAGGTGAACTTAACAAAGAAGTGTTCAGTAACTCTAAAGATATAATTTAATCAAAAGAAAATGAGAACTAAAAGTATGGGCAGTCCTGGAGAAATGCCTTTGATGTGATTGGTAGATGTGAAAATTTAGAGCAGGAGACACAAGGGTGAATGATGCATATATTTTGATCACTTCCTCTCTCTGGCACCTTTTGCTGTGGAGAATTGGCTCTTAGCAGCATGCTGGGTCTTTCAACATCTTAGCATGGCTAAAAACTATTGTCTGATACAGTGGTGAGTTTCTGGCTGAGTTTCCCTTCTTTATTGTTCCAACTTTATCCCCTTAGAAGCCTCTATTCTTCTTCAGAGACCTAGAGGTGGGAATTTTAAACTCCCCCTGGCACAGGCCAGGTAGGAGAAATCCTATATCCTCTTCCCTCCTCATTAAATTCCTTCCCTCTATATTAAATTACCATAAATTTCCAGACTGACTTGGGTATTTTATTTGGGATTTTCCCCAGTGACCAAATAAATCTAGATTTTAAGTCACTACCCTAAAAATATCTTGACAGCTTCCTCAGCCCTCTGAAAGAGAAGTTAAGAGAGCCCCAAGATAAAGTCCTGAGAGATAGAAGCTAAGATAAAAATGACAAGCAACATGCTGGAGTCCCCTTCTTGAAGGGGAAAATGAGTAAACAACACCAAAGAAAGCTCTCAATGCTGGAAAATTTCTGTGGATAAAAAAGAACAAAAAACAGAAGCCAAAACACAAGTTGAGAAACAAACAAACACATGCAAAATATATAAAAAAGGGAATCTGATCACAAGCTCTGGAGAAACTCATAAGGAGTTCAAGAAAAAACTAAGACAAATAGAAGGAAAATGAAAAGAAGAGTGGGAAAAATGGAAAAATGTAACAAGAAAATAACAGCGTAAAAGGCAAAATTCATCAAATGTAAAGAAACACTGAAATAAAACGACATAATAAGAACACTAAAAAATAAGAATTGATCTGCTGAATGAACAGGCAAAGAAGTCTAAAGATGAAAAGAGTGCCATAAAAAGCAAAATAGTCCAAATCAAAAAGGAGAATGAAAAAATCATGCATGAAAATTGGTATTTCAAGACTAGAATTGGGGAAGTTGAAGCTAATGGTTTCATGAGACATCAGGAAATGAGAAAACAAAATCAAAAGAATAAAAGAAGACAAAAACATTCAATTTCCCATTGAAAAAACAACTGATGAGGGAAATAGGTGGAAGAGAGAAATTTGAGAATTATTTCACTACTTGAAAACAATGACAAAAAAGGCTATACATCATATTACAAGAAATTATCTAAGAAAATTTCCCTGATACTCATGAACAAAGAAGAAAAACAGATGTTGAAAGAATCCACAGATTCTACATTTAATTCTCAAATGACAACTTCCATGAATCTTATGTCTGAGTTCAAGAGCTTCCAAGCCAAGGAGAAAACACTGCAACTAGACATGAGGTAACAATTCAGATACCACAGAGCCCCAGTCAGGATTACACAAGATATGGTAACTTCCCCACTGAAGGACCTCAAAGCTTAGAATATGATATTCCATGAGGGAAGAGAATTTGGTCTAAACCCATGCATTACCTACTTATCAAAATTGACTATATACTTCCAAGGTTAAGTATGGGCTTTTAATAAAATAAAAGATTCCAAAGCATTCACAGAGAAAAGATCAAAATTAAAGAGAAAAATTGATGCCCAAATATAAAATTCAAGAGAATCATAAAAAAATAAATAAGAAAGAGAAAAAAAAATAAGGGTTTCAATAAGTTGAAGTTGATATTGAGCTAAAAGGAATAATGAACAGGAGGAATTCTATGTGGACTGGAATGACCTCCAAGAATTTAATCAGAGTGAAAGGATCAGAAACAGGAGAATTTTGTATACAAAGACATATATACTTTGGCACAATTGGATATAATACACTTCTCTACTAGCAGCAATGAAATGATCCAGGGCAATTCTGAGGGACTTATGAGTCCCATATGAGTTATGGTTTTAAAAGATTTCTCTGTTATAAAAATGAATACTATTGATATAGGTGTCAAGTAATACATCATGTATAAATCAGTTGAATTGATTGTCAGATGTGGAAGAGGAAGAGGGGAGGAAGAGAAAATAAATCATATAACAATAAAAAAATTTTTTGAGATTTTTTAAAATTGTGACATATTCTGAGGCAGTTGGGTGACCCTGTGGGTAGGGTGCTATGGTTGTTATCAAGAAAATCTCCATTTACATCAGGCCTTAAATACTCACAAATTGTGTGATTATTGAAATATTATAGAAACTATCTCTGTTTCCTCAAATGTACAACAGTTATAAAACCACTTGCACAAATTCTGATATAAAATGAGATGATTAGTAAATAAGTCCCTGAGATATAGCAGGTACTTGGAAAATGTTATTATTCTTATTATTATTACTATTGTTGTTTTTGTCACTATTACTTTAATTAGTTCCTTTACCACTTAAATGATGTTTTCTGAGTTAATCACCACATAAACTGCATATGATAATTCTAATATCTCTGCAAATGTATTAATTGTTTTATCGTTCTTCTCTTATTGCTCTAACTAGCTCTCATAGAGCTCTGGCCTATACTGGACAGAGAAGAAGAGAAGATCCACATTTTAAGTCTGTACTTGCTAATTCAGATGATATAGATTTTATTTATAAGCATATGCTTATTTTGTATTACAAAAATTTCTTCCTATGCTTATTGTTTTCAAAATTCATAAATACTGCATTCAAAGAACTTTTGCTTATATTCATATAGTTGTAGCTTAAATTGTTTCATCATTATTAAATGTTATCAATTATCAATATTAATATTAAAATGTTAATAAATATTCAAAATATGTTCATTGATTTCATAATGTTAAACTGTTCTTCTAACTTCAATTAGTCCTACTTGGCTATGGCAATTGAAGTATATTTGAAAAAAAATTTAATAGTCTATTTACCAAATTTTTGCTAAAAACATTTGTATAGATATTCATAATTGATTTTTGGTTTTGTTTTATAGTTTTCTTTTCCCACCTGATTTGATAGGTGTACAAGATATTCAGACAAGATTGGCACCTCTTCTGGGAAGGACTCTTCAAGTGTTTTTCAGGATGTTCATCCATCCACTTTCAACATCCATCTTTCACCCAACTGTCCCTATGGCAAGCATATCAGCCATACTCTAGTAAAATCATCTCAGCAGATGAACTAAAATCAAGTGATGGTAACCCACAGACCTCAAATCCTTCAGTGAGATTGAAGAATGTCTACCAAAAACATATGCAGGCTTTCCCTTGCAGAATGGGCAGATGGGAATATTGTTTTTCTAAAGTCCATATAAAACCAACTGTGGAAGTGTTATAAGGGAGGGAGATCTTGTGGTATTAAAAGAGACAATTGATCATGATTTTGCATATCCTGATCCCACAAGGTAACTCCCTATGAGTGTATTAGAGGGTTGGTTTGGGTATTATGCTGAAAGAGTTGATAATATCTGCCCAGAAGGTGGAAGGAGGGTGAGATGGATCCCCCCCTTTAGTCCTCTTCAAATATGTATCTCCACTAACCCTGTCTTTACTCGCCTCTTATAACTGGTTTTATAGATGAACCTCTTTTCTTCAGGAAAGAGAGAAATCAGCTCTTTCCCTCTTCCACTATGACTAGGAAGTCAATTTAGGATAAATAACAACTTTATTCTAACAATTGTGGGTAGGAATGAATTAGAAAGATTTCTGAAGGTTAGGGTCTATAGGAAAGAGGGGAAAGGAAATCCGTGTCTGTCTCAAATCTCCCTTTCCCTCCCTCCAATGTTGAGAGACTCAGGCTTCACAGCCTGGTCTCTGAGAGTTCAGGTTTTGTGACCCCTGGTCTCTTGTCACAGCAGAGCCAATGTCCAGACCCAGGGTGTCCCAGGAGCTGTATGAGACCTTCTAACACTGTTTCTTATTCTTCTCAGATTTCTGCCACACCTCTTCGTATATTGGAGGGGTGGATGATGGCTAAATTCAATAAGGGATTTTTTATGGCTCAGGATTCAGTCTCTGATCAGACCATCACCTTTGCTATCTCAAGATGGAGAGAGACCGACTACCTCTCCCTGGAATCTCTCTTCCCTCCAGATTCCAAGCCTTCTCAACCACCCCCCATTGTGAATGGAAAACTTTGCATTCCTTCCAGGCTCTGTCCTTCAAAGTCTCTGGATTATTCTTCTATCACATGAGGAAGAAAGCAAAGATGGATACACTCTCAGCCCTAGGCCTATACAATCAGGTGGGGAGGATAACACTATTATGTGGAAGAGAGACCCTGCAATAAATGTTGTAAAGGTTTCTAGGATTTGACAGACCTTGCCAGAGAGGGCAGTTCTCTCCACTGGCTGAGAGCACGGCTGGCATCACCCTCAACCGAGGCCAAAGAGATAGATCTGACTCCGGGTTAGAATAACAGTTGTTTATTCAGGGAGATGTTAGGGAAGGCTATTAGATAGGAAGGTTGAGGAGAAATCCTTATCTCTAAAGATGGCTACCTTGAAATCCCCTTCTGTTTTCCCTTGTGAAGACTCTTCTTTGCTTAGCCAAGCTAAACCCACTCACTACTGCTCTCTCTAACCGTGGATCCACTTGCCAAGAAGTCTAATCATAACTAAAACCCACTCAGGGGTTAGAGTTTGTTAGAATAGATTTGTAGTGCAAGAAATCCAGAGTTGAAGTGGTCTGGTTCACCTCTGAGAGGAAAACCCCTCAGAGGCTCCCTTAAGCAGTTCAAACTTCTTCCTCCCTTCAGGATAGCTCTTCATATTCAGTAGTAGAGAGGAATCAGGTGGCAACTTCAGTTGATGACAGGAATGGAACCGGGACGGATTGGGAGCATGTTAGAGATGACCAGGAGTTCAGAGCTGAATTCGAGAGTTGGCTTCAGCCCTAAAGCCTCCAACTGACTTCCCCAGCTTGACCCTTGAATGCTCCAGCCCCTTCCTTCCACAATTCTAAACAAGTTTACCCCTGATTGTGTAAGTACATCCAATGCCATTCCCTTTTGCTGCCAACCTGAATTTCTTCTTCTGAATTCCTTATCACAGAAGGGAGTGTAGAAAGCTTAGAACAAAGACACAAAAGACATCCTAGGCCATCCAGTCAATCTTTTGGCCATTTGTCTTGGCCATGGACTATAAGGATTCATAAAGAGCAAGTGGGGCTGAAGATTTTCTATAACTTGACGTCACTTAAATCTAATTCTAACAAGATTAATGCCATCTCTTGATGCTATTGATCTTTATAGAATAAAAAGGACAAAAAATAACCTAGGTTAGATATTAGTTTTCTATGATAATGCCTCAATTTTGTATAGAGGTGATCCTTGATATTTGAAGGCTTTATGAGCAATGTCTGGAAAATACTACCAAGACAATGAGGCTTTCAGTAGAGTCCCATTAATGAATTGCATTTATATGTTTATGACTTAGCCACATTTAGGGATGAGAGGATAATTACTGAAGAACTAACAGGAAATTAATAATTGGGCCAGAGGAACTCTAAAGACCATAACTAAAGCTAGGTATAGGGAGACTTCAAATTATCAATAGAAGAAACAATCACAGCAGTGAAATTCTTGAATAGGATGAAGTGTTGAATAAAACAGGAAGAATAACAAGATCCAGGATTTCCTCAGTATAGGGAAAGTCAAGGTGAGGAATCCTTATCTCGCAATTCAGTTTGAATTTTATCACTTCAATTCTTATAAAATGAAATGTCATAACTTATCCAATGGTTCACAGTGAATATGTGTCAGAGGAAGAAATAGAGCCCAGGCCTTCTATGACTTCAGCGTGACCTCTCTATTAATGATTCAACACTGCCTCTCCTCCATATAAAATTATTAAAATTTTTGAATATGTTTTATTGTACTGACATTTCATGTCTTAAAATGAAAAAAAAAATCACACCAAAGATTTATTTCTGCCTTAGAAAACTAACTTTCCATGTGGAATTACTTTATTAATACAAGCATAACATATTCCATGCATTTAAACTTCTCCCCTATTTAATATTCTCACTCGTCTATACCACAGAGTCTGAATGCACTCTTCTTTTCTCTCTCTGTTTGCTAAAGTTTGCAGCATTTAAGACGTGGATATTCACAGTAGCCAGATTGTGTATATGGTCTTGGACAATGATAGAAACAACGGCCATCCTCTGAGTAACATTGATTAAAATTTCCAGGTTCCAACTTCCCTGTGGAAATAAGAACATGAATGTTTCAAAATATTTATTTACATCCACAGAGAAGTTATACTGTACTCTGAAACAGAACTGAGAGAATTTAGTGATAAGCCTTAGATATTTTAGTTTAATTTTTTTAACTTTTAAGACTTTTTTCAGTTACATGTAGAAAGTTTGACAATTGTTGTCTGACATATTGTCATTCAGATTCTCTCTCTCCCAGACTTCCCACCTCCAAAAGGCAATAAATTGTCTGATGTACATTATGACATTATTGTCCTGCAATACATATTTCTATATTCCTCATTCCATGAAAGAAGACAGGTATCAGACAAATATCTTAAAAAACCTCATGAACAGAATTAAGTGCAAAATGTCATTTAATCTGTAATCAAATACCAACATTTACTTTATTGGCTATATAGATCATTCTGGGTTCCTTGGAGTAATCTTGGAACCATGCTTTCCTGATAATATTTCAGTTCTGTGAAGTTGATCATCATAAAATATTTCTGTTATCATATATAATGTTTTCCTTGTCCCTCTCACTTCATTTTGCATCAGTGCATAAAACTGTTTCCAGCTTTTTTTTTAAACTTATCCTGTTCATCACTTTTGGTAGAGATAGGTACTTTTCCCTGATCTCTGATATATTTACGCTATAGACCCAAGTGCACATACTTCTATGGTCCTTTGAGCTGTGTTTCCATGTTGCTCTCTAGAATGGTTGTATCTGTTCATACTTCCTCCAGTAGTATATCTGTAATACACTTTTTCTACATCTCCTCCAACATTTATTGGTTTCCTTTTTGGTCATGTTAACCATATGTATGAGAGGTGAGATGTGATATCTCAGAGTTGTTTTAATTTGCATTTTTAATCAATACTAATTTGGAGCATTTTTTCCTATACCTTTAATTTTCATTATCTAAGAAGTGCCTATTTGTAACCCTTAACTATATGTCAATTGGAGAATACATTGCATGCTTATGAATTTGGAGTTATTTTTCTATATGTATGAGAGAAGGGAACTTTGTCAGAGACATTTGCTATACTATCCCCACACCCAATTTGTTATTTCCCTTCTAATATTGGTTGCACTATTTTTTCTCTGCTTTTTTTTTATTTCATGTAATCAAAATTACTTAATTTATTTTTGTAATATTCTCCATTTCTTGTTTCGTTATTAAATCTAACCAGCAAACTCTGCTGTGTTAATCTAATTTATTTATGATACCACCTTTATTTTGAGAATTAATACCAGTTTTGACTTTATCTCATTATATTGTCAGAGATGTTTTTCCCTGCCTAATTTCAGCCATATTGTTTTCTAACTTTTCCAGCAGTTTTTGTAAAATGGTGATTTCTTTTCCAAAGAGCTTGGATCTTTGTGTTTATCAAATAATGGGTTACTATGGTCTTTAACTATTGTGGGTTAGTTATCTAAACTACTCTCTCTACTCTGATGATTTGTGTGTCTTTATTTTATATCTTACAAAATTGCTAGTGTTGTTCATTTCTGTTACTTCTTTTGGTTACTGCTCTGCTTTTCTCTATGTAAACCATCTTATCATCAAGAAAGAGTGCTGACTTTGTTTCCTCATTGACTATTCTAATTCCTTCCATGTCATTATCTGCTCTTATTGGTATAGCTGTCATTTCAAGTATAATATTCAATAGTAATCTTGATAATGGACATATTTGCTTCAGCCTCTATTTATTGCTATATTTTCTGATGTTTTCATAAATAATGGGTGTGTTTTGTCTAAGACTTTGTCTGCATGTGCTGAGATAATGATATGGTTTCTATTGGGTTTTTATTGAAAAGGGAAAATCAAATTGGAATAGAGATTGGAGTAGTAGTTGATGTAGCTCAGGTCTTATTAAATCTTTTGTACTTGGTAAACTGCTATAACTGTCTTATAACCTCTAGAATCAAATCCACATTATCCTGCTGGATATTTAAATCAACTAATAACCTGGCTGTATTTCTCCACTCTCATTACATAATTTATCACACTATTCCATCTATAGCTCACTTAAACTTGTTTCTCATAAAATAGGATTCCATTTATCATCTCTGACCCTTTGTAATGACCATCTCTCACTGGACATTTTCCTTACTTTGACCTTTTAAAAGCATGAATTTCCTTCAACAGTGAGGTCATGGACTAATATATGCAACCAATCCTAATCCTTCTATATAGTATGCTATTCTCTAACCTTATTGCCAGTGATTTATTCATATTTCATATATTATTTTATGTATATCTAGGTTCTTGAGATTGTTTAATAATCATGTTTGTAGTCATAATACCTGGTATTAAGGAAGAACCTTCTGATTAATTGATGTGTAAGGTACTGTGCTTAATACTAGGGAACCATGATTGAAAAAGACATATTCTTTGAGGACAATGAAAATATAATCTGACAAGATATGTAGAGAAGTGAGATAAGAGCAAATAAAATTATTTTTCTTCAAAATGACTTTTAGAGTAAGAGACAAACGTCTCATGGGTAAAAAGTATTAGGGAAGAAAAACTTCTTGAAGAAGGTGATATTTTGAGGTAGGCCTTGAAGGATAAGAAGAATAACTTTAGGCAATTAATTTTTAGGTTTAGATGGTAAAGTGATCAAAGATGCATAGATAGCAGAGTATATGAATTGCTCAAACATTTACTTTGTATGTGAAAGAATACAGGAGACAGAAATCTACTAAGTGATAATTTAGGGGGGAAAAACAATTATATTGAGTCAATGGATTCTTAAAGACTCTTAAAGAAGAAATTGAATAGAACCAATATAGGAAAGGCACTAAAATTAAAGAATTAGGAAAGGCCTGTTCAGCTGATCCATGAAGGAAGCCAGAGAAACAAGTGGTAGAGAAGAGGAAGGAAATTATTGCAAACATGTCAAATAACCAATGAAAATGTCTATAGCACCATGAGAAGGAATGTCTTTTTTCTTGGAACAATAAGAAAGAGAGTTTCACTGGATTTAAAAATATGTGTTGGACAAGAGGATATAAGAAAACTGAATTGTGTAATTTCAGGAAAAAAATACAAGAATTAAGAGATTAGGAAAGACTTTTTGATCTGATCCATAAAGGAAGCCACAAGAAACCAGGAGATAAAGGAAAGTAGGGAGTTGCATTTCCTTAAATAATAGGGATTTAGAGCATTTTTGCATGATGATGAGAACTTTAATTACCTTGTTTGAGAACTACATTTTCATATTCTTTTGACCATTTATCAAATGGGGAGTGCCTTGTATCAATTCATTTCTTTATGTATTTGAGAAAGGAGAAATTTATTAGGGGAAGATGTAAAAAAATTTCATACTATTATTATTACTATTATTTTCCATTCTATTTATACTGGTTTAATTTATGACTTCTACCTTCTCCATTTTTACTCCTTTTCTGTCAGCACCACACCTCATCTCATAACCTCTTCTTGTCCTGTTTTCCTATAGGGTAAAATAGCTTTCTATACCAAAATAATAGTGTATATTCTTCCTTTATTAAGAACATTATGATCAGATTAATGAGATTTCCACCTCACTTCCCACATCTTCCCATCTATTTGAAGGCTCTTTCATGACTCTTTTAGCTCAATAATTTACCTCATTCTATTTTTCCCTTCCCCTTTCCTCCCAAGAGATTACTCTTTCCCTTGCTTTAATTTTATTTTGTCTTTCATATCATCACATCAGATTCAACTTACACCTTCACCCTCTGTCTATGTATACTCCTCCTAACAGCCCTAATAATGACAAAATTCTTTGGAGTTACAACAAACATCTCCTGACATATGGTTGTAAATAGTTTAACCTTATCCCCTATCTTTTGATTTCTTTTTCATATTTACCTTTTAATGCTTCTCTTGAGTCTTGTATTTAAGCGTCAAATTTTCCATTCAGATCTGGTCTTTTCATCAGGAATAGTTGATAGGTCCCTATTTCATTGAATATTAATTTTTTCTGAAATATTATGCTCAGTTTTACTTGGTAAGTGATTCTTGTTTGAAACCCTAGCTTGTTTAACTTCTGTAATATATATTACAGGCCCTCAAATCCTTTAATTCTCTATTCTATATCAAATTCTTGTGTTACCCTAATTGTGACTCCATAATATTTCAATTTTTTTTTGCTTCCAAGATTTTCTCCTTGACCTGGGAGTATGAGAATGTGGCTATAACATTACTGGGAGTTATACTTTGTAGATGTCTTTCAGGAGATGATTAGTAAATTCTTTCCATTTCTACCTTGACATCTAATTCTAGAATGTCAGAGCAGTTTTCCTTGATTTCTTGAAAGATGATGTTTATGCTTTTTTCAATAATGGATTTCAGATAGCCCAAAAATTCTTAAATTATTTCTCCTATATTGATTTAACAGGTCAGTTGTTTTGTTCATTAAGATATTTCATATGTTCTTTTTTTGTTTTCATTCTTTTGAATTTTAATGTTTCTTGATGTCTCATGGATTCTTTAGATTCAACTTGTCCAATTCTAATTTTTAAGGTTTGATTTTTATAAGTGAAATTGTGTGCCTCCTTTGTGATTTGGCCAATCCTCCTTAATAAAAATTTCTTTTCTTCAGACAATTTTTGTACCTGTTGTATTTTTTCCAAAGAATTAATTCTGTCTTTCTCAAAGCTTTTACTTCACTACATTTTGTATATCTTTTTTCCCCCCTGTGGAAGATTCAGGTTATCAAGGAGTCATTCTCTTCTTTGGATTTTTGTGCCCTTTTCCCAATTGGCCTATTCTGTGTTTTTAAGCTATTAATTTTTCAATATTTTCTTACGCATCTTTTACCAAGTTGTTGACTCTTTTTTCATGATTTTTCTGTTATCATTCTCTTTTTATTTTCCAATTTTTCTTCTACCTCTCTTATTTGATTTTTAAGATTCTTTTTTAATTCCTCCACTAATTCGTTTGGGGTTTGAAACAAGTTAATAGTTTGCTTGGAGGCTTTGGATGCAGCAAGATTAACTTGTTATCTTCTGAATTTGATCTACACTGTCACCAAAATAACTTTCCATGTTGTTTGTATATTTTCCTACTTTTTTTTCTTTAAGAAATGGTTAAGGTTAGGTTCAGTAACTGTGGTGAAAAGTACTCTATTCCAAGATTCAAGTTCTTTGTGCAGATGCCTTCAGAGCTAGCTGTGGGGACCTATCTGCTTTCAGTTTTTACAAGGTTACATAATGAATGCAGAGATGTGTATAATATTCTCTGGGCCTCTGATATTTTCTACAAATTAGCCCAAACACCATTTTCATCTCTGGAACTATGACCAAGGCACATGGATCCCCTGTGGCTTCAAGTGCTGGTGTATTCTAGTGCTCTGCTAGAATGAAACTTCCTCAGGGATGTGATCTGGTTTTGTGTATGGGTAATGTAAGAAGAATCTTGCAACCAGACCAGCAAAAGAACCCTTGTAATCTTCTTCTCAGAAGTTGTCAGAACCTCATCCTCTGCGGATAAGAGCTCCAGAAGACTTCCCTGCTGTGTCAGTTGTACCCACTATCTGTGAAGGTCATTTGGTAGAAATCAGTGAGGTCCATCCACCTTCTCCACTATCTTCAGGTATTCACTGAAGAAATGTTTCAAAGTTGAATTCAATAGATCTTGGCTACAGATCGCGTAGAGGAGATGATAGTTGATGAATGCTAGAAAGTAACCCATTTGTGATGCTGAGAGGTAGAGATGATGGTAATACTTGGAATAAATAATGGTAATACATGGATACAAAGATAGGAGCCTTAAGAGTAGGAAGAAAATTTAAAAGAGAGAGTTTTTGGAGGGAAATAGTAATACAGTTTGCACACTCAATTCAAGATGTCATTAAAAGGCAGCTATGAAAGAAAAACTAGAGATCATCAGAGAAGTTAAGACACAAAAAGTATATTTGAGAATCATAAACTGCTAGGTGATAACTGCATGGAAGCTGATGCTATCACCAAGGGAAATAGAGATCAGTATCTCCATTAAGAGTAAACTTTTGGGGTCTATTATTCTCCTTTCCTTCTTATTCCAAATGCTTGGCCAGGACAGAATATAAAATACTCAGTCATAGAAAATTGTAATTCAAAAACACTGGAATCCACAGATGTAGAAGAGGGCTAAGATTGTACACAGAGTGGAGATTAGTGTGTCCTTAGGTGGACATAAGTGAACCACAGCACTTACTGGAATCCCAACTGAACCTTTAAAATGCTTGTACATGAATAACAGCTCACAATTCTCTAGTTCTGCCCTAAATACATCATCTACATAACAGCCTTGAGAATTACACTGTGCAGTAACAAATTGGAGTCCAGGGAGTTTCATTAATTTATCTTAGATCACTCCAAGATTTGGTATAAGCTAATTCTTTAGGGAGATATAATGTGGAAAAGTGAGATTCAAGCCCAGATCCTCTTGTTCCAAAGGCAATGGTTTAGCCACTCCATCAGGTGATGCCTCAGTAGATAGAGTTAAATAACACCCTCCCCATATCTCTATATAAATATAACATAATAGGAAGGTACTTCTGAATGTATTCTTTCTAACTTGCATTCATATCTCATGCCTGATACTTTCAGTATGACCTTAGGAGAAGCACATAAACTTTTTGGCCTCAGTTTTTTTTCCCATCTATGAAATGAATGAGTTTTTACTAGAAGATATTTTAGCTTCCTTCCAATTAGGAGCTGATGCTCTCATTCTTTGTGTGATGCATACGATAAAATAGCTGACTTACCATGGTTTTTAAGAATTCTTTTAAATAAGGAGTGACCTCCCATTGGTTCAAAGACTCTTATCCTTCTTGCTTTTCTTCCTTCTGGCTAAAAAAATGCCTCTTTTATACTCCTAAATGAATACTATTCTAATAGGCTCCTAGGACTCAATAAAAGCATATTTTCCCTTGCTGTTCTTTAGGCAGGTCCCAGGAATAAGTTAAATTGTCTATAGTTCCAAACAACGTAGGAGACGGCTGATTGAATTAATTGGAATATATATTGGGAGATATATTGGGATATATATATATCCCAAACCTTTTCATTTCTCATTCTGAATCTTACCTTTGGCAGTATAGGGAAATACCAAAAAAAGCACCATGTACATCAGGTAGAGAGTCCTCATGGTCAGTGACAACCTAGAACCTTAGAATTGAAGAAGACATGAAGGGAGGACAACTATCAGCAGATATGATAAAATACATATAAGATAAGAACAGACTAGGTAATATCCTATTTACCTTGGTTCAGCTAATATCACCTCTTTTTTTAAACCCTTACCTTCCATCTTTTGGAATCAACACTGTATTTTGGTTTCAAGGCAAAAGAGTGGTAAGGGTTATGCAAAGGGGGTCAAGTGACTTGCCCAGGTTCACCCAGCTGGGAAATGTCTGAGGCCAGATTTGAACCTAGGACCTTACATTTCTAGGGCTGGCTCTCAATCCACTGAGCAACACAGCTGCCCCCAAATAATATTACCTCTTAAATGTCTGAAACTGACTAACCTAGGTCTTCCATCACTTCAGTGTGGCCCCTCTATCAACACTGCTTCTCCTCCATACAAAATTGTTAAAATTCTTGAAGATATTTCATCATATAGCTATACCGTATCATCAAGTGATAAAAATTATGCCCAAGATTCATTTTTGCCTTAGAAAACTAAGGTTCCAAATGGATTTTCCTTTATTTAAACAAGCATAACATCTTCCATGTATTTTAACCTCTCCCCTATTTTATACACTCATTCTTCTATACAGACTCTGGATGCACTGTTCTTTCATGCTTATGTTTGCTAACATATGCATCATTGTTTGTTTGGGGTTTTTTAACTCTTTTGACTCTGACAGAAACCAGAAGCTACGTATTGTCTTGGACAATAATAAAAACAGTGGCCACCCCCCAACCAACATTTCAACATATTTTGGATATCCTCCATCTCTGTGGAAAGAAGAACATGAATGTTTCAGAATCTTTGTTTATGGTCACAGAGAAGTTAAGCTATATTCTGAAGCAGAATTGAGAGAATTTAACCCTTTAGATTAGATTCAATAATTTCATTTTTTAACTTTAAAAAATTTTTCAGTTTCATGTAAAAAGTTTTTGACAATTGTTATCTGATATCTTTCTATTCAGATTCTCTCTCTCCCAGAATTCCCTCCTCCAAAAGGCAATAAATTGTTTCATATATGTAATAACTGTGCAGTCATTAGACACATACTTCTATATTCCACATTCTATAAAAGAAAATGTGTATATCATTTACAATAAAAAAAATCCTTGTGAAAATAATTAAATAAAAAATGCCATATTTGATTTGCAGTTAGAGGCCAATATTTCTTTCATTGGTTAAAGATTGCATTCTTTATCAAGAGTCTCTTCGGGTAAAAGTGGTACTGTTCTTTCCTGATAATATTTCAGTAGTTTGAAGTTGATCATCATCATACAATATTTTTGTTATCATAGACAGTGTTCTGCTGATTCTTCTCACTTCCATTTTGCATCAGTACATGAAACTGTTTCCAGCTTTTTCTGAACTTATCCTCTTCATTATTTTTGGTAGAGGTAGGTCCTTTTCCCTGATCTCTGATCTCTGGGATATAGACCCACAGTGCACATAGTTTTATGGTCCTTTCACCCTGGTTCTATATTCTCTCTAGAATGGTTGCATCAGATCACAGTCCAACCAAAAGTGTATCAGAAATCCTGTTTTTCTTCATTCCTTCCAATATTTATTTGTTTCCTTTTTGTTCATATTAACCAATATGAGCAATGAGATATGATATCTCAGATTTGCATTTTTTATCAATATTGACTTGCAACATTTTTTCCTATATGACCATAGAGAATTTTAATTTCTTTTTCTGAGAAAGTACCTATGCATATCCTTTGACTATATGTCAATTGTAAAAAACATTAAATCTGTAAATGAGGAAGAAAAATGGAATCCCCAACTACTTAAGTCAGGGCTAGAGTATGGACTAGAATGGAGCTATGTGCCTCCTTTTTGATTTGACCAATCTTCCTTCATAAAGAGTTCTTTCCTTCAGCAATGTTTTGCTTGTTTCTCCTCCCCCAAAGAATCAATTTAGTATTTCACAAAGTTTTACTTCACTGCAGTATATATATATATATATATATATATATATATATATATATATATTTATGTAGAGATAGATAGATAGATAGATAGGTAGATAGATAGATAGATAGATAGATAGATAGATAGATAAATTGATAGATAGATAGAAAGATATAGATATAAATATATCTTTTCCCACATGGAAAATTCCACTTTTTAAGTAGTTCTTCTCTTGTTTGGATGTTTGTGCCCTTTTACCAATTGGACTATTCCATTGTTTAAGTTATTGATTTCTTCAGTATTTTCATATATCTCTTTTACCAAGTTATTGTCTTTTTTCATGATTTTTTCTGTATTGTTCTCATCACATTTCCCAATTTTTCTTCTGTCTCTCTGATTTTATTTTTAAGATTATTTTTAACTCCTCCACTAATTCTTATGGGGTTTGAAAGAAGTTAATATTTTGTTTGGAGGCTTTGGATGCAGCAATATTAACTTGTCTTCTGAGTTTGAGTCTACCCTTCCAGTTAGGAACTGATGCTTTCATTTGTGTGATGCTCACAGTGTATGAAATATTCTCCTTTTTCCTGACATGTTGTTTAAGAGTTCTTTTAAATATGCAGTGACCTCCTCTATTACAGGGTCTCTTATCCTTCTAGATTTTCTTCCTCCTGGACAAAAATGCCTCATTTATGTACCCAAATGAATACTAATCTAATAAGCTCCTTAGACTCAGTTAAATCTTATTTTCCCTTGCTGTTCTTTAGGCAAGTCTCAGTAATAAGTTCCACTGAACCAATCCTACATATATATATAAATATTTCCCAAAACTTTTTTGTTATTCATTCTAAATTTTACCTTTGACAGCATAAAGAAATACCAAAAAGAGCATCATATACATTATGTAGAGAGTCCTCGTGATGAATGATTGCTTAGAGCCTTGGAATTATAGATGACATTAAGGGAAAACAACTTAGCAGAAGATAAGACAAAATACAAATAAGACCAGAACGGGATAGAGGTAAATACCAATTTACCTCAGTTCGGCTAATATAAACTCTTAAATGTCTGAAACTGACTAAAGGAACATTCCCAGGAGCTTGGAGATTGGCCTTGGAAATTATTGAACATTAACAAACATTAAAGTTTAATATACAATTGATGAAAAAATTGTGAAGTTTTACAGTAACCCTTATCAAATATCCCATAATTTTTTTAAATCTGAAATGATTCTTTGTCAAGGGGACTCAATTCCCTCTGGAATGGTTTCAAGAGTACCAACTTGAATGTTGTGGCTATACTAGCTTCTTTCAGAGGCTGCTCTTTCTTATATAAATGTCTTAGGACCAAAGTTTGACATCCTAGAGGTGTTGAAGAATTTCTAAACCATGGTTCCTAGACGACCCATTGAAAAATCTCATCTATCCCCAAAGAATATATTGAAAGTCTATTGGAAAAGAGTAGATTGGTTCTCAGCCAGTTTAGGGACACAGATAATTTAAAAAATAAGTCCCTCAGGAGTAGATAAATTCAAGTGTCCCTGTGCCATCAGAACTTTTGTCATCATGGTTTCAATATGTCACGGATTGCCATAAGAAATTAGGTGAGATTTTCTGCAAGATTTTTGGAACTGTAGATGACAAATAAAGGCCAGCAAGTGACATAGAAAAAGTTTAGAAATTCAGAAATGCATTTACTATATGTATAGTGTTATATAACATCGACATATTTTATATTTTAATATCACCAATATATTAATCACCAACAGATACCACAATTTGTTCAGCCATTCCCCAATCAAAGGGCAACTAGTCATTTTACACTTTTTTTTGCCACCACAAACAGAGTGGCTATAAATATTTTTGTACAAGTATTTTCCCTATTATCACTTTAGGGTACAAACCCAGCAGTGGTATGGCTGGATCCAAGGGCAAGCATTCTTTTAAAACCCTTTGAACATAGTTCCAAGTTGACTTCCAAAAAGTTTGGATCAATTTCCAACTCAACCAGCAATGCATCAGTGTTCCATTTTCCCCCAACCCCTCCAACATTTATTGCTTTCCTTTGCTGTCATATAGACCATCTGCTAGGTGTGGGGTAGTACTTCAGAGTAGTTTTGATTTGCATTTCCCCAATTATGAGAGATTTAGAACACTTTTTCATATGCTTATTGATAGTTTTCATTCCTTTATCTGAAATCTGCCTATTCATGTCCCTTACCCATTTATCAAGTGGGGAATGACGTGATCTTTTGTACAATTGATTTAACTCCTTATGTATTTGAGAAATTAGACCTTTGTCAGTGGTTTTTGTTATAAAGACTTTTTCCCAATTTCTTGCTTCCATTTGCTTGCATTACAATAACTTTGTTTGTACAATAACTTTTAAATTGATTTTAATTTAAATTATTCATTTTATATTTTGTAATATTTTCTATCATTTGCTTGGTCTTAAATTCTTTCCTTTCCCATACATCTGACAGGTATACTATTCTATGTTTACCTAATTTATTTATGATTGCATTCCCTATATTTAAATCATTTACCCATTCTGAATTTATCATGGTATAGCATGTGAGATGTTGATCTAAATCAAATTTCTCCCATACTATTTTCCAATTCTCCTAGCAGTTTTTGTGAAATACTGGGTTCTTGTCCCAAAAGCTGGAATCTTTGGTTTTATTGTACACTATTTTGCTGAGTTCATTTACAAAGAGACAAATCTAATAATCCTGTCTCCTTTCTCTTAGCCAATACCATATTGTTTTAATGATCATTGCTTTATAGTACAATTTAAGATCTGGTACTGTTAGGCCCCCATCCTTAACAATTTTTCTTAAACTTTCTTGGTATTCTTAATATTCTGTTCTTCCAAATGAGCTGTGTTACAATTTTTTCTAATTCCATATAAAAAGCTTCTTGGCATTTTGATAGGTATGGCTCTGAATAAGTAAATTAATTTGGGTAGGATTGTAATTTTTATTATATCTGCTCATCCTACCCATTAGCAAGTAATGTTTTTCCAATTATTTAGATCTAGTTTTAATTGTGTGGAATTTGTTTGGTGTTTGTGTTCATATAATTCCTGTTTTTGCCTCACCACATAGATTCCTAAATATTTTATATTGTCTAGGGCAGTGTTGGGCAACCTTTTGAGCTTAGTGTGTCAAAATTCACTAAAAAGGTGAACATAACTCAGGTGGTATGTCACTTCGAGAAAAAAAAACATAATTTCACTATAGTTATGCTTTAAATTACAAATTGTTTAATTGTAGTATATAATGTATTTAATAAACCAAAAATTAATTATTTAACATACCTGCTTAGTGATCTCTTTGTTCATCTGTCAGTTGGGTTCTTTTGTTGGTCTTGATATTATTTAACTTGTGTGGGGTTCCGGGGAATTCTTTAACTAACCTGTCTATTGGTGACTTTTTTGTTGCTGAATTTCATTGGCTTAATCGTCAATTGAATGTTGGTATTTTGTACACTTCAAGCCCATGCAAGTGCTACTAACTTCATCTGTCAATCTGTTTCTTTTGTTTGTTTCTATATTTAACACTGAAGATAAGGTCTCTCAAAAGTACAAAGTGGGAAAAATTGTGAGTTAAGATGTTGGTATATTTTTCAGGGTGCTAAAAGTGTCTGGTAATCAATTCCAGGCCCTCCAAATTTCCTGTTCATAGTAGCACTCCTCTTGATTGTCCAAGTGGCATCTTTATGGATTCTCTAGCTTTGAATTCAAGTTGACAAACACCTGAGCCGAGATGCTGTCTTGAATGAACTTCTGCAAGTGCATCTCCATTCATCAATGTCCATCCATTGGAAACCATTTAATTCCAAACTACTATAGACTACTACATCAGGATACTTAATTGTTTTCATGGTTGGTTCTGGCTTCTAAATTGATTAAATCTATCACTGAACTTGCCAAGTAATGAGTCTAAAACATACTTGTACTTCATATGCAAGGGTCCCATTTCATTTTGTATAGCTGCACTGGCCTTCTCAAAATTACTGTCTTAATCAAGGAAAATACTTTTAAGTTTTGTTTTCTACTTCTCACTTGAAAATTTTAAGTTCATTTTCAAAAACTTTTATGCATCCAAACATAACATCAATACTTTTGCCAAAACCTTGTAACTTATGTTCAGTTCATTAATATGAACAGAGAGATCTGTAAAAAAAAAACATCAGGGTATTGACCACTTATCATCATTGCACTGAAGAAAGTTTCCCAGATCCTTATCCTCAAAAATACCTTAATTTCTTCAAAGCACTCCACAAAGTACTCAAGAACTTTGCCTTGGTTCACCAATCTTACATTATTGTACATTAGCAGTCAACTGTAAGTTGAATCAACCTCCAATAGGGAAAATTCTTGCTTGTGAAAGGGGAGAGCAGCTCTTAAATTAACTATTTTTGTAACCAAGTCTGTGAATCCTGCCTTAGCACACAAAGCTGCCTAATGGATAATACAATGAAAAAACACAATCTGATGTCCAATAGGTTCTGTAAACAATTTGACAAAGCCGACTATTTTCTCCACCATGTTTGGTGCCCTATCTATCGATGCTTAGGTCACAGAATGCTTGTATAACAACCTTATGTATTTTGCTTCATGATATACTTCTTGGTTTTGATACTAACTTCATCAACTCTTCTCTCATTATGAACCCTCAGAATATCGACCAACAATGGCCAACTGAATATGTGATGTGACATCAGTAGTTTCCTCAAGAGAGATCAAAAATTATTTGGAATTACTTATGACATAAGTTTTATGTCTCTCTTTAATTGATGTTGTACATTTGTGTTCATTATCATTATTTGGTCTTTTATGATATTTCTACTGGATGGCATCTCAGATATTCTCTTAATAATTGCATCTTTATTCTGCATATTGTGAAATAGAACTGGTGCACATCTTAGGAGAGTTTCTTTAATAAATTCTCTCTCATTGAGTGCTTTTCCATGCTGAGCTATGGAGTGAGCAATGCTCAGACCTGTAGATGTTAAATTTGAAGAGCCTTTTACAAATTTAACGATGGAATTAGATTGGCTTTTATAAAGGTGTAGATGCCTGGAAATGCATTCCGTCCTTTCGTACTCACTTTTATTCAAGAGCTGGGAATGATTAATTTCAAAATGTCTATTTATATTCAACATCTGCTTACTATCATTTCAGTACATACAACACAAAATGATCTGCCATTTTTTCCCTTTAATGCTATACATCTCGGTGCATGTCTCTTGAAAGATTGGCTACTGCTCTTTCTACTTCCTTCACTTAACCTTTTTTTTTTATTTTTTTTTGGGTTCTCCATCAGTGGGGCAGTGAAAGAAGATACAGTTATAGATAGCCTGTTAGTCCTCCAGGCAATTAGAGGTTAACTAGCCTAACTGACCACAAGATGGCACATGTAACTGTCTTTAAGAAAGGGCAGGGTTAATAAGAAGAAATGGGGGTTAATAAGGATACCACACCACAGTAGTAATAGTGGTGAAATGGAGTCTGCACTATGCTGCAAAACAGTGTTCCTTATGTAAACTAAGATGGCTGCCTCTATTTCTAATTTTGGGAAATGACACCCATAGCACAGGCCCTCACCTCTCCTAGCCTCCACCTCACTTATCTCAGTAATGATGGTCAATTAGAAACCCATGACACCCCAGAGCAGAAGATTGGATGATGGTTGCTATGGTCATGTGGTTGCTGGTAATGGTGATCAGAGGTCCCCCAGAGATGCTTCCCCTGTGGCATTCCACTGCTCCCTGCTTTGCCAGCTGGAAGTGAGTTCAAAGATCCCCTAACGACCTAACCAGAATTCCCAGCACTAGATACTTTGTACCGGAGTTATGATGTTTTGGCCTCCAGGCCTCCAGCGCAGAGTGTCTACACTACACTACAGCAAATGTTGTATCCCTGGCTACTGCACCTGGCCGTGTCTTATTGAAAATGGTGATGTGTCATGGGTTCACCATCAAGGGTCTAGGATGATTTTAAAAGGAATTTCTCTTTCTAACTCTTGCTGGTGAGTTCTGTTGTAAATATATAGAAATAATGATGTCAAATGTGGGCTTATTTTGTATCTTACAACTTTGCTAAAGTTGTTGATTTTTTCCACTAGCTTTTTAACTGATTTTCAGGCATTCATTAAGTATACTATCTTATCATCTGTAAAGAGTAATAGTTTAGTCTCCTCATTGTCTACTTCAATGCCTTCAATTCCTTTTTTCTTCTCTAATTGCTACTACTAGTATTTCTAGTACAATGTTAAATAAAAGAGGTGATAATGGGCATCCTTGCTTCACTCTGGATTTTATTGGTAAAGCTTCTAACATCACTATTGCAAATCATGTTTGATTAATGTTTTAAATATATACTGTTTATTATTTTTAGGAAAGTTCCTTTTATTCCTATACTTGCTAAAGTTTTCCATAGGAATGGATGTTGTAATTTTCGATGTTTTTTTTTTCTGCATCTGTTGAGATAATCATGTGATTTTCTGTTGGTTTGGTTATTGATATGGTCAATTATGTTGATGTTTTTCCTAGTATTAAATCATCAATGCATTCTCAGTATAAATCCCATCTGATCATAATGAATAATCCTCATTAGACCTTGCTGGAGTCTTTTTGCTAGTATTCTATTTAAGATTTTTGCATCTGTGCTCATTAAAGAGATTGTTCTATAGTTTTCTTTCCCTGTTTTCCATTCCCCTTGCTTTGGAATCAGTAACATATTTGTCTCATAAAAATAATTTGGTAAAACTCCTTCTTTCCTATTTTGTCAAATACTTTGTATAATATTGAGATTAGTTGTCCTTTGATATTTGATATAATTCACTTGTGAATCCATCTGGACCTGGGGATATTTTCTTAGGGACTTCTTTGATGGCTTGTCTAATTCCTTTCTGAGATGGGATTATTTAAGGATTCAATTTCCTCTTTTGTTAATTTAGGCAATTTATATTTTTGTAAATACCCACCCATTTCCCCTACATTGCCATATTTATCACCATATAATTGGGCAAAATAACTCTTAATAATTACCTCAGTTTCCTCCTCATTAAAGGTGAGGTCACAGTTTTTATCTTTGATACCTTTAATTTAATTTTCTTCTTTTTTAATTAAATTAACCAGTACTTTATCTATATTATTTGATTTTACAACGTCTTACTTATTAGTTTAATAATTCTTTTACTTTCAATGTTATTAATTTAATCTGTGATTTTTAGGATTTTCAATTTAGTTTTTATCTGTGAACTTTTAATTTGTCCTCTTTATAGTTTTTTTTTTTTTTTAAGTTTTATGCCCAATTCATTGATGTCTTTCCTCTCTGATTTGCTGATATATGTACTCAGGGAAATAAATTTCCCCCTAGGTAGTGATTTCACTGAATGCCACAGATTTTGATTTGTAGTTTCCTCAATGTCATTTTCTTTAATGAAATCAGTAATTGTTTTTGAATTTGTTTTTTAATCCACCAATTTAAAAAAAATTAAACCTTACCTTTTGTCTTGGAGTCAGTATTGTATATTGGCTCCAAGGCAGTAGAGTGGAAAGGGTTAGGTAATGGGGGTCAAGTGACTTGCCCAGGGTCACACAGCTAGGAAGTGTCTGAGGCCAGATTTGAACACAGGACCCCCTTTCTCCAGGCCTAGCTCTCAAGCCACTAAGCCACCCAGCTGCCCCCTAACTCAAGAATATTGACAAATTAGATTATTTAGATTCCAGTTAATTTTATATCTTCCTTTTTATAAGCCCTTATTGATTATAATTTTTATTGCATTATGCTCTGTAAAATTGTTTAATATTTCTGCTTTAATATATTTGCTTATAATGCTTTTATGTCCCTAGTGTATTGTCAATCTCTGTATATGCCATGTACTGATGAAAAGAAGGTATATTCCTATGTATTACTATGTTGTCTTCAGATACCTATTAGCTCTATTTTATCTAACTTTTCATTTCTCTAACTTCTTTCTTATTTATTTTATGGATTGATTTATCTACTTGTGACAGGGGAACTGTGTAGAAGCCCATGAAGAATGAATGGAATAATTTTAAGAAGAATTATGAAATCAAATGAGAGAGAGGATAAAAAGAAATGAGAGTGATGCAAGAATATTGAGAAATAAGAGGCAAAAACTCCAGAAAAGAGATGAAAAGCACTAATAAACATATTTTTTCAAATATATGAGGTTTGATTATCATATGGTGAAAATGAAAATTTGAAGATTTTTATGAAAATTTTAAGTTCCTTGTTGTGCTTATTCCTTTTGAAAGCTACGTGTCTAAAGCTTTTCTTCCTGATTGCCTCTTTTTTTATGAACAATTTTGATGGAGAATAAGGTGAGGGGTTTGTTCTTTTTTTAGTATGTAGGGAGGAATTAATAGGTTTGTTTTTTTCCTTTTTGATCAAGGTATGGTTTTCTCAATGTAGAGATGTTCTAGTGAGAGGATACCTCTAACAATATCTTAGACATCTTGCAGCTTATATTAGCCTTTTTAATATTTTGTTTTCCAGCTTTCCATGAAAAACAATTTTTAATGTTTAAAAATTATGAATAACAAGTTCATTTAAATGTCCCTTCCTCACCTCCCTCACTCTTTACTACTTTTCCTCATTCCCCAAGATGGTAAGTAATTTGATAGAGATTCTAGATGTGACATTATTTAAAATATTTTTCCATATTAGTCATTTTGTAGGAAATTTTAAACAGAAAAGGAAGAACAAGAAAAAAAGTGAAATATAGAATGTTTTGGTCTGCATGCAGACTCCATCAACTCTTTCTAAAGGAAGCTGGCATTTTTCATCATTAGTCTCTAGGATTGTTCTGGATCAGTGTATTGCTAAGAAAAAATAGGTCATGCTCAGTTGTTCATCATATATCATTGCTGTTGCTATTATAATACTCTTTTGGTTCTGCCTATTGCATCTTTTTTTCCTGAAATCTTCCTACTCTTCATTTCTAATGGCACAATTGTATTCTAGATCATAGTAATCAACCACAGTCCACAAACTACTACTTCATCTCCTGGTAGATAATTAAGACTTGCTTGCATAATGAGAGGAGGAGTAGATGCTAGAAATGTCTGTATAGGAGTACCTAATTCTATTGTGATTGGAAGATATTGTGGGTTTTTTTGCAACTGGAAGGTTTGTGGTAACCCTGTGTCCTGCAAGTATATCAGTACCATTTGGTATAACAGAAAGTGCTTACATCACATCTGTTACATTTTGTGAAGTCAGACAATGTTTTAATCTTTTTTCCTCGTTATATCAAGTTTCATTGATGTCACAATTGTAATTGTTATCAGTTGCTTGAAGCATACTACTATTAAATAGAGGTTTTAATTGATGAATGTTATTTATGCTCTGTCTTCTTCACCTACTGGCCATTCCATCCTGTCTCTATTTCTCCTATGATCTCTCTATTGAAAAAAACCTGGTAATGTTGAAATTAAGCCAATTAAGAACCCTAGAAGCATATCTAAATGTTCAGGTGTAAAGAAGATTCAATAAATGCAGCAACCTTCATTCTTGTTTTTTTAATGAATTGTCATAGTTAGGGAGAGCCATAAATATGGAGCCGAGACACTCCTCCATTAAAAATAATGCAAGTTCCTGAAGAGTTGAAAGATAGCATTTTAGCAAGAAATTATTTTAATTAAGATATATACATTTTACACACAATTCTGTTGACTTGGACTACAACATAGTATAAAACTAACTTTTATATGCATTGGGATACCAAAAAATTCCTAACTTCCTTTAAGATATTTGCTTTGTTTTGGCATTCTGGAAAAACAACCTGCAATACCTCCCAGTATCATTGGTATTGGTCTCCCTTCAAGCCACCTTTTGAAAGACTCAGGTTAATAATGATAACCTACAGGGGCCAAACATTATTACAACAATAACTCACACTCCCTAAACCACTAATGCTATGAATGGGTCCTAAAGATAATCTAGACTAAACTTCACTCTAAAAACTTCACTTTACAGGTGCAGTGCCTTAAAGTGCTTCCATAGGTTCTAATCTGGTAAGAAACCATTAAGCTCAGCTGAAAGGAGTCAGCCAAAAATTTTTCTCCCTCTTCAAATATTCCTAAAATATGTTGCTGCCTCCTTTAACCACCACCTCTACTTTCACATTTTCTTATATATAAGTCCATATCTAATATATCCTCATCCTGTTCACAACATCATATTACATTAGAGTGAAAGTGGGAAAAATACTGGGTAGCAGTATGACAGAAACTAGGCACTTACCAGTATCTCATAATATATGCCAGAAAAATGTCAAAGTGCATACTTGATCTAGTAATAAAGCATGACACCATAAATAACTTCTGAGAACATAGAAACCATTACCTATTAGAGACATGGATAAGTGAAGAAGTAATGTAGAAGATTTTATTACATTAAATTAAAAATGGTTTGAACAAATACAATGCAACCAAGGTTAGAGGGGAAACAAGAATTTGTGGGGGGAGATTTATACCAAGTGTTGCTGACAAAGTCCTTATTTCTCAAATATATAGAGAAAAGAGTTGAATTCATAAGAATTTATATCATTGTCAACTGAAAAAGAGTCACAGCGAATGAACAGGTAGTTCTCAGAATAAGAAATTAAAACTATCTATGCTTCTATGAAGAAACTGCTCTTCATCAATATTAATTACAGAAATGCAAATTAAAACAACTTTGAGATACTACTTCATAACTATCAGCTCAGTTAACATAAGCAAAAGGGAAAATGATAAATGTTGGAGGGGATGTGGAAAAACTAGAATACTAATACACTGTTGGTGGAACTGTGAACTGATACAAACATTCTCGAGAGCAATATGGAAAGAGGCTCAAAGGGTCATAAAACTATGCAAACCCTCTGACCCAGTAATACCGCTTCAGGTCTATATCTCAAAGAGATCAGAGAAAAGGATAAATTGATTCAGAGTGAACTGAGCAGAAGCAAAACAATATAAGAAGTAAGATATATTTTACAGTGATCAGCTGTGAATGAGTAAACCATTATCAGCAAAGCAAATTTCCAAATTTCCACATGATGAAAAATGTTATTGACAGAGAAGAAACTGTTGGAGTCTGATTGCCCATCAAAAGCATGGCATTTTTTACTTTGTTTCATTTGTGGCCTTTTATTGAATGTGTGATATGTGTTTCTTTAGGACATGAGCAATATAGAAATATGTATTGCATGACAGTAATGGTTTAAAATATATCAGATTATTTACTGTCTCATGAAGGGTGGAGAAATGAAGGAAAGAGAGCATCTGAATACCAGATGCTACATGACAATTGTTAAAACCTGTTTCTTAGGTTTTTATGTATTTTGTCATCTTCACATGAGGATAATTTTATCATCTGCCAATGTTTATAAATTTTAATGATTTTTCCACTCTTTGTTTAGCTACCTCTCTTGGTGCTATGTCACATACAGGAGAAGAAAGAGGACATCTTCATTTTCTCCCTATAATTATAGGAAAAGTTCAAGGATTTTTCTCTAAGAGCCAATAACTTTTGTTGCTAGACATGTAGCTATTTCCTATTTAAAATGATTTTTGAAACCTTATACTTTTAGACATTGATACATTTTAAATCTTCTCAAGGTTTTTTCTGTATCTTAATCACCTACGTATGGATCTTTCTGCCTAAAGACTAGGGTGGAGCTCCAAGACAAGGCCATCAAGGATGTGCATGATTGGATCAAATATACAGCAGGACCAAAAAGTTGAGTTTAAGTCTAGGGCTAGAATATGATCACAGTGAAATCAAAAGCTTATGACCAAGCCTGAGGCAAGATATTAAGACATCAGCATCACAAGAGTCAAATGAATTAGCAGCGGTAGATGGCTCCCAGAGCTCTCAACCCCCAGACCAAGAAAATAAGCTAAGAATAACATCAAACAAGGACTGAAGTTTAAAAGAGCACCCCAACTTCTCCCCCCCAAAAAAAGAGCGTAACTACAATTAGATAGTATAAAGAAGCTAAAAACAATAAAGAAAGCTCACAGTAGAGAATTTTTATAGAGAAAAAGAGCAAGGCACAGACACAGAAAGGGAGAGTGAAAGCAAAGGAAATACATGCAAAGTCCAAAAGAAAAATATGGGTTGTACATAAATTCTCGAAGAGCTCAAAGAAGACTCCAAAAACCAGTTAATAGAATCAGAGAGAAAGTGGGGAAGAGAAATGAAACTGATGCAAGAAGAAAGGAAAGTGATGTAAGGAGAAATGAAAGAAATGAGCCAATTGAAAACAGAGACAAAAAACAGAGAGGAAAACCAGATCTTAAGAATCAAAACTGACTCACTTGAAACTAAGGATTTCAATAGATATAAAGAAGTGATAAAGTAGAATCAAAGGAATGTAAAAACAGAATAAAACATAAAATATTGAAAAAAGAACTGACCTAGAAAATATAACTAGGAGAGACAATTTGAAAATTATTAGAATACCTGAAAGGCATGACCAAGAAAAAAAACTTTACATATCATATTAAAAGAAATTATCATATATAATTTCACAGAGATCCTCAAACAAAAAAAAAATTGAAATTGAAAGAATTCACAAATAACCTCTAGAAAGAAATTGTCAAATGACAACTTCCAGGAATATAAATAGGTAAATTCAAGAGTCAAAAAAACAAGGAAAATTACATCAAGCAGCCAGAAAGAAACAATTCAAATATCATGGAGCTACAGTCAGTATCACACAGGACCTGGCAGTTTCTACATTAAAGGATCAAAAGGCATGGGATATAATATTCTCGAAGGCAAAAGATTTGGATTTACAAAACTGAAAACCTATCCAGGAAAACTGAGTATATTCTTTCAAGAAAAAAAAACAGGCATTCAATAAGATAGAAGATATCTAAGCATTCCTGAGGAATAAGCCAGAATTTAAAAAATTGCAGTTAAAATATGAGACATAAGACAAGCCTAAAATAGTAAACAAGAAAGAGCAAATTGAAGGAACTCATGAAAGTCAAAATGTTTATGTCTACATGGAAAGAGAATTTCTGTAATTCTCAAAACTTACTCTTAATAGTAGGGAAGAAGGAAAAAAATTATTCAGAAAGAGGTTGGAGAAGTAAGCTTATTATGATGAGATGATGTATATGATGATATAGGTTGATGTGATGTATATATAAATGTGATAATATGAAATGATAAATATATATGATGTGATGTTTGCGCATATGAATGACTTGGGAAAAATAAATCTAGGACTGAAAGAGAGGTTGCACTGAGAGAAAAAAAAGAGAGAAATAGAATTGGGTTAATTCTATATCATAAAGAAGCATGAAAAATCATTATAGAGACAAGAGGAGAGGATAAGTGTGCTGTTGAGCAATGTTTAAACTTTACTCTCATCTTAACTGATTCAGAGAGCAAAAAACAAGTCCTTCTCTAATGAGTGGGGTATAGAATTCTCTCTTGCCCTACAGAGAAATTGAAGGGAAATATGGAAAATGGAAAAATAAGGTAATTAGAGGGAGGGATAACTGGGGCAGGGTGTGACAAAAAGTAAAATACAGATGAGGAGGAACATTGAGAAAGGGAATAGAGGAGAATGAAAAAGGGAAAATAGGATGAAGGGCAATACAATGATAGTAATAATGATGCTGAATGGGAATGGGATGAACTCATCCGTTAATATGGAACAGATAGTAGTTTGGATTAAAAAACATATTCCTACTATATGTTGTTGACAAGAAACATATATGACACAGGGTGACACACACAGATTCAGAGTAAAAGCCTAGAGCAGAATATATTATACATTATCCAAAGTAAAAAAAAAAAAAGCAGTAGAAGCAATCATGATAGCAGACAAAGCCAAAGTAGAAATTGATCTTATTAAAAGAGGTGAGGAAGGAAATTACATTTTTTCTAAAATTTACTATAAACAAGGAAGTATTATCATAACTAAGCATTTATGCCCCGAAATGAATAACATCTAGATTTCTAAAGGAGAAATTAAAGGACATTGTGAAGGAAATAGATAGTAAGATCATATCAGTGGGGAATCTCCATTCCCTTCAGAACTAGATAAATTTAACAAAAAAATAAATAAGAAAGAACAAATGGAAGTGAATGAAATGTTAGGAAAATTAGAATTAATAGATATCTGGGGGAAATTGAACAAAGATAAAGAAGAATATATCTTCTTCTCAGCAATACATTATATAAGCACAAAATCAACCATATACTAGGGTATAACAATAATGCAAACAAATGCAGAAAAGCAGAAATAATAAATGCAACTTTTCCAGGTCATAATGTAATAAAAAATTATAATAAATAAAGGTGCATGGGATGGCAAATTTAAAATTAATGAGAAAGTAAATAATCTAATTTTATAAAACTAGTTGGGTCAAAACAATTAGAGACTTCATTAAAGGGAATGAAACTGAGAAGACCACATATAAAAATCTATGGGATACAGGCAAAGCAGTACTCAGAGGAAAATTTATATCTCTGAGTCTCTATATGAACAAAATGGAGAGGGTAGAGATCAATTAATTTGACTTACAACTTAAAAAAATTAGAAAAAGAACAAATGAAAAATCCCCAGATAAAAGTAAATTGGAAATCCTAAAAATTAAAGGAGAAAATAAAAGTAATAGAATTATGAAAATATTAAATAAGACTATAGCGTGGTTCCTACTTAGAAAAAACAAATGAAATAGATAAAATACAGGTTAATCTAATAAAAAAGAAAGAAGAGAAATACATTAACAGTATCAAAGATGAAAAAGGGCAATCTTATCTCTAAAAAAGAGGAAATTAAGTATTGATTAAGAACTATTTTGAATAATTCTATGGCAATAAATATAACAATCTAGGGGAAATCGGTGAATATTTACAAAAATATCATTTGCCTAGATTAACAAAAGAGGAAATAGAATGCTTAAATAATACCATCTTAGAGAAAGAAATTAAACAAGTCATCAAGGAACTTCCTAGGGAAAAATTCCCAGGAACAGATGGATTTACAAGTGAATTCTATTAAACATTTAAAGAACAACTAATAACAATACTATACAAAGTATTTGACAAAATAATCAAATAAGGAATTTTAACAAATTCTTTTTAGGACACAAATATGGTACTGTTTCCAAATCCAGGCAGACCAAAAATAGAGAAAGTAAAATACAGACCTAACTCCTTAATGAACATAAATGCAAAAATCTTAAATAAAATGGTAGCAAAAAGTCTACAGTAAATTGTCACAAAGATTATCACTGTAACCAGGTTGTATTTATACCAGGAATGCAAGGATGGTTTAATAATAGGAAATCCATCCATGTAATTGACTATATCAAAAATCAAATCATCACTAATCACACAATTATCACAATGAATGCAGAAAAAACCTTAGACAAAATATAACACATAGTCATATTAAAAATACTAACAAGTATAGGAATGAAAGGGATGTTTCTCAAAGAAATAAGTAGTATATATCTAAAACCACCAGCAAGTACCATCTGCAATGAGAACAATTTAGAAGCCTTCCCAATGAGATCAGGCACAAAGCAAGGATGCCTATTATCACCTCTATTATTTAATATTGAACTAGAAAGCCTATTGGTGGCAATTAGAGGACAAAAAGAAATTGAATATTTAGGAATCTATCTACCATGACAAATAGGAATTATATGAGCACAACTAAAAAACACTTGTCACAAAATTAAAACTCTATCTAACTATTTGGAAAAACATTAATTGATCATGAATAGAAAGAACTAATATAATAAAAATGATGACTCTACAAAAATTAATTTAATTATTTTGTGCCATAATTATTAAACTACCAAATATTTCTTTCAATAGAATTAGAAAAACTTATAACAAAGTTCATCTGGAAGAACAAATGATGAATAATACCAAAGGAAAACATGAAAAAAAATGTGAAGACTTGAGACCTAACAGATCTTAAATTGTACTATAAAGCAGTGTTCATCAAAATAATATGGTACTGGCTAAGAGACAGAATAGTGGATCAATAGAATAGAGTAGGGTTAAATGACCTCAGGGAGCTAGTGTTCAATGAGTCTACCCATTCTGGATTATAGGACAAGAACTCACTATTTGAAAAAAACTGTTGGGAAATTTGGAAAACAGTATGGAATGAATCAGGTTTAAATCAACACCTCACACTCTATCCCATGATAAATTCAAAATGGGTAAATGACTTAAATATAAGGAATGCAATCATAAGTAAATTAGGTGACCAGAATAGTATGCCTGTCAGATGTGTAGGATCTTAGACCAAGCAAGAGATAGAGAAAATTCCAGAATGTAAAATGAATGATTTTGATTACATCAAATTAAAAAGCATCTGTATAAGCAAAACTAATGTAACCAAAATTAGAAGAAAAGCAACAAATTTGGGGGAAAATCCTTATAACAAAAATTCGATTAAGGTTTAATTTCCCAATATGTAAGGGATTAAGTCAAAATTTACCAAAAAACAAGCCTTTTCCCAATTGACAAATGTTCAAGGGATATGAATAAGCAGTTCTCAGATGGAAAAATCAAAACTAGCAATAAGGACTTGAAAAATTGTTCTAAATCCCTCCTGATTAGAGAAATGCAAATAAAAACAACTATGAGATACCACCTCACACCAACCAGACTGGCCAGTATGACAGCCAAGGACCGTAAAAATTGTTGGAGGGGATGTGGCACAATTGGGACACTAATGTATTGCTGGTGAGTTATGATTTAATCCAGTCATTCTGGAGGGCAATTTGGAATTATGTGCAAAGGGCTTTGAAAAACAGCCTGCCCTTAGTCCAGCCATAACATTTCTGGGTTTGTTCCCCAAAAAGATAATGAGGAAAAATACCTGTACAAAAATATTTAGAGCTCCACTCTTTGTGGTGACAAAATTTTTGAAAATGAGGGTTTGCCCTTCAATTGGGGAAAGGCTGAAAAAATTGTGGTATCTGATGGTAAGGGAATACTATTGTGCTGAACGGAATTATGAATTGAGGAATTCCATGTAAACTAGAAAGACCTCCAAGAATTGATGCAGAGTGAAAGAAGCAGAACCAGGAGAACATTGTACACAAAAACTGATACTGGCACAATCGAATGTAATAGACTTTTCTGCTAGCAGCAATGCAATGATCCAGGAAAATCCAGAGAAATTCATCAAAAGAATACTATCAACCTGTATAGAAGAACTGTAGAAATACAGAAGAGAAACAAATGACCTATCACTTATTTGTATGGTTATACAATAGGGATATTGGTGTTAAAAGATTACTCCATTACAAATATGAATAGTATATAAATGTGGAGTTGGAGAATAACTGCTATATATGAGAATACATGTATAAATAGTCACTTTGCAAGTTTTTTTTTTTAAATCTTGTATTGATGTTGACAAATATTGTATTTTTCCCTCTGCTTTTTCCTACCTGATTTAGCTATCAAGCTCTCCTAATTTTTTGCTCTTTTGGTACATTTTAATATGAAGGTGACCAGGGAATTTGAAAACTTTGCATCTATGTTCATTAATTAAATCACTATAATTTTTTTCCTGTTTTTCCTATTTTGGGTTTAGGTTATCGGTACTGGAGTTTTCTTGGACTCTTTCTTTACCTATTTTCCAATAATTTATATGAGATTGAAATTAGTTGATCATGACCTGGTGGATTTTTGTTTAAAAAGTTTATTTATGGCCTGTGCAATTTATTTTTCTAAGATAGGTTGATATTAATTTTATATCTTCTCCCCTCTTAGTTTAAGCAGTTTCTATTTTTGTAGTCATTCTTCCATCATGCTTTCATTAAAATTGTTGACATGTGCTTTGGCAGAATAGTTCTGAATAACTGCTTTGATTTTATATTGATTAGTGGTATATTCACCCTTTTAATTCTTGATGTTACTGATGTCTTTTTCTTCTGTTTTTTAAACTATATTAATCAATAATTGATCTATTTTCTGGATTTTTCATTAAACTAAATCCTTTTTCTATTTATTAATTAATTCAATATTTTGATATAAATTGTATTAATCTCACATGTAGATTTCATGATTACTTATTTGGTATTTTATTGGAGATTTTCGTTTCATTTTTTCCTTGTTTGTTCATTGCACACTAAATTCATTGACCTCATCTTTGTGTATGTTGATTGTAAGTATTTAGAGATTAAAAATTTTCACCTAATTTTTTATTTTTAGCAATCCATATTTTTGGTATGTTTTTTCATTATTATTATTTTCTATATAGTTAAATGGCTTGTTCTTTAACTGACTCATTCTTGAAGATTAGATTACTTACTCTTCAATTGATACTTTATCTGTGTTATTACTGTCCCTTATTAAACATGATTTATTGTGTCGTGATTTGAATTTGATGAATTAAGTATTTCTGCTTAAATACATTTAACAAAACTTTTTATTGTTATAATATATGATGAATTTTCTAAGATTATATTAATCTCCTTGAATGTATACAGATGGAAATTAAAAGTATAATGAAGTCAAAGAGATTAATAGAAAGTTAGATCTGCTTATCTAGAGAGAATAGAATGGGAATTTAAAAAAATACCATTTTCTCATTGGTACTTGGTACCTGCGCAAAATTCACCATATGTTAGGGTGTTAAACACTTTAGTTAAATGAATAAAAGAAGAAATACTAAATTCAAGTTCAGGATATAATGTGTATATATGCAATATACTTAGAGACAAAAGAGACCTTCATTTCACTCATAAAGAAACTGAGAATCAGAACCAATAAGTGGTTTGCCTGAAAGTCACATAGTTATTAGAAGAGCCAGTATTAAAACCCATCATCTAATTCACATCCATCTACCTTTCCCTGATTTACTGCATAATATTTATATACTACTATGAACAAAGTTCCCTATCATAATATATAATAAATAAATATGTATCTATTTGTATATTTATATGTATACATATAGTCAGTGATAAAATTATATTACAAGAATCCTTCATCCATATTGTACCTTAGGTATTTGTCTACCTGGGCTATGCAGACATCTTTGTGTCTGGTAATGACAATAAAACAAGCTTCGGGAATTATAGGATGCCAGATGAGGCATAACACCAGAGGAGGATACCTGGAGTACATGGATATGAGAGAAGTCAGGGGAGTTATTTGGAGTTAGTTCATAAACAGCAAAAGAGTTAAAAATAATTGGTGATACAGACATAACCACATAAAGAAGAGCAACTGAAGCTAAAATAAGCAACTAAAAGACAGTTTAGATAGCAAGAATAAAGGAAGACTAAGTAAAAAGTCCAAATCCAGACAATATTATTTACTATATCTATTATTATGATTCACTGTTATAAATGGAGAAAAACGGTGACCATATTTGTTTTGTATCAATGTTTTAGCTAATCATACCTTACAATCTCATAAAATGACTTATTAAAAGTATATATCAGGTAATGGAGGCATTCAATTCAAATCCACTCAATAACTATTTTGATGCAACTAGTTCATCCAAGTCATTATTCAGATACCTCTTAGAGACAAATATTGATATTTTTATGACAAAGTCATTAATTTCATTGATAATAATTTTCCTATAAATATAAGCATAGAAATATTTCCTGATTTTGTGTGAAGTCTATAACAAGTTCTATGGCCAGAAGACTTTCCATTATGAGTAGACTCATGAAGAGAATCTCTGAATTTAGCTACTTTATTCCTCATGCATCGGGCATAAAATTAGTAGTCAAAGCAGTCTTTTTAATATCCCAGTAAATAGCTGCATGTAATATATAGAATGGAATAATTTTAAGTTACAAAAATAAAAATATACATTTACCTGAAGATTTTTATATTGATTATGTATATTGATGATTTTTAATTGATAAATTTTTGATAATTTTAGAACTCACCAAGACGATACTATTTTTCTACATTTCTTAAATAAAAATGATTAAAAATTCTAAAAAATGCTGAAAATGAGATCTGTCATAATGGAAAATCTTCTGGCTATCATAATTGTTATGGACATCACACAAAAACATAAAAGATTTCTACGTCATAACTAAGGATCTTATAGAAGTGTATGAGGCACTGAGATAATTGACTTGACTAATGTCACCCAAACATTTCAGTCAGAAGCAACACTAGAACCCAGAACTTCCAGACCCTGAGCCTGACTCTCAGGCCACATTATTGCAGCTATAACTATATTTCAGAATAAATGTAAATGCCAGAAGAGAAATCCTGGGAGGCATAGTATTTTTATTTCCAATAAATAGTAACATTAATTCCAATTAATAACCAATAATGATTACCTATTCCTTACCAGAAATCCAGAAAATTCGGTCAATCAGATCAGAGGAGCTATAGTAAGCAGAACACCTAGTTCTCTATCTTTGGACACAAATAACATTCCCACAAGTACACACAGAGAACCAGATTTATATTTTCAGAAGGTGGAGTCTTGGCAGAGAAACCGATGGGCATAAAAAACAAAAACATTCTGAAAACAGTCCTTCTGAGCCAAGAAATGTAACCAAGTTTAACCCCAGATGCAATGATTGAGTACTAAGTTTTTTTTTGTTGTTTTTTGTTTTTATTAAAAAGACTGATCAGAAACAAAGACAGGATTTGGCAAGATGATGTGTTCTTCTCATAATGTATTTTGGTCTCTTATATGTGCTGATATTTGGTCACTATGTACCATGGTACCCCAACTCTTCTGCTTAGCTGGGAAGGGTAAATCCCCCCACCACTAGCTTCCCAGATATTAGTTTATTTGATTAATATTTTAATAGGATAGTCAAAAGCTGGGCAAAGAGACAGATAAACAGCTCCCTTTGGGTCATCTATCCATAGTGTTTGTGGGGCACTCTGGAAAATTATCTAGAGGAAAGGAATTGACTTCTCTTTCACCATTATCTCTTCTAAATCCCTCCCTTCAAAAGATATCTTATCAGTATTACTTCAGTACCACTCCCATTTTTTTATCTGCTGACTAAAGCATTGAATGAAGAAAAGGCATTAGAGATCACTTATTAAAAGCTTTTTATGTCACAAATATGAAAAATCAAGTCTAGAAAGAAGAAACAATTCATCCAAAGCTTCAAGATTACTGGAATTATTACACTAAAGTTAGAAGTATAGAATGTTATAGAAACAATGCTTGTTTTAGTCAGAAGACAGCCCCTGTCATCATATCAAATAGTGTAAACTTGACTTAAAGTGTGAATTGTATGGGATTAGTTATTACTATTAGAGATTTGTTATTGATCAGAACTAGAAAGAATAATGAACTCCATTGTGTTTCCAGAAAGGAGGGAGAAGACTTAGGATTCCTAATTCTCTTCATGTTCATGAAAGGTGAAAGAATTTAAAAACTAAAGTAATGGCTCATAAACCTTTGCTGATATCCTGACTCCTAGGATATACATTAGAAATGTTGAGGAATTTCCCCTTGGTTGACACCTGCAACTCCTTCTTGGTTAAACTGAATTACCGGGTTCTAGAAGAGAGGGATCATTCATCCTTGGTATTGTGTAAAAACCTCATATATACATGTTTGTTTGTTTTTTATTTCAGTTTATTTGATTGGGTCTCTTTACTTTTATTAAATGCATTCATAATGATACTGATATTTAGCTGAATAGGAGTAAAGCTTTGTATACATGACATTAGGGTGCTCCTTTCACATTAAGGAATAACAATTAAAAGTTTTAGCTTGACCTTGAAAAAGTGTTAATTTTTCAATAATCTTTCACATTTTATAGATAGTATATATTTGCATATATATGTATGTATGTATATGGCAAGCTTAGTAGTTAGAATATTGGGCTTAACACTAAAAAGTCTTATCTTCCTGAGTTCTAAGACCCTTATTTTGACTTAGTTTGACTTTAGGCAAATCTCTTAACCTTGTTTGCCTCAATTGCCACATCTATAAAATGAGGTGGAAACAAAAGCAGTGAACTACTTCACTGTTTTTGCCAAGACAACCCAAATGGTGTTTCTAGGAATCAGAAATGATGAAAGAAAGAAATATGTTCATATAAACACACACACACACACACATTTTCCCTTATTTTCCATCTTCATTTTTCTAGATGATTAGTTCTATTAGGGAACAAGAGAGATAGTCACCTTATATGTGACACAGAAGACTGAAAAATAAAAATCCCATCAGATTGCTAGCTTTAGTTTATAACATCAGACTTGTTATTCTGACAATTCATGAAGGATCTCCTTGTCTGAAGGGATGATAAGTGGGGCTGATAGGTAAGAAGGAACCAAGAAGTCATTAAAAGACAAATGTGGTCACAAAACAATGGACTGGGTCATAGGGACACAGCATTTTTCTTGTGAATTGCTCTTGATAAAATCTAGTCAGCCCATTACCAGAGGCATAACAGGACAGTATAGATTCCTTTGAGTACCAGGTAGATTGAAATTTCTTAGTCAATTCGTTCCTTCTTACAATCCCCAATGATTATAACCTTCGTCATCTCACACAATACCGGGAACAAAGATATTCTGCTCAAAAAAAGCAATAAAAATCAAAGCCTGAACGGAGTGACTTTTCTGAAAGCAATAGATGATTTCCCACAATGACTTTATGAGGCTGTTGGATTTGCATGACATCACCACTCTTCCTCAAGGTCAGAGATTATGACATTCATCCTCTAATCTCTTCTCCTTTATAAGACTTTCCATATAACTCAGAATTTGGCTAGAGGAATGCTATGGGCAAGGCTGGTCTGGATTGGATTTTGTGTCATTGTAAAGATAAGAAATTAACCTAGAAATTATTGGGAAACCCTTTTGAAATTACATGGCAGCAAATGAATTTTCCCTTCATTTTTGACATTTTTTCACATATTGCCAATTATATTATAATTAATTTGGGAATCCCAATTAGTGATGTACATCCCATTAGATTCCATCTTACTCCAAGGGAAGTAGATTGGGAATTGGGGCACATATATAGGGCCTCAACACGTGAATCTGATATCCATGACAAGCAATATAGTATTCTGTTACAGGGTGAGGGGGAAGATGGGATTGTTCATTAAATGAGCTGCTGATAAGAGCAAATTAGTGTTATCAGAATCAATATCAAAGGTAATGGCGAGGCTAAGTACACATTACAGTGGGGCACATGATTAGAGAATGTGATCTCTAGAGAATGTGATAGAAGAGTATGCAACAAAGGAGAAAGAGTCAGAGAGGCAAAATACAAGTAATTCATGGTAAATGGTATCTAAAAAAACATAGTTTATCAGTAGTAAAATGGTATCTAATAATCTTAGCTAGAGAGTATCAAGGAAGGGAGAATGACTAACAATGCCAAAGGCTGATGTGAGGTCAAAGAATGAGGATTGAGGAAAGGCCAGTGTATCTGTCAACTAGATCAATCTGATCAGTAGAATATTTGGCAGGAGAAATTTTGAGGGAAAATTAGAATGTAGATTATAAGGGAATGGGAGAAGAGAATGTAAATGATCCTTCAGTAGATGTTTTTTTAATTAATTTAGCTGCAAAGAACAGGATGGTTGTTTAGGAAAGAAGGATTAATTACGGGAGGTTTTTTTCTGGAGTGGATCATATATCTATATTTGTAGGCAATGGGGAACAAAACAGGAGACAGAGAAAGATTGAAAATAAATGTTCAAATAAAAATTTTTTTAAAGTTCAAGTAAAAAATAGATTTCCTACAAACTCATAATTATAAAAAAACTTATCAAAGGAAAAAATGAGGTAGAAATGAAAGAAAACTATAATAGGGTTATAATAATTCACTCAGTTTAATTAGTATCTATCAATTATCAGAGTAAAGAGATAAAGTGATAAAGTGATCTCTAATCTAAGCAGCCTAAAAAATACTGAATCTACACATATTGGGCTTCCTTGCAATTTTGATTCTTTGGTTTTTGTCTTTCATATTCAAAGGGGACCAAAATGATATCACTGGTGATGTCTTTTGACTCACACATGAATTAGATTGCAGTGAGGCAGAGTTAAACAAGGTTCACAGCCTCTCTCCTCCAGAGACATCAAATTACTGTAGCAAGAAAAAACGTCAAGATGACTGGTGATGGCTTTGGATGCAGTGGATGACCTTAACTTCTTTGATACATAATCAAGTTCTTAGTATTCCACAGAGCCAACTTCATGGCCATTTCAACAAAATGTTATAATTTCCCCTTTGGGTAAGAGAAGTCTTCGTGTACCTCAGATAGACATCTTCCTAAGTCTTCAACAATTTTGAGGTTGTCAGTTAGCCTCAACCTAGTTTAGTCTGCCTGTTGAGATATTTTGCTGGAATGCAATCACTGCAAATTTTATAGATTTTTTCAGCTACAAGAAAGAAAAGGGTGGCAGATGGACACACATAAAGAAAAAAAGTTCTTAAAAGAACTCAGGAAGCCCTGAAAACAGAGCTACTAGTCTTCTCTGAAAACCACATGCCAAGTAGGGAAATATGGAAGCCACAGGCAAATTTTATTAAAACTATATACTTATTAAAATATATGAAGTATAATACAATATTACGGGCAATTTTCCTTCATAAAATACATCAGTACATTATGAATTCTGTTTTTCACAAAGTGAATATGAAACAAAGCTGGGAGTATTGGGCAATGCTAGGTTGCTCAATGGATTGAGAGGCTGGCCTATAGAGAGGAGGTCCTAGGTTCAAATTTGATTACAGACAGTTCCTAGCTATGTGACCCTACAATTGGGTAATTGAAATATTACTGCATTGTGTCCTACAAACATGTAAGATAGAAATTATTTTAATTGGACCCTAATAGAAGGGCTTATTGTGAATTGATTCTTATTTACTCAAAATTCTGTATACATGGATTTTTGATATTTTGATTCTGATTTTGGATTTTTCTTTCTCCCAAAAAGTTTAATTTTCCTTCCATTTTTTATGTTTTATTTTTCTTTTGATAATTGACTCATACGCCCCATAACTTGGATCTCTTCAATTTTCTTTTCCCCTCTAATTGCTATTGCTAGCATTTCTAATACAATATTTAATATTAATGGTGATAATTAGCACCCCTGCTTCACTCCTGATCTTACTGGGAATGCATCTAACAGATTCCCATATCAGATGATACTTCCTGATAATTTTAAAGAATTACTCATTATAATTATGAGAAAATGTCATTTTATTCCTATATCTTCTAGTGTTTTCAATAGGAATGTGTGTTTATGTCTTATGTTTATGACAAAAAAGTCAATGACTTTTTTGCAGCTATTGAGATAATTATGTGATTTCTATTAGTTTGGTTGTTGATATGGTTAATTGTGTGGTTAGTGTAATGGAGAAGGTTTGTAGTTGGTAAAAGAAACAGGATCTAGGAGAGACAGGTGATTTTTAAAATTGGCTCAGAGAGAGGACAGAGGGTTTGAAGAATTTCCCCCTTTAGCCTTCTGTCCTCATTGGCTGCTCTCACAGATTGGGTCTTGTCCCCTTCCACTACTAGGGCCTAAAATGTTTGGTCCTGGGAAGATTTCTCTTCTCCTGAAGCTGTTTTACTCACATTTGAATCAAATTTAGGAAAGGATAATCACTTTAATGTAAATTAATTCAATATGGGTAATTCAAAGGAATGGCTAGCAGGGGAAAGAATGGAAAATGAAAGTGGGGAAAAGGTGGGTTGCTTTCTCTCTAACCCCTTTCCCCTCCCTCCTCAAGTGTGAGGGGAACTCAGGCTTTGGCAGCCTGAGCCCCCTGAGAAAGAGTCAGGTTGACTGACCCTGGGTTTGGCCCCCTGGCCACAGTTCAGACCCAGGGCAACAGGAGCTGATATAAAGTCTGACAGAGACTCAAAATGTCTTTTCTCAGGTTTCTCTTCAGTAGTCTTTCCAATTGGGAAATGTTGGGCATAAGGATTTCCAGTCATTAGCAGAAAAAAGGTGGGTAACCCTCTGGAGAAAGTCTTAAAAAGTCCTTTCTCCTCAGCTTCTCAAAACTGAGAGACCAAATGCTCTTCAGAAGTAACCTTCTGGCTTCACAAGATTCCAATCTCCTGGGGCCTCTCCCCTGATGAGGAGAAAGATTCAGCCTGGAACTCTTCCTTTACTGCCAGCCTCTGTCATATTAGTTTTCCTAATATTAAATCATCCATGCATTTCTGGTACAAATCCTCCCTGGTGATAGGGAATAATCATTGTGAGAACTTGCTATAGACTTTTTACTAGTATTTTATTTAAGATCTTGCATCTATGTTCATTATGGGGATAGTTCTATAGTTTTCTTTTTCTATTTTTGGTCTTCCTGAATAGGGAATGAAGACCATGTTTATATCATGAAAAGAATTTGGAAAGACTTCTTCTTTGCCTATTTTGTCAAATAGTTTGTAGAGTATTGGGAGTAATTGATCTTTAAATGTTTGATAGAATTCACATGTGAATCCATCAGGAAATGTTTGATAGAATTCACATGTGAATCCATGTGGCCCTTTTGATTTTTTCTTAGGGAGTTCCTTGAAGTCTTGTTCAATTTCTTTGTCTGAGATGGGATTATTTAACTGTTGTATGTCCACTTCCATTAATCTGGGAAATTTATATTTTTGTAAATATTCATCCATTTCATCTAGGATGCCATATTTATTTCCTTATAATTGGGCAAAATATTTCTTAATAATTACCTTAATTTCCTCTTCATTACATGTGATATCACCATTTATATTCATAATACTGTTAATTTGGTTCCCTTCTATTTTTTAATTGGATTAAATAATATCTTATCTATTTAATATTGGATTTCCAAAATACCAGTTCTTAGTCTTATTTATTGCTTCAATAGTTCTTTTGCATTTGATTTTATCAATTTCACCTTTGATTTTTAGGCTGTCCAAATTGCTCTTTCTCTGAGGGTTTTTAATTTGTTCTTTTTCGAATTGTTTAAGTTGTAAGCCAAATTCATTGATCTCTTCGCTCTTCATTTTGTTGATATAGGCAATCAGAGATAAAAATTTTCCCCTTTGTATTGCTTTTATATTATCCCAAAAAAATGTGATATGTCATTTCTTTATTGTCATTCTCTTTGATGAAATTAGTAATTGTTTCAAAAATTTGTTCTTTAACCCACCAGTTTTGGAGAATAAGATTATTTAATTTACAATTAATTTTTACTTTGCCTCTTACTAATTAAATTTTTTTCACATAATGATCTGAAAAAGTTGCATTCATTCTTTCTTCTATTCTGTATTTTTTAATGTTTTGGGTTTTTTTTTTTTTTTTTGCACAACTACATGGTCAGTCTTTGTGAATGTTCCTTGTGATACTGTAGCATATTTTTTTTTTCTAACCACAGGTATGCAAATGATAAGCAAAACATCAAAACTATAAAAAAGAGATTTATTATGAGAGGGTCTATCCCACAACAAATCTGGAACCCTGGTCATGACCAGGGGACCCCCAAAACTGGGAGAGGCATTCCTTTATATCCCAAAGAATTAGACAACTTTTATACCACTAATAGTCATAGCCCTCAAAAATAGAGACACCCAGAAGCAAATAAGCATTGGTTAAGTCTGGTAGGAATCACTCCTTATTTGTCCATAGGTTAGTTCAACTAGGAAGCACCCCTTATTTAGTGAAAGAAATCTTTTATCCGTGAATTAAAAATCACTTAATGGAAAGGAGGGAAGCAGTGATGCCTGGGATAATAGAGGGTAGTAATGAGTGTTACCAGGTTCTGAAATAATGGGCAGGCATCCTGATACATAATAGATAATAAGTTATGGTGCCTGATAGAGCAACATTGAAGGGTGGGGCTGGCAGTTGTTCCATAATGCAAAACTTTACTACCTATACCATAATATTCACAAAAGCCTGCTACAATCATGACTTATGCTGACTATATTAGAATTACAAATACAATTATCTCAAGACAACTGATAACATTAAAATTGAATCTTCATTTTATAGGGGTAAGGAGACTTTTCTCCCACACTTCTAAAAAGAAGGTGTATTCCTTTTTATTCCTATTTACTTTTCCCCAGATATCTCTTAACTCAAATCATTATAAATGATTCTAAATCATTTCTTGCTTCTTGCTTCTTTATTTTTTGGTTTGATTTATCAGGATCTGTTAGAAGAAAGTTGAGGTCTCCCACTAGTATAGTTTTACTTATCTATTTCCTCCTCAAATCCCAAGAGTTTCTCCTTTAAAATTCTGAATGCTTTACCATTAGGTGTAAACATTTTGAGTAATGATATTTCTTCATGGTCCATACTGCCTTTTATCAGAAGGCAATTTCTTACTGATCTCTTTTAATCAGATCTACTTTTACTTTTACTTTGTCAGAGATCATGATTTTAACTCCTAAATTCTTTTTCTCAGTATATTTCAAATAAATTCTGCTTCAACTTCTTACCGTTACACTGTGTGTGTCTACATGACTCATGTGTGTTTCTTATAGAAAACATATGATATTATTTTGGTTTTTAATCCAATCTGCTATCTGCTTCCATTTTGTGGGTGAGTTCATCCCCTTCAACATTCAGAGATATGATTACATGTATAGTTCCCACCAATTTTATTTACTTTATTATTCCTACCCTATCTTTCCGTATTTTTTTCTACAGGAGTGTTTTACTTTTAATCAGTCCCCTTTCTCTCCACCCTTATTTTACTTCCTTCACAACTCATCCCTTCTAATTACCCTTCTATTTCTCTTTAAGATCTATTCATTGATCCCCACCCAAACCTTTCCCTCCCTTTGGTACCCTGCCTCAACCCTCCCCTTCCCTTTCTACTTTCCTGTAAGATAAGATTCTATACCTCAAAAACTCTGGCTGTTCTTCCATCTGAGAACTGATTCCACTGAGAGGAATGTTTACATATTACCTATTAACACTTTCTTCCTACCCTTCCATGAAAGTATTCCCCTCCTGCCATGCCCTCCTTTATGTGGAATAATTTAAGCTATTATAATTCTTTCTTAGTGTTTTTCTTGGTGTCATCCTTTTTTGTCTTTTATGTAATGGACAGAAGTTAAAGCAGAATGAGCAAAGTGGGTCTCCTTCTAAATACACTGTGAAAGGTAGGAAGAGAAAAGGGATTTCCGTGTTATTTGAGACAAAACCAAACAAGAAAAAGTGCAGGCTGACCAACACCACTTACCCACCCCACCTACTTCACCTAACACAGAGTCAGGACCCAGGCAACTTCCTGAATTCTATAAGGTGGGAAACACTAAAGCAAAAGCACTATAAACCTACACCTTTCTGGGCAAAACACTGAAAAGCTTGCTATATCATAAACAACAATAACAAAAAAAAAATAACAATACATCACAGACCTACCCCCTGGAAATCCCATGTTTTGGTGTTGGGGGTTCAAGTTCTAGACCACTGGCTTCACTCTGGAACAGCTTTAGTGGCAGTAGTGGCAGCTGTAGCAACAGCAGCAGGGTCAAGGAAGATAACCTAAGGACCAAATATTGCTAAGGGGAATACGCTAAAAGAAAAATACTGAAGACCTACCCCTTGCAATCCCAGGCACTGGAATGGAGGGTCAGAGCTTAATAATACTGGGCTTTGTGAAGATGGAATTTAGCTATTCCCTATTTGTAAAAATGAAGATACTTAGTTTAACAAAATCAGGTATGTCTTGGGAACTTTAAAATTGCTCCACCCTACTTAGACAATACTTTAGGGGAAGATACAGTGGTCATCTACTGATTGAACAATGAAGGTACCTTATAGTGAACCTTTTAAGCTAAGTCTATTTTTGGATCTTAATACAAAAAGATGTTAAGTAACTATCAAGGTTAAATTAGTCACAAAAAGTTCAAGTAACTAACAAAAGGTGAACTTAACAAAGAAGTGTTCAGTAACTCTAAAGATATAATTTAATCAAAAGAAAATGAGAACTAAAAGTATGAGCAGTCCTGGAGAAATGCCTTTGATGTGATTGGTAGATGTGAAAATTTAGAGCAGGAGACACAAGGGTGAATGATGCATATATTTTGATCACTTCCTCTCTCTGGCACCTTTTGCTGTGGAGAATTGGCTCTTAGCAGCATGCTGGGTCTTTCAACATCTTAGCATGGCTAAAAACTATTGTCTGATACAGTGGTGAGTTTCTGGCTGAGTTTCCCTTCTTTATTTTTCCAACTTTATCCCCTTAGAAGCCTCTATTCTTCTTCAGAGACCTAGAGGTGGGAATTTTAAACTCCCCCTGGCACAGGCCAGGTAGGAGAAATCCTATATCCTCTTCCCTCCTCATTAAATTCCTTCCCTCTATATTAAATTACCATAAATTTCCAGACTGACTTGGGTATTTTATTTGGGATTTTCCCCAGTGACCAAATAAATCTAGATTTTAAGTCACTACCCTAAAAATATCTTGACAGCTTCCTCAGCCCTCTGAAAGAGAAGTTAAGAGAGCCCCAAGATAAAGTCCTGAGAGATAGAAGCTAAGATAAAAATGACAAGCAACATGCTGGAGTCCCCTTCTTGAAGGGGAAAATGAGTAAACAACACCAAAGAAAGCTCTCAATGCTGGAAAATTTCTGTGGATAAGAAAGAACAAAAAACAGAAGCCAAAACACAAGTTGAAAAACAAACAAACACATGCAAAATATATAAAAAAGGGAATCTGATCACAAGCTCTGGAGAAACTGATAAGGAGTTCAAGAAAAAACTAAGAGAGATAGAAGGAAAATGAAAAGAAGAGTGGGAAAAATGGAAAAATGTAACAAGAAAATAGCAGCGTAAAAGGCAAAATTCATCAAATGTAAAGAAACACTGAAATAAAACAACATAATAAGAACACTAAAAAATAAGAATTGATCTGCTGAATGAACAGGCAAAGAAGTCTAAAGATGAAAAGAGTGCCATGAAAAGCAAAATAGTCCAAATCAAAAAGGAGAATGAAAAAATCATGCATGAAAATTGGTATTTCAAGACTAGAATTGGGGAAGTTGAAGCTAATGGTTTCATGAGACATCAGGAAATGAGAAAACAAAATCAAAAGAAAATAGAAGACAAAATCATTCAATTTCCCATTGAAAAAACAACTGATGAGGGAAATAGGTGGAAGAGAGAAATTTGAGAATTATTTCACTACTTGAAAACAATGACAAAAAAGGCTATACATCATATTACAAGAAATTATCTAAGAAAATTTCCCTGATACTCATGAACAAAGAAGAAAAACAGATGTTGAAAGAATCCACAGATTCTACATTTAATTCTCAAATGACAACTTCCATGAGTCTTATGTCTGAGTTCAAGAGCTTCCAAGCCAAGGAGAAAACACTGCAACTAGACATGAGGTAACAATTCAGATACCACAGAGCCCCAGTCAGGATTACACAAGATATGGTAACCTCCCCACTGAAGGACCTCAAAGCTTAGAATATGATATTCCATGAGGGAAGAGAATTTGGTCTAAACCCATGCATTACCTACTTATCAAAATTGACTATATACTTCCAAGGTTAAGTATGGGCTTTTAATAAAATAAAAGATTCCAAAGCATTCACAGAGAAAAGATCAAAATTAAAGAGAAAAATTGATGCCCAAGTATAAAATTCAAGAGAATCATAAAAAAGTAAATAAGAAAGAGAAAAAAAATAAGGGTTTCAATAAGTTGAAGTTGATATTGAGCTAAAAGGAATAATGAACAGGAGGAATTCTATGTGGACTGGAATGACCTCCAAGAATTTAATCAGAGTGAAAGGATCAGAAACAGGAGAATTTTGTATACAACGACATATATACTTTGGCACAATTGGATATAATACACTTCTCTACTAGCAGCAATGAAATGATCCAGGGCAATTCTGAGGGACTTATGAGAAAGAATGCTATCAACATGAAGAGAAAGAACTGTGGTAGTAGAAACACAGGAGAAAAACATATGATTTATCACTTGTTTGCATGGTTACATGATTGGGGGTTTTGGTTTTAAAAGATTTCTCTGTTATAAAAATGAATACTATTGATATAGGTGTCAAGTAATAAGTCATGTATAAATCAGTTGAATTGCTTGTCAGATGTGGAAGAGGAAGAGGGGAGGAAGAGAAAATAAATCATATAACCCTAAAAAAATATTTTGAGATTTTTTAAATTGTGACATATTCTGAGGCAGTTGGGTGACCCTGTGGGTAGGGTGCTATGGTTGTTATCAAGAAAATCTCCATTTACATCAGGCCTTAAATACTCACAAATTGTGTGATTATTGAAATATTATAGAAACTATCTCTGTTTCCTCAAATTTACAACAGTTATAAAACGATTTGCACAAATTCTGATATAAAATGAGATGATTAGTAAATAAGTCCCTGAGATATAGCAGGTACTTGGAAAATGTTATTATTCTTATTATTATTACTATTGTTGTTTTTGTCACTATTACTTTAATTAGTTCCTTTACCACTTAAATGATGTTTTCTGAGTTAATCACCACATAAACTGCATATGATAATTCTAATATCTCTGCAAATGTATTAATTGTTTTATCGTTCTTCTCTTATTGCTCTAACTAGCTCTCATAGAGCTCTGGCCTATACTGGACAGAGAAGAAGAGAAGATCCACATTTTAAGTCTGTACTTGCTAATTCAGATGATATAGATTTTATTCATAAGCATATGCTTATTTTGTATTACAAAAATTTCTTCCTATGCTTATTGTTTTCAAAATTCATAAATACTGCATTCAAAGAACTTTTGCTTATATTCATATAGTTGTAGCTTAAATTGTTTTATCATTATTAAGTGTTATCAATAATCAATATTAATTAATATTAAAATGTTAATAAATATTCAAAATATGTTCATTGATTTCATAATGTTAAACTGTTCTTCTAACTTCAATTAGTCCTACTTGGCTATGGCAATTGAAGTATATTTGAAAAAAAATTTAATAGTCTATTTACCAAATTTTTGCTAAAAACATTTGTATAGATATTCATAATTGATTTTTGGTTTTGTTTTATAGTTTTCTTTTCCCACCTGATTTGATAGGTGTACAAGATATTCAGACAAGATTGGCACCTCTTCTGGGAAGGACTCTTCAAGTGTTTTTCAGGATGTTCATCCATCCACTTTCAACATCCATCTTTCACCCAACTGTCCCTATGGCAAGCATATCAGCCATACTCTAGTAAAATCATCTCAGCAGATGAACTAAAATCAAGTGATGGTAATCCACAGACCTCAAATCCTTCAGTGAGATTGAAGAATGTCTACCAAAAATATATGCAGACTTTCCCTTGCAGAATGGGCAGATGGGAATATTGTTTTTCTAAAGTCCATATAAAACCAACTGTGGAAGTGTTATAAGGGAGGGAGATCTTGTGGTATTAAAAGAGATAGTTGATCAGGATTTTGCATATCCTGATCCCACAAGGTACCTCCCTATGAGTGTATTAGAGGGTTGGTTTGGGTATTATGCTGAAAAAGTTGATAAAAAATGCCCAGAAGGTAGAAGGAGAATGAGATAGATTCCCCCCTTCAGTCTCCTTCAAATATGTCTCTCCACTCACCTTGTCTTTACTCCCCTCTAATAGCTGGTTTTATAGATGAACCTCTTCTCTTGGAAGAGAGACAAAGCAGCTCTCTTCCTCTTCCACTATGACTAGGAAGTCAATTTAGGATAAATGACAACTTTATTCTAACAATTCTGGTTAGGAATAAATTAGAAAGATTTCTGAAGGTTAGGGTCTATAGGAAAGAGGGGAAAGGAAATCCGTGTCTGTCTCAAATCTCCCTTTCCCTCCCTCCAAAGTTGAGAAACTCAGGCTTGCCAGTCTTGTCTCTGAGAGTTCAGGTTTTGTGACCCCTGGTCTCTTGTCATAACAGAGCCAATGTCCAGACCCAGGGTGTCCCAGGAGCTGTATGAGACCTTCTTACGCTGTTTCTTATTCTTCTCAGATTTCTGCCACGCCTCTTGGTATATTGGGTGGGGGGTTAAATTCAATGAGGGATTTCTTATGGCTCAGGATTCAGTCTCTGATCAGACCATCACCTTTGCTATCTCAAGATGGAGAGAGACCAACTACATCTCCCTGGAATCTCTCTTCCTTCCAGATTCCAAGCCTTCTCAACCACCCCCCATTGTGAATGGAAACCTTTGCATTCCTTCCAGGCTCTGTCCTTCAAAGTCTCTGGATTATTCTTCTATCACATGAGGAAGAAAGCAAAGATGGATACACTCTCAGCCCTAGGCCAATACAATCAGGTGGGGAGGATAACACTATTATGTGGAAGAGAGACCCTGAAATAAATGTTGTAATGGGTTTCAAGGATTTGACAGACCATGCCAGAGAGGGCAGTTCTCTCCACTGGCTGAGAGCACGGCTGGCATCACCCTCAACCGAGGCCAAAGAGATAGATCTGACTCCGGGTTAGAATAACAGTTGTTTATTCAGGGAGATGTTAGGGAAGGCTATTAGATAGGAAGGTTGAGGAGAAATCCTTATCTCTAAAGATGGCTACCTTGAAATCCCCTTCTGTCTTCCCTTGTTAAGACTCTGCTTAGCCAAGCTAAACCCACTCACTACTGCTCTCTCTAACCGTGGATCCACTTGCCAAGATGTCTAATCCTAACTAAAACCCACTCAGGGGTTAGTTTGTTAGAATAGATTTGTAGTGCAAGAAATCCAGAGTTGAAGTGGTCTTGTTCACCTCTGAGAGGGAAACCCCTCAGAGGCTCCCTTAAGCAGTTCAAATTTCTTCCCCCCTTCAGGATAGCTCTTCATATTCAGTAGTAGAGAGGAATCAGGTGGCAACTTCAGTTGATGACAGGAATGGAACCAGGATGGATTGGGAACATGTTAGAGATGACCAGGAGTTCAGAGTTGAATTCTAGAGTTGGCTTCAGCCCTCAAGACTTCAACTGGTTTTCCCAGCTTGACCCTTGAATACTCCAGCCCCTTCCTTCCAGAATTCTAAACAAGTTTACCCCTGATTGTGTAAGTACATCAAATGTCATTCCCTTTTGCTGCCAACCTGAATTTCTTCCTCTAAATTCCTTATCACAGAAGAGAGTGTAGAAAGCTTAGAACAAAGACATGAAAGACATCCTAGGTCATCCAGTCAATCTTTTGGCCATTTGTCTTATATCTGGACTCTAATGATTCATAAAGAGAAAGTGGGGCTGAAGATTTTCTATAACTTGACATCACTTAAATCTAATTCCTACAAGATTAATGCCATCTCTTGATGCTATTGATCTTTATATAATAAAAAGTACAAAAAATAACCTAGGTTAGATATTAGTTTTCTATGATAATGCCTCAATTTTGTATAGAGGTGATCCTTGATATTTGAAGGCTTTATGAGCAAGGTCTGGAAAATACTACCAAGACAATGAGGCTTTCAGTAGAGTCCCATGAATGAATTGCACTTATATGTTTATGACTTAGCCACATTTAGGGATGAGAGGATAATTGCTGAAGAACTAACAGGAAATGAATAATTGGGCCAGAGGAACTCTAAAGACCATAACTAAAGCTAGGTATAGGGAGACTTCAAATTATCAATAGAAGAAACAATCACAGCAGTGAAATTCTGGAATAGGATGAAGTGTTGAATAAAACAGGAAGAATAACAAGATCCAGGATTTCCTCAATATAGGGAAAGTCAAGGTGAGGAATCCTTATCTCGCAATTCAGTTTGAATTTTATCACTTGAATTCTAATAAAATGGAATGTCTACCCTTTGATCCAGCCATAGCACTGCGGGGTTTGTACCCCAAAGAAATAATGGACCAAAAGATTTGTACAAAAATATTCATAGCTGCGCTCTTTGTGGTGGCTAAAAATTGGAAAACAAGGGGATGCCCTTCAATTGGGGAATGGCTGAACAAATTGTGGTATATGTTGGTGATGGAATACTATTGTGCAAAAAGGAATAATAAAGTGGAGGAATTCCATGGAGACTGGAACGACCTCCAGGAAGTGATGCAGAGCAAGAGGAGCAGAACCAGGAGAACATTGTACACAGAGACTAATACACTGTGGTATAATTGAATGTAATGGACTTCTCCATTAGTAGTGGTGTAATGTTCCTGAACAATCTTCAGGGATCTAGGAGAAAAAACACTATTCATAAGCAGAGGACAAACTGGGAGTAGAAACACCGAGGAAAAGCAACTGCCCAACTACAGCGGTTGAGGGGACATGACAGAGGAGAGACTCTAAACGAACACTCTAATGCAAATACTAACAACATGACAATGGATTCAAATCAAGAACACATGTGATACCCAGTGGAATCACGCGTCAGCTATGGAGGGTGGGGGGGAGGAAAAGAAAATGATCTTTGTCTTTAATTAATAATGCTTGGAAATGATCAAATAAAATATTATTTTTAAAAATGGAATGTCATAACTTATCCAAGGTTTCACAGTGAATATGTGTCAGAGGAAGAAATAGAATGGAGGCCTTCCATGACTTCAGTGTGACCTCTCTATTAATGATTCAACATTGCATCTCCTCCATTAAAATTATTAAAATTCCTGAATATGTTTTATCATATAGAAATTTCATTTCTTTTTTTAAATAATTTTTGAGCATTTCCAAGAATTATTCATTAGAGACAAAGATCATTTTCTTTTCCTCCCCCCCCAGCCGACACATGATTCCACTGGGTTTCATATGTGTTCTTGATTCGAATCGATTTCCATGTTGTTGGTATTTGCTCTTGATTGTTCATTTAGATAGAGTCTCTTCTTTGTCATTTCCCCTCAGCCTCTCTAGTCAAGCAGTTGCTTTTCATCAGTGTTATTACTCCCACAGTTTATCCTCTGCTTGTGGATAGTGTTTTTTAGATGCCTGCAAGTTGTTCTGGGACATTGCATTGACCCTAATGGAGAAGTCCATTACCTTCAATTGTACCACAGTGTATTAGTCTCTGTGTACAATGTTTTCCTGGTTCTGCTCCTTTCACTCTGCATCACTTCCTGGAGGTTGTTCCAGGCTCAATGGAATTCTTCCACTTTATTATTTCTTTTACACAATAGTATTCCATCACCAACATATACCACAATTTGTTCAGCTATTCCCCAATTGAAGGGCATCCCCTCATTTTCCAATTTTTGGCCACCACAAAGAGCGCAGCTATGAATATTCTGGTACAAGTCTTTTTCCTTATTATCTCTTTGGGGTACAAACCCAGCAGTGCTATGGCTGGGTCAGACTGCAGACAGTCTTTTATCACCCTTTGTGCATAGTTCCAAATTGCCCTCCAGAATGGTTGGATCAATTCACAACTCCACCAGCAATGAAAAAGTGTCCCTACTTTGCCGCATCCCCTCCAGCATTCATTACTATCCATAGCTATCATGTTAGCCAATCTGCTAAGGGTGAGGTGATACCTCAGAGTTGTTTTGATTTGCATCTCTCTGATTATAAGAGATGTAGAACACTTTTTCATGTGCTTATTAATAGTTTTCATTTCTTTGGCTGAGAACTGCCTGTTCATGTCCCTTGCCCATTTATCAATTGGAGAATGGCTTGTTTTTTTGTACAATTGATTTAACTCTTTGTAAATTTGAGTAATTAAACCTTTGTCAGAGGTTTTTATGAAGATTGCCTCCCAATTTGTTGCTTTCCTTCTGATTTTAGTTATATTGGTTTTGTTTGCACAAAAGCTTTTTAATTTGATGTAGTCAAAATGATTTATTTTACATTTTATGATTCTTTCTATGTCTTGCTTGGTTTTAAAGTCATTTCCTTCCCAAAGGTCTGACATGTATACTATTCTGTGTTTGCCTAATTTACTTATAGTTTCCTTCTTTATGTCCAAGTCATTCAACCATTTTGAATTTATCTTTGTGTAGGGTATGAGGTGTTGATCCAAACCTAATTTCTCCCACACTGTCTTCCAATTTTCCCAGCAGTTTTTATCTAATAGTGTATTTTTGACCCAAAAGCTGGGATCTTTGGGTTTGTCATATATTGTCTTGCTGAGGTCACTTGCCCCAAGTCTATTCCACTGATCTTCCTTTCTGTCTTTTTGCCAGTACCAAATTGTTTTGATGACTGCTGCTTTGTAATATAGTTTAAGGTCTGGGACTACAAGGCCCTTATCATATGTGGTTTTTTTTTCATTATTTCCCTGGATATCCTTGATCTTTTGTTATTCCAGATGAATTTTATTATGTTTTTTTCTAAATCAGTATAGTAATATTTTGGGAGTTCAATGGGTATGGCACTAAAAAGATAAATGAGTTTGGTTAGGATGGTTATTTTTATTATATTGGCTCGTCCTATCCATGAGCAGTTAATGTTTTTCCAATTGCTCAAGTCTAGTTTTAGTTGTGTGGCGAGTGTTTTGTAGTTGTGTTCATATAGTTCCTGTGTTTGTCTCAGGAGGTAGATTCCTAGGTATTTTATTTTGTCTAAGGTGATTTTGAATGGGATTTCTCTTTCTAGTTTTTGCTGCTGAGCTGTGTTGGAGATGTATAGAAATGCTGATCTTATGCGGGTTTATTTTGTATCCTGCAACTTTGCTAAAGTTGTTCATTATGTCAAATAGCTTTTTGGTTGAATCTCTAGGATTCTTTAAGTAGACCATCATGACATTTAATTTCTTAAAATGAATAAAAATCACACCCAAGATTTATTTCTGCCTTAGAAAACCAAGTTTCCAAATGAATTTTTCCTTTATTAAGATAAGCATAGCATATTCCATGCATTTCAACTTCTCCCCTATTTAATACTCTCACTCATCTATACCACAGAATCTGAATGCACTCTTCTTTTCTGTCTCTGTTTGCTAACTTTTGCAGCATTTAAGACGTGGACGATCACAGAAGCCATATGGTGCATATGGTCTTGGACAATAACTGAAACAACGGCCACGCAAAAAGTTACATTGCAGAAAATTTTCAGGTTCCCCCATCCCTGTGGAAAGAACATGAATGTTTCAGAACATTTATTTACAGCCATAGAGAATTTATACTGGACTCTGAAACAGAATTGAGAGAATTTAGCCATAAGCCTTAGATTTTTTAATTTGATTTTTTTAACTTTTAAGATTTTTTTCAGTTACATGTAGAAAATTTGACAATTGTTATCTGACATCTTGTTATTCAGATTCTCTCTCTCCCAGACTTCCCACCTCCAAAAGGCAATAAATTGTCTGATATACATTATGACATTATTGTCCTGCAATACATATTTCTATATTCCTCATTCCATGAAAGAAGACAGGTATCAGACAAATAACTTAAAAAACCTCATGAACAGAATTAAGTGCTAAATGTCATATTTCATCTGTAGTCAAACACCAACATTTCTCTTATTAGTTATATAGATCATCCTGAGTCCCTTGGGGGTAATCTTGGAACCATGCTATCCTGACAATATTTCAGTACTGTGAAGTTGATCACCATAAAATATTTCTGTTATCATATATAATGTTTTCCTGGTCCTCACTTCATTTTGCATCAGTGCATAAAACTGTTTTCAGCTTTGTTTAAAGTCATCCTGTTCATCATTTTTGGTAGTGTTTGGTCCTTTTCCCTGATCTCTGATATCTTTACTATATAGACCCACAGTGCACATAATTCTATGATCCTTTGAGCTGGGTTCCATGTTGCTGTCTAGAATGGTTATATCAGTTCACAGTTCCACCAGTTGTATATCAGTGATCCAGCTTTTCTACATCTCCTCCAACATTTATTGGTTTCCTTTTTGGTCATGTTAACCATAAGTATGAGAGGTAAGATGTGATATCTTAGAGTTGTTTTAATTTGCATTTTTAATCAATACTAATTTGGAGCATTTTTTCCTTATTACAATAATAGCTTTAATTTCCATTATCTAAGAAGTGCCTATTTGTAACACTTAACTATATGTCAATTAGAGAATACATTGCATGCTTATGAATTGCAGTTATTTTTCTATATGTTTGAGAGAAGGGACCTTTGTCAGAGACATTTGCTATACTTTCCCTACACCCAATTTGTTATTTCCCTTCTAATATTGGTTGCACTATTTTTTCTCTGCTTTTTGTAAATTTCATATAATCAAAATTACTTATTTCATTTTTGTAATGTTTTCCATTTCTTGTTTGGTTATTAAATCTAACCAGCAAACTCTGCTGTGTTAATCTAATTTATTTATGATACCACCTTTATATTGAGAATAAATACCATTTTTGACTTTATCTTATTATATTGTTGGAGATGTTTGTCGATGCCTAATTTCTGCCATATTGTTTTCTAGCGTTTGCAGCAGTTTGTGTAAAATGGTGATTTCTTTTCCAAAGAGCTTGGATTTTTGTGTTTATCAAATAATGGGTTACTATGGTCATTAACTATTATGGTTTAATTATCTATACTACTCTCTTCCTTAAGAAATACAAGTTTATTTTGATAAATGCCCCTTTATAATATAGTTTGAGATCTGTTTTTCAATGGGCTTCTTTCCTTCAAATCTTTTCATTAATTTCTCTCACATTCTTGACATTTTGCACTTCCAGAAGATTTTTTGTAATTTTTTCTAGCTGTGTAAAATAATTTTCGGGTAGATTGATTATTATTTCAATGAACAATTAATTAATGAGGGCAGGATCATTTTATTGTATTGGTTTACCCTAACCACTAGAAAATAATGTTTTTACAATTGTTTAGATCTGACTATATTGGTGTGAAGAGTGTTTTACAGTTGCATTCATATAGTTACAAGGAATATTTTAGTAAGGATATTTTAAGGTATTTTATATTGCCTATGGAATTTCCTTTTCTTTCTCAAACTGTTGGACTTTGTTGGAGCCATATAGTAATGATGGTGATTTGTGTGTCTTTATTTTATATCTTACAAAATTGCTAATGTTCGTTTCTGTTACTTCTTTTGGTTACTGCTCTGCTTTTCTCTATGTAAACCATCTTATCATCAAGAAAGAGTGCTAACTTTGTTTCCTCATTGACTATTCTAATTCCTTCCATGTCATTATCTGCTCTTATTGGTATAGCTGTCATTTCAAGTATAATATTCAATAGTGATCTTGATAATGGACATATTTGCTTCAGCCTCTATTTATTGCTATATTTTCTGATGTTTTCATAAATAATGGGTGTGTTTTGTCTAAGACTTTGTCTGCATGTGCTGAGATAATGATATGGTTTCTATTGGGTTTTTATTGAAATGGGAAAATCAAATTGGAATAGAGACTGGAATAGTTATCTCACTGATGTAGCTCAAGTTTTATTAAATCTTTCCTACTTGGTAAACTGCTATAACTGTCTTATAACCTCTAGAATCAAATCCACATTATCCTGCTGGATAGTTAAATCAACTAATAACCTGGCTGTATTTCTCCACTCTTATTACATAATTTATCACACTATTCCATCTATAGCTCACTTAAACTTGTTTCTCATAAAATAGGATTCCATTTATCATCTCTGACCCTTTGTAATGACCATCTCCCACTGGACATTTTCCTTACTTTGACCTCTTGGAAGCATGAATTTCCTTCAACAGTGAGGACCTCACTGTTGCAACCAATCCTAATCCTTCAATCTAGTATGCTATTCTCTAACCTTATTACTAGTGATTTATTTATATGTCATATATAATTTTATATATATCTAGGTTCCTGAGATTGTTTAATAATTATGTTTGTAGTCATAATACCTGGTATTAGGGAAGAACCTTCTGATTAATTGATGTATAAGGTACTATGTTTAATATTAGGGAACTATGATTGAAAAAGACATATTCTTTGAGGACAATGAAAATATAATCTGACAAGATATGTAGAGAAGTGAGATAATAGCAAATAAAATTATTTTTGTTCAAAATGACTTTTAGAGTAAGGGACAAATGTCTCATGGTAGAAAGTATTAGGGAAGAAAAATTTCTTGAAGAAGGTGATATCTTGAGGTAGGCCTTGAAGGATAAGAAGTATAATTTTAGGCAATTAATTTTTAGGTTTAGATGGTAAAGTGATCAAAGATGCATAGATAGCAGAGTATATGAATTGCTCTAACATTTACTTTGTATGTGAAAGAATACAGGAGACAGAAATCTACTAAGTGATAATTTAGGGGGGAAAAACAATTATATTGAGTCAATGGACTCTTAAAGACTCTTAAAGAAGGAATTGAATAGAACCAATATAGGAAAGGCACTAAAATTAAAGAATTAGGAAAGACCTGTTCAGCTGATCCATGAAGGAAGCCAGAGAAACAAGTGGTAGAGAAGAGGAAGGAAATTATTGCAAGCATGTCAAATAACCAATGAAAATGTCAATAGCATCATGAAAAGGAATGTCTTTTTTCTTGGAACAATAAGAAAGACAGTTTCACTGGATTGAAAGATATGTGTTGGAGTAGAGAATATAAGAAAACTGAATGGTATAATTTCAGAAAAAAATACAAGAATTAAGAGATTAGGAAAGACTTTTTGATCTGATCCATAAAGGAAGCCACAAGAAACCAGGAGATAAAGGAAAGAAGGGAGTTACATTTCCCTAAATAATAGGGATTTAGAGCATTTTTGCATGATGATAGAGAGCTTTAATTACCTTGTTTGAGAACTGCATTTTCATATTCTTTTGACCATTTATCAAATGGGGAGTGCCTTGTATCAATTCATTTCTTTATGTATTTGAGAAAGGAGAAATTTATTAGAGGAAGTTGTAAAAAATTTTCATACTATTATTATTACTATTATTTTCCATTCTATTTACACTGGTTTAATTTATGACCTCCACCTTCTCCAATTTTCTCATTTTCTGTCAGCCCCACACCTCATCTTATAACCTCTTCTTGTCCTGTTTTCCTATAGGGTAAAATAGCTTTCTATACCAAAATAATAGTGTATATTCTTCCTTTATTAAGAACATTCTGATCAGATTAAGGTTCATGAGATTTCCACCGCACTTCCCACATCTTCCCATCTATTTGAAGGCTTTTTCATGACTCTTTTAGTTCAATAACTTACCCCATTCTATTTTTCCCTTCCCCTTTCCTCCCAAGAGATTCCTCTTTCCTGTGCTTTAATTTTATTTTGTCTTTCATATCATCACATCAGATTCAATTTACACCTTCACCCTCTGTCTATGTATACTCCTCCTAACAGCCCTAATAATGACAAAATTCTTTGGAGTTACAACAAACATCTTCTGACATAGGGTTGTAAATAGTTTAACCTTATCCCCTATCTTTTGATTTCTCTTTTTTATTTACCTTTTAATACTTTTCTTGAGTCTTGTATTTAAGCGTCAAATTTTCCATTCGACTCTGGTCTTTTCCTCAGGAATAATTGAAAGTTCCCTATTTCATTGCCTATTCATTTTTTCTAAAATATTATGCTCAGTTTTACTTGGTAAGTGATTCTTGTTTGAAACCCTAGCTTGTTTAACTTCTGTAACATATATTCCAGGCCCTCAAATCCTTTAATTCTCTATTCTATATCAAATTCTTGTGTTACCCTAATTGTGACTCCATAATATTTCAATTTTTTTTGTCTGCTTCCAAGATTTTCTCCTTGACCTGGAAGTTTGAGAATGTGGCTATAACATTACTAGGAGTTATACTTTGTGGATGTCTTTCAGGAGGTAATTAGTAGATTCTTTCCATTTCTACCTTGACTTCTAGTTCTACAATGTTAGGGCAGTTTTCCTTGATTTCTTGAGAGATGATGTCTAAGCTTTTTTTCAATAATGGATTTCAGGTAGCCCAAAAATTCTTAAATCATTTCTCCTATATTGATTTTACAGGCCAGTTGTTTTGGTCATTAAGATGTTTCATATGTTCTTTTCTGTTTTCATTCTTTTGGATTTTAATGTTTCTTGATGTCTCATGGATTCTTTAGATTCAACTTGTCCAATTCTAATTTTTAAGGTTTGATTTTTATAAGTGAACTTATGTGCCTCCTTTGTGATTTGGCCAATCCTCCTTAATAAAAATTTCTTTTCTTCAGACAATCTTTGTACCTGTTGTATTTTTTCCAAAGAATTAATTCTATCTTTCGCAAAGCTTTTACTTCACTACATTTTGTATATTTTTTTTCCCATGTGGAAGATTCAGATTATAAAGGAGTCATTCTCTTCTTTGGATTTTTGAGCCCTTTTCCCAATTGGCCTATTCTGTGTTTTAAAACTAGTAATTTTTCAGTATTTTCTAACACATCTTTTACCAGATTGTTGACTCTTTTTTCATGATTTTTCCAGTATCATTCTCTTTTCATTTCCCAATTTTTCTTCTACCTCTCTTATTTGATTTTTAATATTCTTTTTTTTTAATTCCTCCACTAATTCCTTTGGGGTTTGAAATAAGTTAATAGTTTGCTTGGAGGCTTTAGATGCAGCAAGATTAAGTTGTTATCTTCTGAATTTGGGTCTACACTGTCACCAAAATAACTTTTCATGTTGTTGTTGTTTGCATATTTTCCTACTTTTTTCTTTTCTTTAAAAAATGGTTAAAGTTTGGTTCAGTAACTGTGGTGAAAAGAACTCTATTCCAAGATTCAAGTTCTTTGTGCAGATGTCTTCAGAGATAGCTGTGGGGATCTATCTGCTTTCAGTTTTTCCAAGGTTGTATCATGTATGCAGGGATTTGTTTAATATTCTCTGGGCCACTGCTAATTTATACAAATTAGCTCAAGTACCCTTTTCATCTCTGGAACTGTGACCAAGCCATATAGATACCCTGTGGCTGAAAGTGCTTGTATATTCTAGTGCTCTGCTAGAATGAAACTCTTCCTCAGGGATGTGACCTGGTTTTGTGTATGGGTAATGTAATAAGAATCTTGCAATCAGACCAGCAAAAGGACCCTTGTAATCTTCTTCCCAAAAGTTGTCAGAATCTCATCATCTGTGGATGAGAGCTCCAGAAGCCTTCCCTGCTATGTCAGTTATACCCACAATATGTTGCTATTGTGTGGCTCATCCTTGTGCTGTGTGCTCCATCTTCACAGACATTCACTAAATCCCTTGTGCTGGCCTTCTAAGTTGTTGTGAGCTGAAAGAATACTTCACCTTTTATTTCTGTGGGTTATGCTACTCCAGAATTTGTTTTGAGGCTTTGGGGAAGGTAATTTGGTAGAAATCAGTGAGGTCCATCCACCTTCTCCACTATCTTCAGGTATTCACTGAAGAAATGTTTCAAAGTTGAACTCAATAGACCTTGGCTACAGATTGTGTAGAGGAGATGATAGTTGATGAATACTAGAAAGTAAACCATTTGTGATGCTAAGAGGCAGAGATGATGGTAATACTTGGAATAAATAATGGTAATACATGGATACAAAGAAAGGAGCCTTAAGAATAGGAAGAAAATTTAAAATAGAGGGGTTTTGGAGGGAAAGAGTAATACAGTTTGCACGCTCAATTCAAGATGTCATTAATAGGCGGTTATGAAATAAAAACTAGAGATCATCAGAGAAGTTAAGCCACAAGTATATTTGAGAATCATGAACTAATAGGTGATAACTGCATGGAACTGATGCTATCACCAAGTGAAATAGAGATCAGTATCTCCATTAAGAGTAAACTTTTGGGGTCTATTATTCTCCTTTCCTTCTTCCAAATGCTTGGCTAGGACAGAATACAAAATACTCAGTTATAGAACATTGTATTTCAAAAACACTGGAATCCATAGATGTAGAAGAGGGCTAAGATTGTACACAGAGTGGAGATTAGTGTGTCCTTAGGTGGACAGAAGGGAACCACTGCACTTACTGGAATCCCAACTGAACCGTTAAAATGCTTGTACATGAATAACAGCTCACAATTCCCTACCTCTTGCCTAAATACATCATCTACACAACTGCCTTGGAAATTACACTGTGCAGTAACAAATCGGAGTCCAGAGAGTTTCATAAATTTATCTTAGATCACTCGGCGATTTGGTATAAGCTAATTCTTTAGGGAGATATAATGTGGAAAAGTGAGATTCAAGCCCAGATCCTCTTGTTCCAAAGGCAATGGTTTAGCCACTCCATCAGGTGATGCCTCGGTAGATAAAGAGATAAATAACACCCTCCCCATCTCTATATATAAATATAACATAATAGGAAGGTACTTCTGAATATTTTCTTTCTACCTTGCATCTCATGCCTGATACTTTCAGTATGACCTTAGGAGAAGCACATAAACTTTTTGGCCTTAGTTTTTTTTTTTCTTTTTTCCCATCTATGAAATGAATGAGTTTTTACTAGAATATATTTTAGCTTCTTTCCAATTAGGAGCTGATGCTCTCATTCTTTGTGTGATACATACGGTATAATAGCTGTTCTGACTTCCCATGGTTTTTAAGAATTCTTTTAAATAAGGAGTGACCTCCCAATGGTTCAAAGTCTCTTATTCTTCTTGCTTTTCTTCCTTCTGACTAAAAAAAGTGCCTCTATTATGCTCCTAAATGAATACTATTCTAATAAGCTCCTTGGACTCAATAAAAGCATATTTTCCCTTGCTGTTCTTTAGGCAGGTCCCAGGAATAAGTTCAATTGTCTTTAGTTACAAGCAATGTAGGAGAGGGCTGACTGAATTAATTGGAATATATATTGGGAGATATATTGGGATATACATATCCCAAACCTTTTCATTTCTCATTCTGAATCTTACCTTTGACAGCATAGGGAAATACCAAAAAAAGCACCATATACATCAGATAGAGAGTCCTCATGGTCAGTGACAACCTAGAACCTTAGAATCATAGAAGACATGAAGGGAGGACAACTTAGCAGATGATAGGATAAAATACAAATAAGACAAGAACAGACTAGGAAATACCCTACTTACCTTGGTTCAGCTAATAACACTTCTTTTTTTAAAACCCTTACCTTCTGTGTTGGAGTCAATACTGTGTATTGGCACCAAGGCAGAAGAGGTAAGGGCTAAGAAATGGGGGTCAAGTGACTTGCCCAAGGTCACATAGCTGGGAAGTATCTGAGGGCAGATTTGAACCTAGGACCTTACATTTCTAAGTCTGGCTTTCAATCCACTGAGCTACACAGCTGCCCCTAAATAATGTCACCTCTTAAATGTCTGAAACTGTCTAAACCCAGGTCTTCATGGCTTCAGTGTGGCCCCTCTAACAACACTGCCTCTCCTCCATACAAAATTATAAAAATTCTTGAATATGTTTTATCATATAGATATTCCATCTCTTCAAATGATAAAAATCATACCCAAGATTCATTTTTGCCTTAGAAAACCAAGGTTCCTAATGGATTTTCCTTTATTTAAACAAGCATAACATCTTCCACGTATTTTATTTTCTCCCCTATTTTATACACTCATTCTTCTATACAGACTCTGGATGCACTGTTCTTTCATGCTTATGTTTGCTAACATATGCATCATTGTTTGTTTGGGGGTTTTTTACTCTTTTGACTCTGACAGAAACCAGAAGCTATGTATTGTCTTGGACAATGACAAAAACAGTGGCCACCCCCCAACCAACATTGCAACATATTTTGGATATCCTCCATCCTTGTGGAAAGAAGAACATGAATATTTCAGAATCTTTGTTTATGTTTATATCACAGATAAGTTATGCTAGATTCTGAAGAATTGATAGAATTTAACCCTAAACATTTGATTCAATAATTTCATTTTTTGATTTTAAAAACTTTTTCAGTTTCATGTAAAATGTTTTTGACAATTGTTATCTGATGTGTTTCTATTCAGATTCTCTCTCTCCCAGAATCCCCTCCTCCAAAAGGCAATAAATTGTTTGATATAGGTAATAACTGTGCTGCCATTAGATAGATACTTCTATATTCCTCATTACATAAAAGAAAATGTGTATATTATTTACAATAAGAAAATCCTTGTGAAAAGAATTAAATTAAAAAATGCCATATTTGATTTGCAGTTAGAGGCCAACATTTCTTTCATTGGTTAAAGATAGCATTCTTTATCATGAGTCTCTTGGGGTAAAAGTGGTACTGTTCTTTCCTGATAATATTTCAGTAGTTTGAAGTTGATCATCATACAATATTTTTGTTATCATATACAGTGTTCTGCTGGTCCTTCTCACTTCATTTTACATCAGTACATGAAACTGTTTCCAGCTTTTTCTGAACTTATCCTCTTCATTATTTTTCGTAGAGGTAGGTCCTTTTCCCTGATCTCTGATCTCTGGGACATAGAACCACAGTGCACATAGTTTTATGGTCCTTTCAGCCTGGTTCTATATTCTCTCTAGGATGGTTTCATCAGTTCACAGTCCAACCAAAAATGTATCAGTAATCCTGTTTTTCTTCATTACTTCCAATATTTATTTGTTTCCTTTTTGGTCATGTTAACCAATATGAGCAATGAGATGTGATATCTCAGATTTGCCTTTTTTATCAATATTGACTTGCAACATTTTTTCCTATATGACTATAGAGAATTTTAATTTCTTTTTCTGAGAAAGTACCTATGCATATCCTTTGAATATATGTCTATTGTAAAAAATATTAAATCTGTAAATGAGGAGGAGAAATGGAATCCCCAACCACTTAAGTCAGGACTAGAGTATGGTAGAGATGGAATAGAGTTATACACCTCCTTTTTGATTTGGCCAATCTTCCTTCATAAAGAGTTATTTCCTTCAGCTAATTTTTTGCTTGTTTCCCCTCCCCCAAAGAATCAATTTAGTATTTCACAAAGCTTTTACTTCACTGCAATTTTGCATATATATCTTTTCCCTCATGGAAAATTCTGCTTTTTAAGTAGTTCTTCTCTTGTTTGGATGTTTGTGCCCTTTTACCAATTGGCCTATTCCATTGTTTAAGCTATTAATTTCTTCAGTATTTTCTTATATCTCTTTTACCAAGTTATTGTCTTTTTTCATGATTTTTTTCTGTATCATTCTCATCTCATTTCCCAATTTTTCTTCTGTCTCTCTGATTTTATTTTTAAGATCATTTTAACTCCTCCATTAAATCTTATGGGGTTTGAAAGAAGTTAATATTTTGTTTGGAGGCTTTGGGTGCAGCAATATTAACTTGTCTTCTGAGTTTGAGTCTACACTTCCAGTTAGGAGCTGATGCTTTCATTTGTGTGATGCTCATAGTATATGAAATATTCTCCTTTTCCCTGACATGACCTATCATGTTGTTGAAGAGTTCTTTTAAATATGCAGTGACCTCCCTCCATTAAAGAGTCTCTTATCCTTCTAGATTTTCTTCCTCCTGGACAAACATGCCCCATTTATGTACCCAAAAGAATACTAATCTAATAAGCTCCTTAGACTCAATTAAATCTTTTTCCCTTGCTGTTCTTTAGGCAGGTCCCAGTAATAAGTTCAATTGTCTGAAGGTACAAACAACTTAGAAGGGGACTGACTGAACCAATCCTACATGTATATATAAATATTTCCCAAAACTTTTTGTTATTCATTCTAAATCTTACCTTTGACAACATAAAGAAATACCAAAAAGAGCATCATATACATTATGTAGAGAGTCCTCATGATGAGTGATTGCTTAGAGCCTTGGAATTATAGATGACATTAAGGGAAAACAACTTAGCAGAAGATAAGACAAAATACAAATAAGGCCAGAACAGGCTAGAGGTAAACACCAATTTACCTCGGTTCACTTAATATCACCTCTTAAATGTCTGAAACTGACTAAAGGAACATTCCCAGGAGTTTGGAGTACTGCAATATTCATTGGCCTTGGAAATTATTGAACATTAACAAACATTAAAGTTTAATATATAATTGATGAAAAATTGTGAAGTTCTACAATAACCCTTATCAAATATCCCATAATTTTTTTAAATCTGAAAGGATTCTTTGTCAAGTGGACTCAATTCCCTCTATCTTTAGTGACAAATAGAATGGTTTCAAGTGTAACAACTTGAATGCTGTGGCTAAACTACCTTCTTTCAGAGGCAGCTCTTTCTTATATAAATGCCTTTGAACCAAAGTTTGTCATCCTAGAGGTGTTAAAGAATTTCTAAACCATGGTTCCTAGACAACCCATTGAAAAATCTCATCTATCCCCAAAGAATATATTGAAAGTCTGTTGGAAAAGAGTAGATTGGTTCACAGCCAGTTTAGGGACACAGATAATTTAAAAAAATAAGTCCCCAAAGAGTAGAGACGTTCAAGTGTCCATGCGCCATCACAACTTTTGTCATCATGGTTTCAATGTCATGGATTGCCATAAGAAATTAGGTGAGAATTTTTGCAACTTTTGTGGAACTGTAGATGACACATAATGGCCAACAAGTGACATAAGAAAACATTAGAAATTCAGAAATAGTAGTGGGAAAAATTGTGAGTTAGGACATTGCTATATTTTTCAGGGTACTAAATGTGTCTGGTAATCAATTCTAAGCACTCCAAATTTCCTGTTCATAGTAGCACTCCTCTTGATTCTCCAAGTGGCATCTTTTTGGATTCTCTAGCTTTGAATTCAAGTCGACAAACACCTGAGCCAAGATGCTGTCTTGAATGAACTTCTGCAAGTTGCATCTCCAAATCATCAATTTCCATCCATTGGAAACCATTTAATTCCAAACTACTATAGACTACTACATCAGGATACTTAATTGTTTTCATGGTTGGTTCTGGCTTCTAATTTGATTAAATCTATCACTGAACTTGTCAAGTAATGAGTCTAAAACCTCCTGGTACTTTATATGCAAGGGTCCCATTTCATTTTGTACAGCAGCACTGGCCTTCTCAAAATTACTTTGTTAATCAAGGAAAATACTTTTAAGTTTTGTTTTCTACTTCTCACTTGAAATTTTTAAGTTCATTTTCAAAAACTTTTATGCATCCAAACATAACATCAATACTTTTACCAAAACCTTGTAACTTAAGCTCAGTTCATTAATATGAACAGAGAGATCTGTAAAAAACATCAGGGTATTGACCACTTATCATCATTGCACTGAAGAAAGTTTCCCAGACCCTTCTCCTCAAAAATACCTTAATTTCTTCAAAAACACTCTACAAAGTACTCAAGAAGTTTGCCTTGGTTCACCCATCTTACATTATTGTATATCAGCAGTCAACTGTAAGTTGAATCAACCTCCAGGACAGAAAATTCTTGCATGGGAAGGGGGAGAGCAGCTCTTAAATTAACTATTTTTGTAACAAAGTCTGTGAATCCTGCCTTGGCACACAAAGCTGCCTGATGGATAATACAATGAAAAAACACAATCTGATGTCCAATAGGTTCTGTAAACAATTTGACAAAGCCGACTATTTTCTCCGCCATATTTCGTGTCCTATCCATCGATGCTTAGGTCACAGAATGCTTGTATAACAACCTTACGTATTTTGCTTCATGATATACTTCTTGGTTTTGATACTAACTTCATCAACTCTTCTCTCATTATGAACCCTCAGAATATCGACCAACAATGGCCAACTGAATATGTGATGTGACATCAGTAGTTTCCTCAAGAGAGATCAAAAATTATTTGGAATTTCTTATGACATAAGTCTTATGTCTCTCTTTATTTGATGTACATTTGTGTTGGTTATCATTATTTGGTCTTTTATGATATTTCTACTGAGTGGTAACTCAGATATTCTCTTAATAATTGCATCTTTATTCTGCATATAGTGAAATAGAACTGGTGCATATCTTAGGAGAGTTTCTTTAATAAATTCTCTCTCATTGAGTGCTTTTCCATGCTGAGCTATGGAGTGAGCAATGCTCAAATTTGTAGATATTAAATTTGAAGAGCCTTTTACAAATTGGCTTTTATAAAGGTGTAGATGTCTGGAAATGTATTCCATCCTTTCGTGTGAAAGTAAAGTAAAAGTAAAAGAATTATGGAAATATTAAATAAGACTATAGCATGGTTGCTACTTAGAAAAAACAAATAAAATAAATAAAGTGCAGGTTAATCTAATAAAAAAGAAAGAAGAGAAAAACATTAACAGTATCAAAGATGAAAAAGGGCAATCTTCTCTTTAAAAAAGAGGAAATTAAGTATTGATTAAGAACTATTTTGGACAATTATATGGCAATAAATATAACAATCTAGGGGAAATCGGTGAATATTTACAAAAATATCATTTGCCTAGATTAACAAAAGAGGAAATAGAATGCTTAAATAATACCATCTTAGAGAAAGAAATTAAACAAGTCATCAAGGAACTTCCTAGGGAAAAATTCCAAGGGACAGATGGATTTACAAGTGAATTCTATTAAACATTTAAAGAACAACTAATAACAATACAATACAAAGTACTTGACAAATTAATCAAAAAAGGAATCTTAACAAATTCTTTTTAGGACACAAATATGGTACTGTTTCCAAATCCAGGCAGACCACAAATAGAGAAAGAAAAATAAAGACCTAACTCCTTAATGAACATAAATGCAAAAATCTTAAATAAAATGCTAGCAAAAAGACTACAGCAAATTGTCACAAAGATGATCACTGTAACCAGGTTGTATTTATACCAGGAATGCAAAGATGGGTTAATAATAGGAAATCCATCCATGTAATTGACTATATCAAAAATCAAATCATCACTAATCACACAATTATCACAATGAATGCAGAAAAAACCTTAGACAAAATATAGCACATAGTCATATTAAAAATACTAACAAGTATAGGAATGAAAGGGACATTTAAAAAAAAAGTAGTATATATCTAAAACTACCAGCAAGTACCATCTGCAATGGGAACAATTTAGAAGTCTTCCCAATGAGATCGGGCATGAAGCAAGGATGCCTATTATCACTTCTATTATTTAATATTGAACTAGAAAGCCTATTGGTAGCAATTAGAGGAAAAAAAGAAATTGAATATTTAGGAATCTATCTACCAAGACAAACAGGTATTATATGAGCACAACTAAAATACACTTGTCACAAAATTAAACTGTATCTAAATAATTGGAAAATATTAATTGCTCATGAGTATTAATATAATAAAAATGATAAATCTACCCAAATTAATTTAATTATTCAGTGCCATAATTTTTAAACTACCAAAATTTCTTTCAAGAGAATTAGAAAAACTTATAACCAAGTTCATCTGTAAGAACAAATGATGAATAATATGAAGGGAAATGATGAAAAAAATGTGAAGGCTTGAGACCTAACAGTACCAGATCTTAAATTGTACTATAAAGCAGTGTTCATCAAAATAATATGGTACTGGCTAAGAGATAGAATAGTGGATCAATAGAATAGACTAGGCGTAAATTACCTCAGGGAGTTAGTGTTCAATAAGTCCACCCATCCTGGATTATAGGACAAGAACTCACTAAAAAAAAAACTATTGGGAAATTTGCAAAACAGTATGGAATAAATCAGGTTTAGATCAACACCTCACACCCTATTCCATGATAAATTCAAAATGGGTAAATGACTTAAATATAAGGAATGCAATCATGAATAAATTAGGTGACCAGAATAGTATACCTGTCAGATCTGTAGGATCTTAGACCAAGTAAGAGATAGAGAAAATTCCAGAATGTAAAATGAATGATTTTGATTACATCAAATTAAAAAGCATTTGTATAAACAAATCCAATGTAACCAAAATTAGAAGAAAAGCAACAAATTTGGGAAAAAATCCTTATAACAAAAATCTGACAAAGGTTTAATTTCCCAAATAAATTAGGAACAAAGTCAAAATTTACAAAAAAAACAAGTCATTGCCCAATTGTCAAAATTTCAACGGATATGAATAGGCAGTTCTCAAATGGAAAAACCAAAACTAGCAATAAGGACTTGAAAAAGTGTTCTATATCCTTCCTGATTAGAGAAATGCAAATAAAAACAACTGTGAGATACCACCTCACACCAACCAGACTGGCCAGTGTGACAGCAAATGACAGTAAAAATTGTTGGAGGGGATGTGGCACAATTGGGACACTAATGCATTGCTGGTGAGTTGTGATTTAATCCAGTCATTCTGGAGGGCAATTTGGAATTATGTGCAAAGGGTTTTTAAAGACAGCCTGCCCTTTAATCCAGCCATACCATTGCTGGGTTTGTTCCCCAAAAAGATAATGAGGAAAAATACTTGTACAAAAATATTTAGAGCTCCTCTCTTTGTCGTGGCAAAATTTTTGAAAATGAGGGGTTGCCCTTCAATTGGGGAGTGGCTGAAAAAATTGTGGTATCTGATGGTAAGGGAATACTATTGTGCTGAAAGGAATTAAGTACTTGAGGATTTCCCAGTAAACTTGAAAGACCTTCAGGAATTGATGCAGAGAGAAAGAAGCAGAACCAGGAGAACATTGTACACAAAGACTGATTCTGGCATAATCCAATATAATAGACTTTTTAGCTAGCAGCAATGGACAATCCAGAGGAATTCATCAGAAAGAACACTATCAACCTATATATCATGGTGGGTATAGAAATACTGAAGAGAAACAAATGATCTATCACTTATTTGTATGGTTATACAATTGGGATATTGGTGTTAAAAGATTACTCTATTACAAATATGAATAGTATATAAATGTGGAGTTGGATAATAACTGCTATATATGAAAATATATGTATTAATAGTCACTTTGCAAGTATTTTTGAAAAATCTTTTATTGATGTTGACACATATTGTACTTTTTCCTCTGCTTTTTCCTACCTGATTTAGCTATCAACCTCTCCTAAATTTTTGCTCTTTTAGTACATTTTAATATGAAGGTGACCAGGGAATTGGAAAACTTTGCATCTATGTTCATTAATTAAATCAGTCTATAATTTTTTCTGTTTTTCCTATTTTGGGTTTATGTTATCGGTACTGTAGTTTTGTTGGACTCCTTCTTTACCTATTTTCCAATAATTTATATGAGATTGAAATTAGTTGATCTTCAATGTCTGGTCCTGGTGGATTTTTGTTTAAAAAGTTTATTTATGGCCTGTTCAATTTATTTTTCTAAGATAGGTTGATATTAGTTTTATATCTTTTCCCCTCTTAGTCTAAGCAGTTTCTATTTTTGTAGTCATTCTTCCATCATGCTTTCATTAAAATTGTTGACATGTGCTTTGGCAGAATAGTTCTGAATAACTGCTTTGATTTTATATGGATTAGTGGTATATTCACCCATTAAATCCTTGATGTTATTGATCTTTTTTCTTCTCTTTTTAAAACCATATTAATCAATAATTGATCTATTATCTGGATTTTTCATTATGCTAAATCCTTTTTCTATTTATTAATTAATTCAATATTTTAATATAAATTGTATTAATCTCACATGTAGATTTCATGATTACTTATTTGGTATTTTATTGGAGATTATTGTTTCATTTTTTCCTAGTTTATTCATTGAACACTAAATTCATTGACCTCATTTTTGTATATGTTGATTATAAGTATTTAAAGATTAAAAACTTTCATCTAATATTTTTTATTTTTAGCAATCCAAATTTTTTATATGTTTTGTCATTATTTTCATTCTCTATATAGTTTAATGGCTTGTTCTATAACTGACACATTCTTGAAAATTAGATTACTTATTCTTCAATTGATAGTTAATCTGTGTTAGTACAGTCCCTTATTAAACATGATTTATTGCGTCATGATTTGAATTTGATAAATTAAGTGTTTCTGCTTTTATACATTTAACAAAACTTTTTATCATAATATATGATGAATTTTCTAAGGTTATATTAATCTCCTTGAATGTATACAGATGGAAATGAAAAGTATAATGAAGTCAAGGAGATTAATAGAAGGTTAGATCAGCTAAATATGGGAGATATGCAGAGAGAATAAAATGGGAATTTTAAAAAATACCATTTTCTCATTGGTACTTGGTACCTATGCAAAATCACCATATGATAGGGTATTAAACACTTTAGTTAAATGAATAAAAGTAGAAATACTAATTTCAAGTTCAGAACATAATGCGTATATATGCAATATACTTAGAGACAAAAGAGGTCTTCATTTTACTCATAAAGAAACTGAGAATCAGAACCAATAAGTGGTTTGCCTGAAAGTCACATAGTTAATAGAAGAGCCAGTATTAAAACACATCACCCAATTCAGATCCATTTACCTTTCCCTGATTTACTACATAATATTTATATACTACTATGAACAAAGGTCGCTACCATAATATATAACAAATAAATATGTATCTATATATACGTATATGTATACATATAGTCAGTGATAAAATTATATTAGAAGAATCCTTCATCCATATTGTACCTTAGGTATTTGTCTACCTGGGCTATGCAGATATCTTTGGGTCTGGTAATGACAATGAAACAAGCTTGGGGAATTGTAGGATGCTAGGCTAGGCATAACACCAGAGGAGGATACCTGGAGAACATGGATATGAGAGAAATCAGGGGAGTTTTTTGGAGTTAGTTCATAAATGGCAAAAAAGTAAAAAAAAATTGGTGATAAAGACATAACCACATAAAGAAGAGCAACTGAACCTAAAATAAGCAACTAAATGACAGTTTAGATAGCAAGAATAAAGGAAGACAAACTAAAAATACCAAATCCAGACAATATTATTTACTATATCTATTATTATGATTCACTGTTATAAATGGAGAAAAAAGGTAACCATATTTGTTTTGTATCAATGTTTTAGCTAATCATAGCTTACAATCTCATAAAATGACATATTAAAAGAATATATCAGGTAATAGAGACCTTCAATTCAAATCTACTCAATAACTATTTTGATTTAACTATTTCATCCATGTCATTAATCAGTTGCCTCTTATAGCCAAATATTGATATTTTATGTCAAAGTCATTAATTTCATTGATAAGAAATTCCCTATACCTATAAGCATAGAAATATTTTATGATTTTGTGTGATGTCTATAACAAGTTCTATGGCCAGAAGACTTTCCATTATGAGTAGACTCATGATGAGAATCTCTGAATTTAGCTAAGTTATTCCTCATACATAAGACATACAATTAGTAGTCAAAGCAATTTTTTAATATCCCACTAAATAGCTGCATGTAATATATAGAATGGAATAATTTTAAAAGTTAGAAAAATAAAAAATATACATTTACATGAAGTTTTTTATATTGATTATTCATCTTGATGATTTTTAATTGCTAAATTTTTGATAATTTTAGAGCTCACCAGGACTTGATACAGTTTTTTATATTTCTTTAATAAAAATGATTAAAAATTCTAAAAAATGCTGAAAATGAGATCTGTCATAATGGAAAATCTTCTGGCTAGCATAATTGTTATGGGCATCACACAAAAACATAAAGCATTTCTACTATACAACTAAGGATCTTATAGAAGTGTATGAGGCACTAAGAGATAATTGACTTGACCAATGTCACCCAAACATTTCAGTCAAAAGCAACACTAGAACCCAATGCTTTCAGACCCTGAGCCTGACTCTCAGACCATCATATTGCAGCTGTAAGTATATTTCAGAATAAATATGAAGGCCAGAAGAGAAATCATTGGAGGTATAGTATTTGTATTTCCAATAAATAGTAACATTAATTCAAATTAATAACCAATAATGATTACCTATTCCTTACCAGAAATCCAGAAAATTTTGCCAACCAGATCAGAAGAGCTATAGTAAGAAGAACACCTAGTTCTCTATCTTTGGACACAACTAACCTTTTCACAAGCACACACAGAGAACCAGGTTTATATTTTCAGAAGGTGGAGCCTTGGCAGAGAAACCAGTGGGCATAAAAACCAAAAACATTCCGAAAAAAATCCTTCTGAGCCAAGAAACCTAACCAAGTTTGACCCCAAATGCAATGATTGAGTACTAAGGTTTTTATTAAAGAGACTGATCCGAAACAAAGACAGGAGTTGGCAAGATGACATGTGTTCTCCTCATAATATATTTTGGTCTCTCATATGTGCTTATATTTGGTCACCATGTACCATGGAACACCATCTCTTCTGCTTAGCTGGGAAGGGTAAACCCCCCCCACTAGCTTCCCACATATTAGTTTATTTGATTAATATTTTAATAGGATAGTCAAAAGATGGGCAAAGAGACGGATAAACAGCTCCCTTTGGGTCTTCTCTCTGTAGGGTTTCTAGGGCACTCTGGAAAAGTATCCGGAGGAAAGGAACTGACTTCTCCTTCACCATTATCTCTTCTAGATCCCTCCCTTCAAAAGATATCTCATCAATATTACTTCAGTACCACTCCTACCAGAATAATGTGTCACTTCAGCAAAAAATGCTACATTTTTTTATCTGCTGACTAAAGGATTACATGAAGAAAAGGCATTAGAGATCACTTATTAAAAGCTTGTTATGTCACAAATGTGAAAAATGAAGTCTAGAAAGAAGAAACAGTTTATCCAAATCTTCAGGATTATGGGAACTATTACACTAAAGTTAGAAGTAAAGAATGTCACAGAAACAATACTTCTTTTTGTTAGAATAGTGCCCCTATCGTCATATGAATTAGTGTACATTTGGCTTAAAGAAAAAAGAGTAAAATAACTCCATTTTCTTCCCAGAAATAAGGAAGAAGAATTAGGATTCCTAATTCTCTTCATGTTCATGAAAGGTGAAAGAATTTGAAAACTAAAGTAATGGCTGGTAAACCTTTGCTGATGTCCTGACTCCTAGGATATACATTAGAAATGTTGGGGAATTTCCCCTTGGTTGACACCTGCAACTGCCTCTTGGTTAAACTGAATTACCAGGATCCTGAAGAGAGGGATCATTCACCCTTGGAATTCTGTATTATAGAACCTCATATATACATGTTTGTTTGTTTGTTTTTTTATTTCAGTTTATGTGATTGGGTCTCTTTACTTTTATTAAATGCATTCAAATTGGTACTGATATTTGGCTGAATAGGAATAAAGCTTTTGATCTATGACATAAGGAGCTCCTTTCATATTAAGGAATAACAATTAAAAGTTTTAACTTTAACTTGAAAAGTATTAATTATTTAATAATCTCTCTCTTTCACATTTTACATATAGTATATATTTGCATATATATGTATGTATGTATATGGCAAGCATAGTAGTTAGAATGTTGGGCTTAACACTAAAAAGGCTTATCTTCCTGAGTCTAAGACCCTTATTAGCTGTTTAACTTTAGGCAAATCTCTTAACTTTGTTTGCCTCAATTGCCACATCTATAAAATGAGGTGGAAACAAAAGCTGTGAACCACTTCACTGTTTTTGTCAAGATAACCCAAATGGTGTTTCTAGGAATCAGAAATGAGGGAAGAAAGAAATATGTTTATATAAACACACACACACACACACACACACACACACACACACACACAAATACAAACACACACTTTTCCCCTCATTTTCCCTCTTCATTTTTCTAGATGATTAGATCTATCAGGGCACAGGGAGAGATAGTCACCTTATATGTGACACAGAAGACTAAAAAATAAAAATCCCATCAGATTGCTGGCTTTAGTTTGTAACATCAGATTTGTTACTCTGACAATTCAAGAAGGAAGTCCTTACCGGAAGGGATGACAAGTGGGGTTGACAGGGTAAGAAGGAACCAAGTAGTCACTAAAAGACAAATGTGATCACAAAACAATAGAATGGGTCCCAGGGAAATAGCATTTTCCTTGTGAATTGCTCTTGATAAAATCTAATCAGTCCATTAATAGAGGCATAACAAGAAATTATAGCTTCCTTGGAGTACAAGGTAGATTGAAATTCCTTAGTGAATTCTTTTCCTAGTTGCACTCCCCTATGATTATAACCTTTGTCATCCCACACAATACCGGGAACAAAGATATTCTGCTAAAACATAGCAATAAAATAAAAGCCTGAAAGGAGTGACTTTTCTGAAAGCAATAGATGATTTCCCACAATGACTTTATGAGGCTGTACCTTTTGCATGGGATCACCACTCTTCCTCAAGGTCAGAGATTACGACATTCATTCTCTAATCTCTTCCCCATTATAAGACTTTCCATCTAACTCAGAAGTTGACTAGAGGGATCCTGTGAGCAAGCTGGTCTGGACTGGATTCTGTGTCATTGTAAAGATAAGAAAGTAACCTAGAAATCATTGGGATACCTTTCTGAAATTACATGGCAGCAAACGTACTTTCCCTTCATTTTTTTACTTTTTCACATATTGCCAATTATATTATAATCAGATTGGGAATCCTAATTAGTGATGTACTTCTCATTAGACTCCATCTTACCCCAAGGGAAATAGATCAGGAAATGCCGCACATATATTGGGCCTCAATATGTGAATCTCATATCCATGACAAGCAATATATTATTCTGTTCCACGGTGAAGGGGAAGATGGGATTGTTCATTAAATGAGCTGCTGACAAGAGCAAATTAGTGTTGTCAGAATCAACAGCAAAGGTAATGGAGAGGCTAACTTCAGACTAGTTCAGACTAACATGGGACACATGATTAGAGAATGTGATCCAGAAGAGTATGCAACTAAGGAGAAAGAGTCAGAGAGGTAAAATACAAGTATTTCATGGTAAATGGTATCTAAAAAACCCTAGTTTACCAGTAGTAAAATGGTATCTAATAACCTTAGGTAGAGAGTATTCACATGTGAATCGATATGGCCCTGGTGATTTTTACTTAGGGAGTTCCTTGAAGTCTTGTTCAATTTCTTTGTCTGAGATGGGATTATTTAAGTGTTCTATGGCTACTTCTGTTAATCTGGGCAATTTATATTTTTTATAAATATTCATCTATTTCATCAAGGTTGCCATATTTATTTCCTCATAATTGGGCAAAATAGTTCTTAATAATTCCCTAAATTTCCTTTTCATTAATATTTGAGATCATCCTTTATATTCATAATACTGTTAATTTGGTTCCCTTCTATTTTTTTATTAATTGGATTAAATAATACATTAACTATTTAATTTTGTATTTTCTAAATACCAGTTCCTAGTCTTATTTATTACTTCAAAAGTTCTATTACTTTCAATTCTATCAATTTCACCTTTGATTTTTAGGATGTCCAATTTGTTCTTTCTCTGAGGGATTTTAATTTATTCTGTTTCTAATTGTTTAAGTTGTAAACCAAATTCATTGATCTCCTCCCTCTTCATTTTCTTGATATAGGAATTCAGAGATATAAATTTTCCCCTTTCTATTGCTTTTACAGTATCCCAAAAATTGTGATATGTCATTTCCTCATTGTTATTCTCTTCAATGAAATCAGTAATTGTTTCAAAAATTTGTTCTTTAAGCCCACCATTTTGGAGCATGAGATTATTTAATTTCCAATTAATTTTTACTTTGCCACTTACTAATTATAATTTTTTCACGTTATGATCTGAAAAAGTTGCATTCATTCTTTCTGCTTTTCTGCATTTTTAAATTTTTTTCCCAACTACATGGTCAGTCTTTGTGAATATTCCATGTGATACTGTAGCATATTTTTTTCTAACCACAGGTATGCAAATACTAAGCAAAATATGCAAGCTATAAAGAAAGAGATGTATTAGGGGAGGGTTTATCCCACAACAAAGCTGGACCCTGGTTATATATCCCTAAAAACTGTGAGAGACTTTCCTTTATACCTCAAAGAATTAGACCACTTTTATACTACTACAAAAATGCTATAAAATAGTCATAGCCCTCAAAAATAGAGATACCCAGAAGCAAATAAGCATTGGTTAAGTCAGGTAGGAATTATTCCTTATTTGTCCATAGGTTAGGACAACTAGGAAGCACCCCTTATTTGGTGAAAGAAATCTTTTAATCATGACTTAAAAATAACTTGATGGAAAGGGGGAAAGCAGTGATGCCTGGGCTAAGAGAGGGTGGTAATGAGTGGTACCAGGTTCTGAACTAAAGGGCAGGCATCCTGATACATAATAGATCACAAGTTATGGTGCCTGATAGAGCAACATTGAAGGGGGTTGGGGGGCTGGCCCTTGTTCCATAATGAAAAACTTAATACTTATACTAGAATATTCACAAAAGCCTGCTACAATCATGACTCATGTTGGCTGTCTTAGAATTACAATTATAATTATCTCAAGACTACTGATAACATTAAAATTGAATCTTCATATAAGAGGGATAAGGAGATTTTTCTCCCACACTGCTAAAAAGAAGGTATATTCTTTTTCATCCCTATTTACTTTCCTCCAGATATCTATTAACTCAAATCATTCTAAGATTTAGTTCACTTTTCTTACTTCTTTCTTATTTATTTTTTGGTTATATTTATCTAGATCTGTTAGAAGAAAGTTGAGGTCTCCCACTAGTATAGTTTTACTATCTATTTCCTCCATAAACCCCAAGAGTTTCAAGGTTAAAATTCTGGATGCTTTGCCATTAGCTGCAACCATTTTGAGTAATAATATTTCTTCATTGTCCATACTGCCTTTTATCATGATACAATTACTTTTTACTTTGGCTTTGTCAGAGATCATGATTGTAACTCCTAAATTCTTTTTCTCAGTATATGTCAAATGAATTCTGCTTCAACTTCTTTTTTTTTTAAATATATTTTATTTGATCATTTCCAAGCATTATTCGTTAAAGACATAGATAATTTTCTTTTCCTCCCCCCCCCACCCCCCATAGCCAACGCTTAAGTCCACTGGGCATTAGATGTTTTCTTGATTTGAACCCATTGCTTTGTTGATAGTATTTGCATTAGAGTGTTCATTTAGAGTCCATCCTCTGTGATGTCCCCTCAACCTCTGTATTCAGGCGGTTGCTTTTTCTCGGCGTTTCCACTCCCATAGTTTATCCTTTCCTTATGAATGGTGTTTTTTTCTCCTGGATCCCTGCAAGTTGTTCAGGGACATTACACCGCCACTAATGGAGAAGTCCATTACGTTCGATTATACCACAGTGTATTAGTCTCTGTGTACAATGTTCTCCTGGTTCTGCTCCTCTCGCTCTGCATCACTTCCTGGAGGTTGTTCCAGTCTCCATGGAACTTCTCCACTTTATTATTCCTTTGAGCACAATAGTATTCCATCACCAACATATACCACAGTTTGTTCAGCCATTCCCCAATTGATGGGCATCCCCTCGTTTTCCAGTTTTGGGCCACCACAAAGAGCGCAGCTATGAATATTTTTGTACAAGTCTTTGTGTCCATTATCTCTTTGGGGTACAGACCCAGCAGTGCTATGGCTGGGTCAAAGGGTAGATATTCTTTTGTTGCTCTTTGGGCATAGTTCCAAATTGCCCTCCAGAATGGTTGGATCATTTCACAGCTCCACCAGCAATGAATTAATGTCCCTATTTTGCCACATCCCCTCCAGCATTCATTACTTTCCTTTGCTGTTATGTTAGCCAATCTGCTAGGTGTGAGGTGATACCTCAGAGTTGTTTTGATTTGCATCTCTCTGATTATAAGAGATGTAGAACACTTCTTCATGTGCTTGTTAATAGTTTTGATTTCTTTATCTGAGAACTGCCTATCCATGTCCCTTGCCCATTTATCAATTGGAGAATGGCTTGATTTTTTCTACAATTGATTTAGCTCATTATAAATATGAGTAATTAAACCTTTGTCAGAGGTTTCTATGAAGATTTTTTCCCAATTTGTTGTTTCCCTTCTGATTTTAGTTACATTGGTTTTGTTTGTACAAAAGCTTTTTAGTTTGATGTAGTCAAAATTATTTATTTTACATTTTGTGATTCTTTCTATATCTTGCTTGGTTTTAAAGCCTTTCCCCTCCCAAAGGTCTGACATGTATACTATTCTATGTTTACCCAATTTACTTATGGTTTCCTTCTTTATGTTTAAGTCACTCACCCATTTTGAATTTATCTTGGTGTAGGGTGTGAGGTGTTGATCTATTCCTAGTCTCTCCCACACTGTCTTCCAATTTTCCCAGCAGTTTTTATCGAATAGTGGATTTTTGTCCCAAAAGCTGGGATCTTTAGGTTTATCGTATACTGTCTTGCTGAGGTCGCTTTCCCCCAGTCTATTCCACTGATCTTCCTTTCTGTTTCTTAGCCAGTACCAAATTGTTTTGATGACTGCTGCTTTGTAATATAGTTTTAGGTCAGGGACTGCAAGGCCCCCATCATGTGTGTTTTTTTTCATTATTTCCCTGGATATCCTTGATCTTTTGTTCTTCCAAATGAACTTTGTTATAGTTTTTTCTAAATCAGTGAAGAAGTATTTTGGTAGTTTAATGGGTATGGCACTAAATAGATAAATAAGTTTGGGTAGGATGGTCATTTTTATTATATTGGCTCGTCCTATCCATGAGCAGTTAATGTTTTTCCATTTGTTCAAGTCTAGTTTTAGTTGTGTGGCGAGTGTTTTGTAGTTGTTCATATAGTTCCTGTGTTTGTCTTGGGAGATAGATTCCTAGGTATTTTATTTTGTCTAAGGTGATTTTGAATGGGATTTCTCTTTCTAGTTCTTGCTGCTGAGCTGTGTTGGAGATATATAGAAAAGCTGATTATTTATGTGGGTTTATTTTGTATCCTGCAACTTTGCTAAAGTTGTTGATTATTTCAATTAGCTTTTTGGTTGAATCTCTAGGATTCTTTAAGTAGACCATCATGTCATCCGCAAAGAGTGATAACTTGGTCTCCTCCTTGCCTATTTTGATGTCTTCAATTCCTTTATCTTCTCTAATTGCTACTGCTAGTGTTTCTAGTACAATGTCAAATAGTAGAGGTGATAATGGGCATCCTTGTTTCACTCCTGATCTTATTGGGAATGCATCTAGTTTATCCCCATTGCAGATGCTATTAGCTGTTGGTTTTAGATATATACTGTTTATTATTTTTAGGAATGACCCTTCTATTCCTATGCTTTCTAGTGTTTTTAATAGGAATGGGTGTTGTATTTTATCAAAGGCTTTTTCTGCATCTATTGAGATAATCATGTGGTTCTTGCTAGTTTGCTTGTTGATGTGGTCAATTATGTGGATGGTTTTCCTAATGTTGAACCAGCCCTGCATCCCTGGTATGAATCCTACTTGATCATGGTGAATGATCCTTCTGATCACTTGCTGGAGTCTTTTTGCTAGTATCCTATTTAAGATTTTTGCATCTATATTCATTAGGGAGATTGGCCTATAGTTTTCTTTCTCTGTTTTTGACCTGCCTGGTTTTGGAATCAGTACCATGTTTGTGTCGTAAAAGGAGTTTGGTAGAACTCCCTCTTTGCTTATTATGTCAAATAGTTTGTGTAGTATTGGGATTAACTGTTCTCTGAATGTTTGATAGAATTCACAGGTGAATCCATCAGGCCCTGGGGATTTTTTCTTAGGAAGTTCTTTGATGGCTTGTTGGATTTCAATTTCTGATATGGGATTATTTAGGAATTCTATTTCCTCTTCTGTTAGTCTAGGCAGTTTGTATTTTTGTATATATTCATCCATTTCTCCTAAATTGGTGTATTTATTGCCATATAATTGGGCAAAGTAATTTCTAATGATTGCCTTAATTTCCTCTTCATCAGAGGTGCTGTCCCCCTTTTCATCTTTAATGCTGTGAATTTGCTTTTCTTCCTTCCTTTTTTTAATTAGATTGACCAGTACCTTGTCTATTTTGTTTGTTTTTTCAAAGTACCAGCTTCTTGTCTCATTTATTAAATCGATAGTTCTATCACTTTCGATTTTATTAATTTCTCCCTTAATTTTTAGGATTTCTAATTTGGTTTTCTGCTGGGGGTTTTTAATTTGATCGCTTTCCAGTTTTTTCATTTGCATTTCCAATTGATTGATCTCTGCTCTCCCTTGTTTGTTAATATAAGCATTCAGGGATATGAATTTACCTCTGATTACTGCTTTGGCTGCATCCCAAAAGGTTTGAAAGGATGTTTCGCCATTGTCATTTTCCTCGATGAAATTATTAATTGTTTCTATGATTTCTTCTTTAACTAAACGGTTTTGGAGTATCATATTGTTTAATTTCCAATTGGTTTTAGATTTGGTTTTCCATGTACCATTACTAATCATTTTTATTGCCTTGTGATCTGAGAAGGCTGCATTCATTATTTCTGCTTTTCTGCATTTGTGTGCTATGTTTCTGTGACCTAATGTATGGTCAATTTTTGTGAATGTGCCATGTGGTGCTGAGAAGAAGGTGTATTCCTCTTTATCCCTATTTATTTTTCTCCATATGTCTATTAATTCTAATTTTTCTAAGATTTCATTCACTTCTTTTACCTCTTTCTTATTTATTTTTTGATTTGATTTATCTAAATTTGATAATGGTTGGTTTAAGTCTCCCACTAGTATGGTTTTATTGTCTATTTCTTCCTTCAATTCTCCTAGTTTCTCCATTAGAAATTTGGGTGCTATATTATTTGGTGCATACATATTGATTAATGATATTTCCTCATTGTCTATAGTCCCTTTTAACAAAATATAATTACCTTCCCTATCCCTTTTGATCAGGTCTATTTTTGCATTGGCTTTATCGGATATCATGATTACCACTCCTGCCTTCTTTCTATCAGTTGAAGCCCAGAAGGTCTTACTCCATCCTTTAATTCTGACCTTGTGGGTGTCAACCCGCCTCATGTGTGTTTCTTGAAGACAACATATGGTAGGGTTTTGGATTCTAATCCATTCTGCTATTCGTCTACGTTTTATGGGTGAGTTCATCCCATTCACGTTCAAAGTTATGATTGTCATTTGTGGACTCCCTGGCATTTTGATTGCCTTCCCTAATTCTAACCTATTCTTCTTCGGCTCTACCTTTTAGTCCAGTGATTTACTTTGAAACAGTCCCCCTTGTCCCCTCCCTTGATGTTTCCCTTTTTAGTCCCTCCCTTTTTGTTCCCTCCCCTTCTCCCCTCTCTTTCCCTCCCTTTTTGTTCTCCTTCTCCCCCCCCCCTTGGTTTTCCCTTCTCCTTACCCTTGTTGGGTAAGATAGAATTCAAGATCCCAATGGATCTGGATGTTTTTCCCTCTCAGAGTTGATTTCCCTGAGATTGAAGTTTAAGTAAATCCCCCCCCCTCTCTTCCTCTCCTTCTTATAGGAGTTTTCTTCCCCTCCCCTTCCCATATGAATCTTTGTGTGAGAATGATTATTCTATTTGGTCTTTCTTTACCCCCTATTTATATATTACATTTTCCCCACATATTAGTATACATAGGTTGATATAAATGTAGTCCTTATAGAAGAGAGTTTGAGTAAAAGAAGAAGATAACATTTTCCCCTTTCCTTAATATTTACCTTTTCAGGTATTCCTTGCTCTTTGATTTTCGGTATCAAACTTTCCACAGAGCTCTGGTCTTTTCTTTGCAAAAAGTTGGAAGTCTTCTATTTTGTTGAATGCCCATACTTTCCCTTGGAAGTATATAGTCAGTTTGGTTGGGTAGCTGATTCTTGGTTGGAGACCCAGCTCTCTTGCCTTTCTGAAGATCATGTTCCATGCCTTACGATCATTCAGAGTAGAACTTGCAAGGTCTTGTGTGACCCTGATTGGCATTCCTTTATATCTAAATTGTCTTTTTCTGGCTTCCTGTAGGATTTTTTCTTTTGTTTGATAGCTTTGGAATTTGGCAATTACATTCCTGGGAGTTGTCTTTTGGGGGTTTAGTGTAGAAGGTGTTCTGTGAGCTCTGTCAGTGGCTGTATTGCCCCCTTGTTCTAGAATCTCTGGGCAATTTTCTTTGATTATATCTTGTATCACCATGTCCAGTTTGGTGTTTATTTCTGGCTTTTCTGGGAGTCCAATTATTCTTAAATTATCCCTTCTCCCCCTATTTTCCAGATCTATCACCTTATCGGTGAGATATTTTATGTTCTCTTCTAATTTCTTGGTATTTTGGCTTTGCTTTATTGATTCTTGCTCTTTTACACGATCGTTGTCTTCCAGCTGCCTGATTCTGGCCTTTAAAGCCTGGTTTTCTTTTACAGTTTGGTCAAACTGGTTTTGTAGATGCGTGAATTTCTTTTGCATTATTTCCAACTTTTCCTCCCAGAAGGCTTCCATCTTTTTGGTCATTTCTGATTCAAATTCTTCATAGGTTTGTGGAGAGTTTCCATTTCCTTTGGAAGGTTTTGGAGCATTTTCTTTTATATTATCTTCTATCTGCTCTGTATTTTGTATTTTGGCTCCATAGAATGTGTCCAAAGTCGCCCCTTTCTTCTTATTTTTCTTGGTATTTTGGGGCTTCTGTGCTTCTGTAGAGTTTTCCATCTCTGAATGTGGAGGATTGGCTTTTCTTGTCTCTGTCTGGTGTTCAGAGGCTTTAGTCCTGGGCAGATGGTTCTATGACTTTCCCTGGGTTAAACTGAATATGCCTCACTGGAACTGGAATGGAAGGGTCGGACCACGTTGCTTTCCGGAAGTTGCCTTCAGAATCGCTGGCCGTGAGGCTGTTTCGTCAGCCTGCGGGGGGATGGGCTGCAGCTAACCCAAGCTCCGAGAGCAAGGACTTTCACTGAGACTTGGATAGCAGGATCCAGCCCGTGAGGCTGTCTTGCCCGCCCTGAGGGTTGCTGTTGTTTCGACCAGCTCTCTGCAGCGGAAGCCCCAGGCAGTAACTTTCACCGGGACTGTAGAAGGCCCTGAGGGTTCTGCTCTCTGAGCCCAGCCGGCAGGGCTGCGGCTTCCGGGAGCCTTGGACTCTGCGCTCCTACCCCTGAGGTCCAAGGGATCTCGGGTTCTGGCTTTTGAGGGGAGCCGTACCTTTTGAACCGGTTCAAGGTCCAGGAGGAGGGTTCCCAGGGTCTGTGCTGTTGATCGTTTTGAATTTCGGCTCCTTAGGAGCTTATAGTTTGAGATCGGTCGGGAAGGTTTTTCCGGAGATCTGAACTTGAACTTTCTCTAAGCCCCCATCTTAACCGGAAGTCAATAAAATCTCTGCTTCAACTTCTTATCTTTACACTGTGTGTGTCTACATGACTCATGTGACTTTTTAGAGAAAACATATGGAAAAATTTTGGTTTTTAATCGACTGTGCTATATGCTTCCATTTTGTGGGTGAGTTCATCCCATTCATCATTCAGAGATATGATTACAACATGTATAATACCCATCATTTTTATTTCCTCTTTTAGTCCTACCCTATCTTTCCCTATTTTTTATACCAGTGTTTTACTTTTAATCAGACCCCTTTCTCTCCACTCTTATTTTACTTTCCTTCACACCCCATCCATTCTTATTCCGCTCCTATTTCTCTTTAAGATCTATTCATTGACCTCCACCCAAAACTTTTCTTCCCTTTCCTAACCAACTTCAAACCTCCCCTTTGTTATTCCCTTTCAACTTTTCTGTAAGGTAAGATTCTGAAGATAAGAGTTTCAAAAACAAGGGGGTGGGGTGACAGCTGGGTAGCTCAGTGGATTGAGATCCAGGCCTAGAGATGGGAAGGTCATAGGTTCAATTCTGGCCTCAGACACTTCCCAGCTGTGTGACCCTGGGCAAGTCACTTGACCCCCATTGCCTAGGCCTTACCACTCTTCTGCCTTAGATCCAATACACAGTATTGACTCCAAGATGGAAGGTAAGGGTTTAAAAAAAAACAAAAACTCAATAACTCTGTCTGTTCTTCCATCTCAGATCTGATTCCACTGAGAGGAATGCTTACATATTACCTATTAACACTTTCTTCCTCCCCATCTATTGAAAGTATTCCTCCCCCTGCCTTGCCCTTCTTTACATGGAATAATTTATGATATTATAAGTTTTCCTTAGAGTTCTTCTTGGTACCATCCTCTTTTTTGTCTTTTCTGTGAAGGACAGAAGATAAAGCAGGATGAGCAAAGTGGGTGTCCCTCTAAATACAATTTGAAGGGTAGGCAGAGTAAAGGGATTTCCATGTCATATGGGACAAAACCACACAAGGAAAAGGGTTGGCTGACCAACACCACTTCCCCACACTACCTACTGTACCTGACACAGAGTCAGGACCCAGGCAACTTCCCAAATTCTATAAGGTGGGAAACACTAAAGCAAAAGCACTATAGACCTACCCCTAGAGGTGTCAGGCCCTGGTAGTGAGATTTGAAGCTTAATATCACTGGACTGACAGTGATAGTGGCAGCCAAGGAGGTAGCACAAATGTGGTAGCATCAGCAGCAGGGAAGATAGCCTCTAGGCAAAACACTGAAAACCTTACTATAGGATAAACAACAAAAACAAAAAAGTAACAATACATCACAGACCTACCCCCTGGAAATCCCAGGCTTTGGGGTGGGGTATAAAACTCTAGAGTACTTGATTCATTCTGAAGCCTCATTAGTGGCAGCAGTAGCAGTTTTAACAACAGAAGCAGGGCCAGAGAAAACAGCTTCGGGGCAATATACTGCTAAGGGGAATACACTAAAAGAAAAACAATGAAGACCTACCCCTTGCAATCCCAGGCCCTGGACTGGAGGGTCAGAGCTCAATAATACTGGGCTTTGTGAAGATTGGATTTAGCTATTTCCTGATTGTAAAAATGAAGATACTTAGTTTAACAAAATCAGGAATGTCTTGGGAACTTTAAAATTGTTCCACCCTACTTAGACCATACTTTAGGGGAAGATAATCCAAAAGAGAGGTTGAGAAACAAGAAAAAATTCAAAATCTCAAAAAAAAAAATGGAATCTGATCACAAGCTCTAGAGGAACTCATAAGGAGTTCAAGAAAAAAGTAAGACAGAAGAAAAATGGAAAGAATAATGGGGGAAATGAAAATAATGCAAGAAGAAAATAACCGCATAAAAGGCAAAATTGATCAAATATAAAGAGAGACACTGAAATCAAATAATGCAATGAGTCCAATAAAAAAAACAGAATTGATCTGCTGAATGAACAGGCAAAGAAGTCTAAAGATGAAAAGAGTACCATGAAAAGCAGAATAATATAAATCAAAAATGAGAATGAAAAATCATGCATGAAAATTGGTATTTCAAGACTAGAATTAGGGAAGTTGAAGCTAATGATTTCATGAGACATCAGGAAATGAGAAAACAAAATCAAAAGAATAAAAGAAGACAAAAACATTCAATTTCTCATTAAAAAACTTATGAGGGGAATAGGTGGAGGAAAGAAATTAGACTACATGAAAAGAATGACAAAATAGTCTATACATCATATTAAAAGAAATTATCTAAGAAAAATTGCACTGATATTCATGAACAAGGAAGCAAAATAGATGGTGAAAGAATCCACAGATTCTACATTAAATTCTCAAATGACAACTTCCAAGAATCTTATGTCTGAGTTCAAGAGCTTCCACACCAAGGAGAAAATACTACAACCAGACATAAGGAAACAATTCAGATAACAAAGATCCCCAGTCAGGATTACACAAGATCTGGCAACCTCCCCACTGAAGGACCTCAAAGCTTAGAATATGATATTCCAGAAGGCAAGAGAACTGGGTCTACAACCATGAATCACCTACCTAACAAAATTGACTATATACTTCCAGGGTTAATGAAATAAAAGATTCCAAAACATTCACAAAGAAAAGATTACAATTAAACAGAAAAATTGATGCACAAATATAAAATTCAAGAGAATCATAAAAAGGTAAATAAGAAAGAGAAAAAAAATAAGGGTTTCAATAAGGTGAAGTTGATATTGTGCTAAAAGGGATAATGAACTGGAGGAATTCCATGTGGACTGGAATGACCTCCAGTAATTTATTCAGAGTGAAAGGAACAAAACCAGGAGAATTTTGTACCCAGAAACAGATACACTTTGGCACAATTGAACATAATAGACTTTTCTGCTAGCAGCAATGCAATGATCCAGTGCAATTCTGAGGGACTTATGAGAAAGAATGCTATCAACATGACGAGATAGAACTGTGGTAGTAGAAACACAGAAGAAAAAACATATGATTTATCACTTGTTTACATGGTTATATGACTGGGGGTTTGGGTTTTAAAAGATTGCTCTGTTAAAAAATGAATACTATTGATATAGGTGTCAAGTAATAAGTCATGTATAAATCAGTGGAATTGCTTGTCAGATGTGGAAGAGGAAGAGGGGAGGAAGAGAAAATAAATCATATAACCCTAAAAAAGTATTTTAAGATTTTATTTTATATTGTGACATATTCTAAGGCAGCTTGGTGACCCTGTCGGTAGGGTGCTAAGGTTGTAATCAAGAAAATCTCCATTCACATCTGGCCTTAAATACTCACAAATTGTGTGATTATTGATATATTATAGACACTATCTCTTTTTCCTATAATGTACAACAGTTAAAAAACCATTTGCACAAATTTTGAGATAAATTGCTATGATTAGAAAAATATATAATACAGTCCCCAAGATATAGCAGGTACTTGGAAAATGCTATTGTTGTTGTTTTTGTTGTTGTAACTATTACTTTAATTAGTTCCTTTACTACTTAAATGATGATTTCTGAATTAATCACCACAGAATCTGCATATGATGATAATTCTAAAATCTCTGCCAATAACTATGCCTAATGGGCACTGAAAGACTGTCTGCCCTTTCTTCCAACCATAACACTGCTGGGTTTGTACCCCAAAGAGATAATAAGGAAAAAGACATGTACAAAAATATTCATAGCTGGGCACTTTGTGGTGGCAAAAAAATGGAAAATGAGGGGATGCCCTTCAATTGGGGAATGGCTGAACAAATTGTGGTATATGTGATGGAATACTATTGCACTCAAAGGAATAAAAAAGTGGAGGAATTCCATGGGGACTGGAACAACCTTTAGAAAGTGATGCAGAATGAGAGGAGCAGAAGCAGGAGAACATTGTATAAGGATACTGATACACTGTGGTATAATGAAATATAATGGACTTCTCCATTAGTGGCAATGCAGAAACCTTGAACAACTTGGAGGAATCTACGAGGAAAACCACTATCCACATTCAGAGGAAACACTGTGGGAGTAAAAACACAGAAAAAAACCCACTGCTTGAATACATGGATCGAAGGGATATGGTTGGGGATGTGGTAGGATATGAACACCCTAGTGCAAATATCAACAAAATGGAAATAGGTTCTGATCAAGGACACAAGTAATACCCAATGAAATTGCGTGTGGGCTGTGGGAAGGATGGGTGGAGGGGAGGTAGGGAAATAATGTGATTATTGAAATCAAGGAATAATGTTCTAAATTGACTAAATAAACTAATTCAAATGGAAAAAATAAAATAAAAAAAATCTCTACCAATGTTTTAATTATTTTATTTATCTTTTTTCTCTTATTGCTCTAGCTAGCTCTCACAGAGCTCTGGCCCATACTGGACAGAAAAGCAAGAGAAGATCCACATTTTCAATCTGTACTTAGAGGAAAAGTTTAATGAATTTTGCTAATTCAGATGATATCAGCTTTATTAATAAACATATGTTTATTTTGTATTACAAAAATGTCTTCCTATGCTTATTCTTTTCAAAAATTCATAAATACTACTTCATTCAAAGAACTTTTGCTTACATTCATATGGTTGTAGCTTAAATAGTTTTATAATTATTAAGAGTATTATCAATTATCAATAATAATTAATATTGTTATATTAATAAATATTCAAAATATGTTCATTGCTTTCATAATGTTAAACTGTTCTCCTGACTTGAATTAGTCATACTTGGCTATGGCAATTGAAGTATATTTTTAAAATGTTTTTAATAGTCTATTTACTAAATTTTTACTAAAAACATTTGTATGGATATTCATAATTGATTTTTGGTTTTGATTTATAGTTTTCATTTGACCCCCCCGGTTTGATAGGTGTACAAGATATTCAGACGAGCCTGGCAGCTCTTCTGGGAAGGACTCTCCAAGTGTTTTTCAGGATGTTCATCCATACACTTACAACATCCACCTTTTACCCAACTGTCCCTATGGCAATCACTTCAACCGTACCCTAGTAAAATTATCTCAGCAGATGGGCTAAAATCAAGTGATGGTAACCCACAGACCTCAAATCCTTCAGTGAGATTGAAGAATGTCTACCAAAAATATATGCAGACTTTCCCTTGCAGAATGGGCAGATGAGAATATTGTTTTTCTAAAGTCCATATAAAACCAACTGTGGAAGTGTTATAAGGGAGGGAGATCTTGTGGTATTAAAAGAGATAGTTGATGAGGATTTTGCATAACCTAATCCCACAAGATAATTCCCTATGAGTGTATTAGAGGGTTGGTTAGGGTATAATGGAAAAAGATTTGATAATAAGTGCCCGGAAGGTAGAAGGAGGGTGAGATGGATTCCCCCATTCAGTCTTCTTCAAATATGTCTCACCACTAACCCTATCTTTACTGCCCTCTAATAACTGGTTTTATAGATGAACCTCTTCTCTTGGGGAAAGAGAGAGAAAGCAGCTCTCTTCCTCTTCCACTATGACTAGGAAGTCAATTTAGGATAAATGACAACTTTATTCTAACAATTGTGGTTAGGAATGAATTAGAAAGATTTCTGAAGGTTAGGGTCTATAGGAAAGAGGGGAAAGGAAATCCCTGTCTGTCTCAAATCTCCCTTTCCCTCCCTCAAAAGTTGAAAGACTCAGGCTTGCCAGTCTGGTCTCTGAGAGTTCAGGTTTTGTGACCCCTGGTCTCTTGTCATAGCAGAGCCAATGTCCAGACCCAGGGTGTCCCAGGAGCTGTGTGAGATCTTGTTAGGCTGTTCTTATACTTTTCAGGTTTCTGCTATACCTCTTGGTATCATTGGGGGTTAGGGGGATGATGGTTAAATTCAATGAGGGATTTTGTATGGCTCAGGATTCAGTCTGTCTTAGAATAACAGGTGTTTATTCAGGAAGATGTTAGGGAAGGCTACTAGATAGGCAGGTTGAGGAGAAATCCTTATCTAAAAATGGCTACCTTGATATCCCCTTCTGTCTTCCCTCTGTGAAGACTCTTCTTTGCTTAGCCAAGCTAAACCCACTCACTACTTCTCTCTCTAACCATGGATCCTCTTGCTAAAATGTCTAATCCTAACTAAAACCCACTCAGGGGTTAGAGTTTGTTAGAATAGATTTGTAGTGCAAGAAATCCAGAGTTGAAGTGGTCTGGTTCACCTCTGAGAGGAAACCCCCTCAGAAGCTCCCATAAGCAGTTCAAACTTATTCCCCCTCTTCAGGTTAGCTCTTCATATTCAGTAGTAGAGAGGAATCAGGTGGCAGGTTCAGTTGATGACAGGAATGAAGCCGGGATGGTTTGGGGGCAAGTTAGAGATGACCAGGAGTTCAGAGCTGAATTCGAGAGTTGGCTTCAGCCTTCAAGCCTCCAACTGGTTTTCCCAGCTTGACTCTTGAATGCTCCAGCCCCTTCCTTACACAATTCTAAACAAGTTTACCCCTGATTGTGTAAGTACATCCAATGCCATTCCCTTTTGCTGCCAACCTGAATTTCTTCCTCTGAATTCCTTATCACAGAAGGGAGTGTAGAAAGCTTAGAACACAGACACAAAAGACATCCTAGGCCATCTAGTCAATCTTTTGGCCATTTGTCTTGGCCCTGGACTCTAAGGATTCATAAAGAGAAAGTGGGGCTGAAGATTTTCTATAACTTGATATCACTTAAATCTAATTCCTACAAGGTTAATACCATCTCTTGATGCTATTGATCTTTATCGAATAAAAAGTACAAAAAATAACCTAGGTTAGATATTAGTTTTCTAAGATAATGCCTCAATTTTATATAGAGGTGATCCTCGATATTTGAAGGCTTTATGAGCAAAGTCTGGAAAATACTACCAAGACAATGAGGCTTCTTGTAGAGTCTCATTAATGAATTGTACTTATATGTTTATGACTTAGCCACATTCAGGGATAAGAGGATCATTACTGAAAAACTAATAGGAAATGAATAATTGGGCCAGAGGAACTCTAAAGACCATAAATAAAGCTATGTTTAGCGAGAATTCAAATTATCAGTAGAAGAACCAATCACAGAAGTGAAATTCTGGAATAGGATGAAGTGTTGAATAAAACAGGAAGAATAACAAGATCCAGGATTTCCTCAATATAGGGAAATTTTAGGTGAGGAATCCTTATCTCGCAATGCAGTTTGAATTTCATCACTTCAAGTCTTATAAAATGGAATGTCATAACTTATCCCAGATTCATATGTGTCAGAGGAAGAAATAGAACCCAGGTCTTCTATGACTTCAGTGTGACCTCGCTATTGATGATTCAACACCACCTCTCCTCCATATAAAATTATTAAAATTCTTGAATATGTTTTATAGTATAGACATTTCATGTCTTAAAATGAAAAAAGTCACACCCAACATTCATTTATGCATTAGAAAACCAAGTTTCCAAATGAATTTTCCTTTATTAATATAAGCATAGCATATTCCATGCATTTAAACTTCTCTCCTATTTAATACTCTCACTCGTTTATACCACAGAGTCTGGACACACTCTTCTTTTCTGTCTCTGTTTGCTAACGTTTGCAGCATTTAACACGTGGACTGTCACAGAAGCCAGATTTTGTATATGGTCTTCGACAACGAATGAAACAACGGCCACCCTCCAATTCACATTGAGCATAGCTTTCAGGTTTCACCATCCCTGTGGAAAGAAGAACATGAATGTTTCAGAATATTTATTTACAGCCACAGAGAAGTTACACTGTACTCTGAAACAGAATTGAGAGAATTTAGCCATAAGCCTTAGATTTTTTAATTTGATTTTTTTAACTTTTAAGACTTTTTTCAGTTACATGTAGAAAGTTTGACAATTGCTATTCAGATTCTCTCTCTCCCAGACTTCCCACCTCCAAAAGACAATAAATTGTCTAATATACGTTATAACATTGTTGTCATGCAATACATATTTCTATATTCCTTATTCCATGAAAGAAGACACATATCACACAAACAATTTTTAAAAAGCTCATGAACACAATTAAGTGCAAAATGTCATATTTGATCCGCAATCAAACAACAACATTTCTTTTATTGGTTATAGATCATCCTAGGTCCTTTGGGGATAATCTTGGAACCATGCTTTCCTGATAATATTTCAGTACTGTGAAGTTGATCACCATAAAATATTTCTGTCATCATATATAATGTTTTCCTTGTCCCTTTCACTTCATTTTGCATCAGTGCATAAAACTATTTCCAGCTTTTTTTTTAAACTTATCTTGTTCATCACTTTTGGTAGAGATAGGTCCTTTTCCCTGATCTCTGATATCTTTACAATATAGACCCACAGTGCACATAGTTCTATGGTCCTTTGAGCTGGGTTCCATGTTGCTCTCTAGAATGGTTGTATCAGTTGACAGTTCTTTCACTAGTGTATCAGTAATCCAGTTTTTCTACATCTCCTCCAACATTTATTGGTTTCCTTTTTGGTCATGTTAATCATAACTATGAGAGGTGAGATATGATATCTCAGCATTGTTTTAATTTGCATTTTTAATCAATATTGATTTGGAGCATTTTTTCTTATGACTATAGATAGCTTTAATTTCTTTATCTAAGAAGTGCCTATTCATATTTCTTAACTATATGTCAATTGGAGAATAAATTGCATCCTTATAAATTTCAGTTATTTTTCGATATGTTTGAGAAATGGGACCTTTGTCAGAGACATTTACTGTACTTTCACCACACCTAATTTGTTATTTCCTTTCTAATATTGGTTGCACTGTTTTTTTTCTGCTTTTTTTTAATTTAATATAATCAAAACTACTTATTCAATTTTTGGAATATTCTCCATTTCTTGTTTGGTTATAAAATATTCCCTTATTCATAAATCTGACCAGTAAACTCCTCTGTGTTAAGCTAATTAATTTATGATACCACCTTTATTTCTAGATTAAATATCACTTTTGACTTTATTTTATTATATTGTCTGAGATGTTTGTGGATGCCTAATTTCTGCCATATTGTTTTCTAGCTTTTACAGCAGTTTTTGTAAAATGGTGATTTCTTCTCCAAAAAGTTTGGATCATTGTGTTTATCAAATAATGGGTTACTATGGTCATTAACTGTTGTGAGTTAATTATATAAACTACTCTCTTCCTTAGGCAATACAAGATTATTTTGATAATTGCCCCTTTATAATATAGTTTGAGATCTGTTTTCGATGGGCCGATCCAATCTCTCTATGAAGATAGAACATAATAGGAAGGTATTTTTGAATGTATTCTTTCTAACTTGCATTCAGATCTCTTACTTGATACTTTCAGTATAACCTCAGGAGAGGCACATAAACTTTCTGACTTCAATTTTTTTCCCCATCTATGAAATAAATGAGTTTTTACTAGAATATATTTTAGCTTCCTTCCAATTAGGAGCTGATGCTCTCATCCTTTGTGTGATACATACGGTATAATAGCTGTTCTGACTTCCCATGGTTTTTAAGAATTCTTTTAAATAAGGAGTGACATACCATTGGTTCAAAGTCTCTTATTCTTCTTTCTTTTCTTCCTTATGACTAAAACAAGTGCCTCTATTATGCTGCTAAATGAATACTATTCTAATAAGCTCCTTGGACTCAATAAAAGCATATTTTCCCTTGCTGTTCTTTAGGCAGGTCCCAGGAATAAGTTCAATTGTCTTTAGTTACAAGCAATGTAGGAGAGGGCTGACTGAATTAATTGGAATATATATTGGGAGATATATTGGGATATATATATCCCAAACCTTTTCATTTCTCATTCTGAATCTTACCTTTGACAGCATAGGGAAATACCAAAAAAAGCACCATATACATCAGGTAGAGAGTCCTCATGGTCAGTGACAACCTAGAACCTTAGAATCATAGAAGACATGAAGGGAGGACAACTTAGCAGAAGATAGGATAAAATACAAATAAGACAAGAACAGACTAGGAAATACCCTATTTACCTTGGTTCAGCTAATAACACCTCTTTTTTTAAAACCCTTACCTTCTGTGTTGGAGTCAATACTGTGTATTGGCACCAAGGCAGAAGAGGTAAGGGCTAAGAAATGGGGGTCAAGTGACTTGCCCAGGGTCACATAGCTGGGAAGTATCTGAGGGCAGATTTGAACCTAGGACCTTACATTTCTAAGTCTGGCTTTCAATCCACTGAGCTACACAGCTGCCCCTAAATAATGTCACCTCTTAAATGTCTGAAACTGTCTAAACCCAGGTCTTCATGGCTTCAGTGTGGCCCCTCTAACAACACTGCCTCTCCTCCATACAAAATTGTTAAATCTCTTGAATATATTTTATCATATAGATATTCCATCTCTTCAAATTACAAAAAATTACACCCAAGATTTATTTTTTACTTAGAAAACCAAGTTTCCAAATAGATTTTCCTTTATTTGAACTAGCATAACATCTTCCATTTATTTTAACTTCTCCCCCTTTTTATACACTCATTCTTCCATATTACAGACTCTGGATGTACTGTTCTTTCATGTTTGTTTTTGCTAATGTATGCAGCTTTGTTTCTTTGGTGTTTTTTGACTCTTTTGACTCTGACAGAAACCAGAAGCTTTGTGTTATCTTGGACAATGATAAAAACAATGGCCACCCCCTAACCAACATTGCAACATATTTTGGATATCCTCCAACTCTATGGAAAGGATCACATGAATATTTCAGAATTTTTATAGTCACAGAAAACTTATGGTATATTATGATACAGAATTGAGAGAAATTAGCCCTAAACATTGCATTCAGTAATTTGATTTTTTAACTTTAAAAATTTTATGGAGGAAATAGATAGCAAGACCATATTAGTGGGGAACCTCCATTCCCCTCCAGAACTAGATAAATTTAACAAAAAATAAATAAATAAGACCAAATGGAAGTGAATGAAATGTTAGGAAAATTAGAATGAATAGAAATCTGAAGAAAATTGAACAGAGATAAAAAAGAATATACCTTCTTCTCAGAAATACATGATACAAGCACAAAATCAACCATATACTAGTTTATAACAACAATTCAAACAAATGCAGAAAAGCAAAAATAATAAATGCAACTTTTTCAGGTTGTAATGTAATAAAAAAATTATAATAAACAAAGGTGTATGAAAAGGCAAATTTAAAATTAATGGGAAATGAAAAAATCTAATTTTATAAAACTAGTTGGGTCAAAACAGAAATCATAGGAAGAATTAGAGACTTCATTAAAGAGAATGACACTGACAACACTACATATAAAAATCTATGGGATACAGTCAAAACAGTATTCAGAGGAAAATTTATATCACTGAGTCCCTATATGAACAAAATGGAGAGAGTAGAGATCAATTAATGTGGTTTAGAACTTAAAAAATTAGAAAAAGAACAAATGAAAAATCCCCAGATAAAAGTAAATTGTAAATCCTAAAAATTAAAGGAGAAAATAAAAGTAAAAGAACTATGGAATTATTAAATAAGATTATAATGTGGTTCATGCTTTGAAAAAACAAATGAAATAAATAAAGTACAGGTTAATCTGATAAAAAAGAAAGAAGAGAAAAACATTAGCCATATCAAAGAGGAAAAGGGTGATTTTATCTCTAATAAAGAGGAAATTAAATATTCATTAAGAACCACTTTGGACAATTATATGGCAATAAATATAACAATCTAGGGGAAATCGGTGAATATTTATAAAAAAAATAAATTGCCTAGATTAACAAAAGAGGAAATAGAATGCTTAAATCATCCCATCTTAGAGAAAGAAATTAAACAAGTCACCAAGGAACTTCCTAGGAAAAAATTCCCATGGACAGATGAATTACAAGTGAATTCTATTAAACATCTAAAGAATAACTAATAACAATACTACACAAAGTATTTCACAAAATAAGCAAAGAAGGAATCTTAACAAATTCTTTTTAGGACACAAATATTTTACTGTTTCCAAATCCAGGCAGGACAAAAATAGAGAAAGAAAAATACAGAATAATTTCTTAATGAACATAAAAGCAAAAATCTTAAATAAAATGCTAAGAAAAAGACTACAGCAAATTATCACAAAAATTATCCACTATGACCAGGTTGTATTTATACCAAGAATGCAAGGATGGTTTAATAATAGGAAAACTATCCATGTAATTAACTATATCAATAATCAAATCACCACTAATCACACAATTATGACAATAGATGCAGAAAAAAACCTTAGACAAAATACAACACATATTTATAATAAAAAATACTAAAAAGGATAGCAATAAAAGGGGCTTTCCTAAAAAAAAAATATGTAGTACCTTTCTAACACCACTAGAAAGTACCACCTACAATGGGAACAATTCAGAAGCCTTCCCAATGAGATCAGACATGAAGCAAGGATGCCTATTATCACCTCTATTATTTAATATTGAACTAGGAAGCCTATTGGTAGCAATTAGAGGAAAAAAGAAATTGAATATTTAGGAATCTATCTACCATGACAAACAGGAATTATATGAACACAAAGAAAAAGCACTTGTCACACAATTAAAATTATATCTAAATAATTGGAAAAGCATTAATTGCACATGAATAGAAAGAACTAATAAAATAAAAATGATAACTCTACACAAATTAATTAAATTATTCAGTGCCATACTTATCAAACTACCAAAAATTTCTTTCAAGAGAATTAGAAAAACTTATAAAAGTTCATCAGGAACAACAAATGATGAAAAATATCAAGGGAAATAATGAAAAAAATGTGAAGGCTTGGGATCTAATAGTACCAGGTATTAAATTGTACTATAAAGCAGTGGTAATCAAAATAATATGATACTGGCTAAGAGACAAAAGAGTGAATCAATAGAATAGACTTGGCGTAAATGACCTCAGGAAGTTAGTGTTCAATAAGTCCACCCATCCTGGATTGTAGGACAAGAACTCACTATTTGAAAAAACTATTGGGAAATTTGCAAAACAGTATGGAACAAATCAGGTTTAGATTAAGACCTCACACCCTATTCCATGATAAATTCAAAACAGGTAAATGACTTAAATATAAGGAATGCAATCATGAATAAATTAGGTGACCAGAATAGTATACCTGTCAGATCTGTAGGCTCTTAGACCAAGCCAGAGACAGAGAAAATTCCAGAATGTAAAAATGAATAATTTTGATTACATCAAATTAAAAAGTATTTGTATAAACAAAACCAATGTAATCAAAATTAGAAGAAAAGCAACAAATTTGGGAAAGAAATCTTTGTAACAAAACCCTGACAAAGGTTTAATTTCCCAAATATGTAAGGAACTATGTAAAAATTTATAAAAAAAAAAATAAGCCATTGCCCAATTGACAAATGTTCAAGGGATATGAATAGGCAGTTCTCAAATGGAAAAATCAAAACTAGCTATAAGGAATTGAAAAAGCTTTCTAAATCCCTCCTGATTAGAGAAATGCAAATACAAACAACTCTGAGGTACCACCTCAAACCAACCCTGACTAGCTAATATGACAGCAAGGACCATAAAAATTGTTGGAGGGGATATGGCACAATTGGGACACTAATGCATTGCTGGTGAGTTGTGATTTAATCCAGTCATTCTGGAGGGCAATTTGGAATTATGTGCAAAGGGCTTTTAAAGACAGCCTGTCCTTTGATCCAGCCATACCATTGCTGGGTTTGTTGCCAAAAAATATAATGAGGAAAAATACTTTTACAAAAATATTTAGAGCTCCTCTCTTTGTGGTGGCAAAAAATTTTGAAAATGAGGGGTTGCCTTTCAATTCAGGAATGGCTGAAAAATTTGTGGTATCTGATGGTAAGGGAATACTATTGTGCTGAAAGGAATTATGTACTTGAGGAATTCCCAGTAAACTTGAAAGACCTCCAGGAATTGATGCAGAGAGAAAGAAGCAGAACCAGAACATTGTACACAAAGACTGATATTGGCACAATCAAATGTAAGAGACTTTTCTGCTAGAAGCAATGCAATGATCCAGGACAATCCAGAGAAATTCATCAAAAGAATACTATCAATGTATAGAGAAGAACTGTAGAAATACAGAAGAGAAACAAATGACCTATCACTTATTTGTATGGTCATACAATTGGGATATTGGTGTTAAAAGATTACTCTACTACAAATATTAATAGTATGTAAACTTGGAGATGGAGAGTAACTGCTATATATGAAAATACATGTATTAATAGTCATTTGCAGATTTTTTTTTAAATCTTGCATTGATGTTGCCAAATTTTGTACTTTTCCCTCTGCCTTTTCGTACCTTATTTAGCTACCAACCTCTCCAAAATTTTTGCTCTTTTGGTACATTTTAATATGAAGTTGACCCAGGGAATTTGAGACATTTGCATCTACATTCATTAATTAAATTGGTCTATAGTTTTTTTTTTTTTTCTGTTTGTCTATTTTGGATTTAGGTTATCGGTACTGGAGTTTTCTTGGACTCCATCTTTACCTATTTTCCAATAATTTATATAAGATTGGAGTTAGTGGATCTTGAACATCAGGTCCTGGTGGACTTTATGGCCTGTTCAATTTATTTTTCTGAGATAGGTTGATATTAATTTTATATCTTCTCCCCTCTTAGTCTAAGCAGTTTATATTTTTGTAGTCATTCTTCCATCATGCTTTCATTAAAATTGTTGACATGTGCTTTGGCAGAATAGTTCTGAATAACTGCTTTGATTTCATATTGATTAGTGGTATATTCACCCTTTTGATTCTTGATGTTAGCAATGTCTTCTCTTTTTAAAGCCATATTAATCAATAATTTATCTATTTTCTGGATTTTTCATTTAGCTAAATTCTTTATTCTATTTATTAAAAATTCAATTAAATTTTTATTTTAAAAATTAAAAATTAAAATTTTCTATTTATTAAAAAATAAAAATTTATTAAAATCTATTTTAAAATCATTTTTATTTATTAATTAATTTAATATTATGATATAAATTGTATTAATCTCATATGTAGATTTTAGGATTACTTATTTGGTATTTTATTGGAGATTTCTGTTTCTTTTTTTCCTAGTTTTTTCATTGCAGACAATTCATTGCCCTCATCTTTATGTATGTTTATTGTAAGTATTTAAAGATTAAAAACTTATATCTAATTTCTGATTTCTTAGAAATCCGTATTTTGATATGTTTTGTCATTATTATCATTATATAGTTTAATAGCTTGTTCTTTAACTGACTCATTCTTGAAGATTAGATTACTTATTCTTCAATTGATAGTTAATCTGTGTTCCTATACTCCCTTATTAAATATGATTTATTGCATCATGATTTGAATTTGATAAATTAAGAATTTCTGCTTTTATGCATTTAACTAAACTTTTTTATTATCATAATTGTGATATTGAAATATTTATATTAACCACCTTGACTGTATAGAGCGGGAAGTGAAAAGTATAAAGAAGTCAAAGAAATTAATAGAGAAACAACAGAGGAAGATACCTGGAGTACATGGATATTAGAGAAATCATGGGAGTTATTTGGAGTTAGTTCATAAAAGTCATCAAAATTTAAAAAAAAATTGGTGATAGAGACATAACCACATAAAGAAGAGCAACTGAACCTCAAATAAGCAACTATATGACAATTAAGATAGCAAGAATAAAGGAAGACAAACTAAAAAACCAAATCCAGACAATATTATTTACTATATCTGTTCTTATGATCCACTCTTATAAATGGAGAAAAAGGTGACCATATTTGTTTTGTATCAATATTTTATCTAATGATAACTTACAATCTCATAAAATGACATATTAAAAGTATATATCAGGCAATGGAGGTCTTCAATTCAAATCCACTCAATAAATATTTTGATGCAACTATTTCTTCCAAGTCATTATGCAGTTTCCTCTTGTAGCCAAATATTATTATTTTATTTCAAAGTTATTAAATACATTGATAAGAAATTCCGTATACCTATGAAAACATAAATATTTTATGATTTTGTGTGATGTCTATAACATGTTCTATGGCCAGAAGTCTTTCCATTATGAGTAGACTCAATGAGAATCTCTGAATTTAGCTAAGTTATTCCTCATGCATAAGACATACAATTAGTAGTCAAAGCCATCTCGTAATATCCCAGTAAATAGCTGTATGTAATATGTAGAATGGGATAATTTTAAAAGTTAGAAAAATAAAAAATATACATTTGTCTGAAGTTTTTTATATTGATTATTCATATTGATGATTTTAATTGATAAATTTTTGATAAGTTTATAGCTCACCAAGACTTGATACTATTTTTCTATATTTCTTAAATAAAAATGATAAAAAAAATTTAAATGCTGAAAATGAGATCTGTCATAATGGAAAATCTTCTGGCTATTGTAATTGTTATGGGCATCACACAAAAAAAAAGATTTCTACTTTACAACTAAGGATCTTATAGAAGTGTATCAGGAACTAAGAGATAATTGACTTGACTAATGCCACCCAAATGTTTCAGTCAGAAGAAGCACTAAAACCCAGAGCTTCCGGACCCTGAGACTGACTCTCAGGCCATCATATTGCAGCTGTAACTATATTTCAGAATAAATATGAAGTCCAGAAGAGAAATCATGGGAGGCATAGTATTTCTAATTCCAATAAATAATAATATTAATTCCAATTAATAACCAATAATGATTACCTATTCCTTACCAGAAATCCAGAAAATTCTATCAACCAGATCAGAGGAGCTATAGTAAGCAGAACACCTCGTTCTCTATCTTTGGACACAACTAACATTCTCACAAGCACACACAGAGCACCAGGTTTATATTTTCAGAAGATGGAATCTTGGCAGAGAAACCTGTCAGCATAAAAACCCAAAAAGGTCTTAAAACAGTCTTTCTGAGCCAAGAAACCTAACTAAGTTTGAACCCAGGTGCAATGACTGAGTATGAAGTTTTTTTTTATTAAAGAGACTGATCCAAAACAAAGACAGGAGTTGGCAAGATGACATGTGTTCTCCTCATAATGTATTTTGGTCTCTTATATGTGCTGATATTTGGTCACCATGTACCATGGCACCCTATCTTTCTGCTTAGCTGGGAAGGGTAAAGCCCCCCACTACTAGCATTCCAGATAATAGTTTATTTGATTAATATTTTAATAGGATAGTCAAAAGTTGGGCAAAGAGACAGATAAACAGCTCCCTTTGCATCTTCTGTCTGTACTGTTTGTGGGGCACTCTGGAAGATTATCTGGAGGAAAGGAACTGACCTCTCTTTCACCATTATCTCTTCTAGATCCCTCCCTTCAAAAGATATCTTATCAGTATTACTTCAGTACCACTCCCACCAAAATAATGTGTCACTTCAGCAAAAATTGCTACATTTTTTTTATTTGCTGACTAAAGGATTGCATTGAGAAAAAGGCATTAGAGATCACTTATTAAAAACTTGTTATGACACAAATATGAAAAATTAAATCTAAAAAGAAGAAACAATTTATCCAAAGCTTCAGGATTACTGGAATTATTACCTAAAGTTAGAGGTAAAGAATGTGATAGAAACAATACTTGTTTTAGTTAGAAGACAGCCCCTGTCATCATATCAAATAGTGTAAACTTGCCTTAAAGTGTGAATTTTATGATATTCTTAACTTACGATTAGAGATTTGTTATTTAGTACTCCTCTACTGTATGAGGCATGAATGGTCTTGATCAGAGCTGAAAAAAGTAATATAACTCCATTGGGTTTCCAGAAAAGAGGGAGAAGACTTAGGATTCTGAATTCTCTTCATGTTCATGAAAGGTGAAAGAATTTGAAAACTAGAGTAATGGCTGGTAAACCTTTGATGATGTCCTGACTCCTAGGATATACATTAGAAATGTTGGGGAATTTCCCCTTGGTTGACACCTGCAACTGCCTCTTGGTTAAACTGAATTACCAGGATCCTAAAGAGAGGGATCATTCACCCTTCGAATCCTGTATTATAGAACCTCATATATACATGTTTGTTTGTTTTTTTATTTCAGTTTATATGATTAGGTCTCTTTAATTTTGCTAAATGTATTCATAATGGTACATATATTTGGCTGAATAGGAGTAAAACTTTGGATACATGACATAGGGAGCTCCTTTCACATTAAGGAATAACAATTAAAAGTTTTAGTTTGAATTTGAAAAAGTATTAATTCTTCAATAATCTCTCTCTTTCACATTTTACATATAGTATATATTCGCATATATACGTATCTATGTATATGGCAAGCATAGTAGTTAGAATGTTGGGCTTAACACTAAAAAGGCTTATCTTCCTGAGTTCTAAGACCCTTATTAACTGTTTGACTTTAGGCAAATCTCTTAACCTTGTTTGCCTCAATTGCCACATCTATAAAATGAGGAGAAAACAAAAGCAGTGAACCACTTCACTGTTTTTGCCAAGACAACCCAAATGGTGTTTCTAGGAATCAGAAATGAGTGAAGAAAGAAATCTGTTTATATAAACATACACACACACACATTTTCCCTTATTTTCCACCTTCATTTTTCTAGATGATTAGTTCTATTAGGGAACAAGAGAGATAGTCACCTTATATGTGACACAGAAGTCTGAAAAATAAAAATCCCATCAGATTGCTGGCTTTAGTTTATAACATCAGACTTGTTATTCTGACAATTCATGAAGGATCTCCTTGTCTGAAGGGATGACAAGTGGGTCTGATAGGTAAGAAGGAACCAAGTAGTCACTAAAAGACAAATGTGGTCACAAAACAATGGAATGAGTCACAGGGACACAGCATTTTCCTTGTCAATTGCCCTTGATAAAAACTAATCAGTCCATTAATAGAGGCATAACAGGAAATTATAGCTTCCTTGCAGTTCAAGGTAGATTGAAATTTCTTTGTCAATTCTTTTCCTAGTTGTACTCCCCAAAGATTATAACCTTTGTCATCCCACACAATACCGTGAACAAAGATATTCTGCTCATACATAGCAATAAAAATCAAAGCCTGAAAGGAGTGACTTTTCTAAAGGAAATAGATGATTTACCACAATGACTTTATGAGGCTGTACCTTTTGCATGGGATCACCACTCTTCCTCAAGGTCAGAGATTGTGACATTCATTCTCTGATCTCTTCCCCTTCATCAGACTTTTCATCTAAGCTCAGACGTTTGCTAGAGGGATCCTGTGGGCAAGGTTGGTCTGGATTGGATTCTGTGGCATTGTAAAGATAAGAAAGTAACCTAGAAATCATTGGGATACCCTTCTGAAATTACATGGCAGCAAATGTACTTTCCCTTCATTTTTGACTTTTTCACATATTGCCAATTATATTATAATCAGTTTGGGAATCCCAATTAGTGATATACTTCCCATTGAGACTCCATCTTACTCCAAAGTAAGTAGATCAAGAATTGCAGCACATACATTGGGCCTCAATACGTGAATCTCATATCCATGACAAGTAATATATTATTCTGTTCCAGGGTGAAGGGGAAGATGGAATTGTTCATTAAATGAGCTGCTGACAAGAGCAAATTAGTGTTGTCAGAATCAACATCAAAGATAATGGAGAGGCGAAATGCAGACTACAGTGGGACACATGATTAGAGAATGTAATATAGAAAAAGGATGCACAAAGGAGAAAGAGTCAGAGAGGCAAAATACAAGTAATTCATGGTAAATGGTATCTAAAAAAACCTAGTTCACCAGTAGTAACATGGTATCTAATAACCTTAGGTAGAGACTTTCAAGGAGGAGAGAATGACTAAAAGTGCCAATGGCTGATTGGAGGACAAAGAATGAGGATTGAGAAAAGGCCACAGTCTCTGACAACTAATAGATCAGTAGTATATTTGGAAGGAGAAATTTTGAGGGAAACTTAGAAGGTATATTATAAGGGAATGGGAGAAGAAAATGTAAATGATCCTTCAGTAGATTTTTTTTTTAATTAATTTAGCTGCAAAGAAGAAGATGGTTGGTTAGGAAAGAAGGATTAATTAAGGTTGGTTTTTTTTAGGAATAAGATTATATATCTATTTTTGTAGGTAATGGGGAACAAAACAGGAGACACAAAGATTGAAAATAAATTATAGCATTGGAATAACAAAGGAACGGTCTATTGGGGGAGATAGGATGGAACAGAATCAGGTGAACAGAGGGATTAACTTGGTAAGGAGTAAGACTATTTGATCAAATAGCAGAGAGGAGACAGATACAGAAGGTACTTAAATTATGGGACATGAGGAAGAGAGCTCATAAAGTTTATGACAGAAGAGGCATGTTTCATAATTTTCTTTGTTGTTGTCCTTGGCATCAATCCATGATAAATAATTTAGAATTATGAGAATATTCTGTAGGTTCCAGACAAAAAGAGAAAAAAATTCAAAATGAGAACTTAAGAAGTTGAAGTAAAAAATAAATTTCCTACAAACTCTTAATTAAAAAAAAAAACTTATCCAAGGAAAAAATGGGGTAGAAATGAAAGAAAACTATAATAGGGTTACAATAATTCACTCAGTTTAATTAGTATCTATCAATTATCAGAGTAAAGAGATAAAGTGATAAAGTGATCTCTAATCTAAGCAGCCTAAAAAATACTGAATCTACACATATTGGGCTTCCTTGCAATTTTGATTCTTTGGTTTTTGTCTTTCATATTCAAAGGGGACCAAAATGATATCACTGGTGATGTCTTTTGACTCACACATGAATTAGATTGCAGTGAGGCAGAGTTAAACAAGGTTCACAGCCTCTCTCTTCCAGAGACATCAAATTATTGTAGCAAGAAAAAAAAAAGTCAAGATGACTGGTGATGGCTTTGGATGCAGTGGATGACCTTGATTTCTTTGATACATAATCAAGTTCTTAGTATTCCACAGAGCCAACTTCATGGGCATTTCAACAAAATTTTTTAATTTCCCCTTTGGGTAAGAGAAGTCTTCGTGTACCTCAGATAGACATCTTCCTAAGTCCTCAACAATTTTGAGGTTGTCAGTTAGCCTCAACCTAGTTTAGTCTGCCTGTTGAGATATTTTGCTGGAATGCAATCACTGCAAATTTTATAGATTTTTTCAGCTACAAGAAAGAAAAGGGTGGCAGATGGACACGCATAAAGAAAAAAAGTTCTTAAAAGAACTCAGGAAGCCCTGAAACCAGAGCTACTAGTCTTCTCTGAAAACCACATGCCAAGTAGGGAAATATGGAATCCACAGGCAAATTTTATTAAAACTATATACTTATTAAAATATATGAAGTATAATACAATATTACGAGCAATTTTCCCTCATAAAATACATCAGTAGATTATGAAGTCTGTTTTTCACAAAGTGAATATGAAACAAAGCTGGGAGTATTGGGCAATGCTAGGTTGCTCAATGGATTGAGAGGCTGGCCTATAGAGAGGAGGTCCTAGGTTCAAATTTGATTACAGACAGTTCCTAGCTATGTGACCCTACAATTGGGTAATTGAAATATTACTGCATTGTGTCCTACAAACATGTAAGATAGAAATTATTTTAACTGGACCCTAATAGAAGGGCTTATTGTGAATTGATTCTAATTTACTCAAAATTCTGTATACATGGATTTTTGATATTTTGATTCTGATTTTGGATTTTTCTTTCTCCCAAAAAGTTTAATTTTCCTTCCATTTTTTATGTTTTGTTTTTCTTTTGATAATTGAGTCATACACCCCATAACTTGGACCTCTTCAATTTCCTTTTCCCCTCTAATTGCTATTGCTAGCATTTCTAATACAATATTTAATATTAATGGTGATAATTAGCACCCCTGCTTCACTCCTGATCCTACTGGGAATGCATCTAACAGATTCCCATATCAGATGATACTTCCTGATAATTTTAAAGAATTACTCATTATAATTATGAGAAAATGTCATTTTATTCCTATATCTTCTAGTGTTTTCAATAGGAATGTGTGTTTATGTCTTATGTTTATGACAAAAAAGTCAATGACTTTTTTGCAGCTATTGAGATAATTATGTGATTTCTATTAGTTTGGTTGTTGATATGGTTAATTGTGCGGTTAGTGTAATGGAGAAGGTTTGTAGTTGGTAAAAGAAACAGGATCTAGGAGAGACAGGTGATGTTTAAAATTGGCTCAGAGAGAGGACAGAGGGTTTGAAGAATTTCCCCCTTTAGCCTTCTGTCCTCATTGGCTGCTCTCACAGATTGGGTCTTGTCCCCTTCCACTACTAGGGCCTAAAATGTTTGGTCCTGGGAAGATTTCTCTTCTCCTGAAGCTGTTATACTCACATTTGAATCAAATTTAGGAAAGGATAATCACTTTAATGTAAATTAATTCAATTGGGGTAATTCAAAGGAATGGCTAGCAGGGGAAAGAATGGAAAATGAAAGTGGGGAAAAGGTGGGTTGCTTTTTCTCTAACCCCTTTCCCCTCCCTCCTCAAGTGTGAGGGGAACTCAGGCTTTGGCAGCCTGAGCCCCCTGAGAGAGAGTCAGGTTGACTGACCCTGGGTTTGGCCCCCTGGCCACAGTTCAGACCCAGGGCAACAGGAGCTGATATAAAGTCTGACAGAGACTCAAAATGTCTTTTCTCAGGTTTCTCTTCAGTAGTCTTTCCAATTGGGAAATGTTGGGGGTAAGGATTTCCAGTCATTAGCAGAAAAAAGGTGGGTAACCCTCCAGAGAAAGTCTTAACAAGTCCTTTCTCCTCAGCTTCTCAAAACTGAGAGACCAAATGCTCTTCAGAAGTAACCTTCTGGCTTCACAAGATTCCAATCTCCTGGGGCCTCTCCCCTGATGAGGAGAAAGATTCAGCCTGGAACTCTTCCTTTACTGCCAGCCTCTGTCATATTAGTTTTCCTAATATTAAATCATCCATGCATTTCTGGTACAAATCCTCCCTGGTGATAGGGAATAATCATTGTGAGAACTTGCTATAGACTTTTTACTAGTATTTTATTTAAGATCTTGCATCTATGTTCATTATGGGGATAGTTCTATAGTTTTCTTTTTCTATTTTTGGTCTTCCTGAATAGGGAATGAAGACCATGTTTATATCATAAAAAGAATTTGGAAAGACTTCTTCTTTGCCTATTTTGTCAAATAGTTTGTAGAGTATTGGGACTAATTGATCTTTAAATGTTTGATAGAATTCACATGTGAATCCATCAGGAAATGTTTGATAGAATTCACATGTGAATCCATGTGGCCCTTTTGATTTTTTCTTAGGGAGTTCCTTGAAGTCTTGTTCAATTTCTTTGTCTGAGATGGGATTATTTAACTGTTGTATGTCCACTTCCATTAATCTGGGAAATTTATATTTTTGTAAATATTCATCCATTTCATCTAGGTTGCCATATTTATTTCCTTATAATTGGGCAAAATATTTCTTAATAATTACCTTAATTTCCTCTTCATTACATGTGATATCACCATTTATATTCATAATACTGTTAATTTGGTTCCCTTCTATTTTTTAATTGGATTAAATAATATCTTATCTATTTAATATTGGATTTCCAAAATACCAGTTCCTAGTCTTATTTATTGCTTCAATAGTTCTTTTGCTTTCGATTTTATCAATTTCACCTTTGATTTTTAGGCTGTCCAATTTGCTCTTTCTCTGAGGGTTTTTAATTTGTTCTTTTTCTAATTGTTTAAGTTGTAAGCCAAATTCATTGATCTCTTCGCTCTTCATTTTGTTGATATAGGCAATCAGAGATATAAATTTTCCCCTTTGTATTGCTTTTATATTATCCCAAAAAAATGTGATATGTCATTTCTTCATTGTCATTCTCTTTGATGAAATTAGTAATTGTTTCAAAAATTTGTTCTTTAACCCACCAGTTTTGGAGAATAAGATTATTTAATTTCCAATTAATTTTTACTTTGCCTCTTACTAATTAAATTTTTTTCACATAATGATCTGAAAAAGTTGCATTCATTCTTTCTTCTATTCTGTGTTTTTTAATGTTTTGGGTTTTTTTTTTTTTTGCCCAACTACATGGTCAGTCTTTGTGAATGTTCCATGTGATACTGTAGCATTTTTTTCTCTAACCACAGGTATGCAAATGATAAGCAAAATATCAAAACTATAAAAAAGAGATTTATTATGAGAGGGTCTATCCCACAACAAATCTGGACCCCTGGTCATGACCAGGGGACCCCCAAAACTGGGAGAGACATTCCTTTATATCCCAAAGAATTAGACAACTTTTATACCACTAATAGTCATAGCCCTCAAAAATAGAGACACCCAGAAGCAAATAAGCATTGGTTAAGTCTGGTAGGAATCACTCCTTATTTGTCCATAGGTTAGTTCAACTAGGAAGCACCCCTTATTTAGTGAAAGAAATCTTTTATTCATGAATTAAAAATCACTTAATGGAAAGGAGGGAAGCAGTGATGCCTGGGCTAATAGAGGGTAGTAATGAGTGTTACCAGGTTCTGAAATAATGGGCAGGCATCCTGATACATAATAGATAATAAGTTATGGTGCCTGATAGAGCAACATTGAAGGGTGGGGCTGGCAGTTGTTCCATAATGCAAAACTTTACTACCTATACCATAATATTCACAAAAGCCTGCTACAATCATGACTTATGCTGACTATATTAGAATTACAAATACAATTATCTCAAGACAACTGATAACATTAAAATTGAATCTTCATTTTATAGGGGTAAGGAGACTTTTCTCCCACACTTCTAAAAAGAAGGTGTATTCCTTTTTATTCCTATTTACTTTTCCCCAGATATCTCTTAACTCAAATCATTATAAATGATTCTAAATCATTTCTTGCTTCTTGCTTCTTTATTTTTTGGTTTGATTTATCAGGATCTGTTAGAAGAAAGTTGAGGTCTCCCACTAGTATAGTTTTACTATCTATTTCCTCCTCAAATCCCAAGAGTTTCTCCTTTAAAATTCTGAATGCTTTACCATTAGGTGTAAACATTTTGAGTAATGATATTTCTTCATGGTCCATACTGCCTTTTATCAGAAGGCAATTTCTTACTGATCTCTTTTAATCAGATCTACTTTTACTTTTACTTTGTCAGAGATCATGATTTTAACTCCTAAATTCTTTTTCTCAGTATATTTCAAATAAATTCTGCTTCAACTTCTTACCGTTACACTGTGTGTGTCTACATGACTCATGTGTGTTTCTTATAGAAAACATATGATATTATTTTGGTTTTTAATCCAATCTGCTATCTGCTTCCATTTTGTGGGTGAGTTCATCCCATTCAACATTCAGAGATATGATTACATGTATAGTTCCCACCAATTTTATTTACTTTATTATTCCTACCCTATCTTTCCGTATTTTTTTCTACAGGAGTGTTTTACTTTTAATCAGTCCCCTTTCTCTCTACCCTTATTTTACTTCCTTCACAACCCATCCCTTCTAATTACCCTTCTATTTCTCTTTAAGATCTATTCATTGATCCCCACCCAAACCTTTCCCTCCCTTTGGTACCCTGCCTCAACCCTCCCCTTCCCTTTCTACTTTCCTGTAAGATAAGATTCTATACCTCAAAAACTCTGGCTGTTCTTCCATCTGAGAACTGATTCCACTGAGAGGAATGTTTACATATTACCTATTAACACTTTCTTCCTCCCCTTCCATGAAAGTATTCCTCCTCCTGCCATGCCCTCCTTTATGTGGAATAATTTAAGCTATTATAATTCTTTCTTAGTGTTTTTCTTGGTGTCATCCTCTTTTGTCTTTTTTTGTAAAGGACAGAAGTTAAAGCAGAATGAGCAAAGTGGGTCTCCTTCTAAATACACTGTGAAAGGTAGGAAGAGAAAAGGGATTTCCGTGTTATTTGAGACAAAACCAAACAAGAAAAAGTGCAGGCTGACCAACCCCACTTCCCCACCCGACCTACTTCACCTAACACAGAGTCAGGACCCAGGCAACTTCCTGAATTCTATAAGGTGGGAAACACTAAAGCAAAAGCACTATAAACCTACACCTAGAGGTGCCAGGTCCTGGTAGTGAGACTTTAAGTTTAATATCACTGTACTGACAGTGATAGTGGCAGCCAAGGAGGCAGCACAAAGGTGATAGCAACAGAAGCAGGAAAGATAGTTTCTGGGCAAAACACTGAAAAGCTTGCTATATCATAAACAACAATAACAAAAAAAAATAACAATACATCACAGACCTACCCCCTGGAAATCCCATGTTTTGGTGTTGGGGGTTCAAGTTCTAGACCACTGGCTTCACTCTGGAACAGCGTTACTGGCAGTAGTGGCAGCTGTAGCAACAGCAGCAGGGTCAAGGAAGATAAACTATGGACAAAATATTGCTAAGGGGAATACGCTAAAAGAAAAATACTGAAGACCTACCCCTTGCAATCCCAGGCACTGGAATGGAGGGTCAGAGCTTAATAATACTGGGCTTTGTGAAGATGGAATTTAGCTATTCCCTATTTGTAAAAATGAAGATACTTAGTTTAACAAAATCAGGTATGTCTTGGGAACTTTAAAATTGCTCCACCCTACTTAGACAATACTTTAGGGGAAGATACAGTGGTCATCTACTGATTGAACAATGAAGGTACCTTATAGTGAACCTTTTAAGCTAAGTCTATTTTTGGATCTTAATACAAAAAGATGTTAAGTAACTATCAAGGTTAAATTAGTCACAAAAAGTTCTAGTAACTAACAAAAGGTGAACTTAACAAAGAAGTGTTCAGTAACTCTAAAGATATAATTTAATCAAAAGAAAATGAGAACTAAAAGTATGGGCAGTCCTGGAGAAAAGCCTTTGATGTGATTGGTAGATGTGAAAATTTAGAGCAGGAGACACAAGGGTGAAAGATGCATATATTTTGATCACTTCCTCTCTCTGGCACCTTTTGCTGTGGAGAATTGGCTCTTAGCAGCATGCTGGCTCTTTCAACATCTTAGCATGGCTAAAAACTATTGTCTGATACAGTGGTGAGTTTCTGGCTGAGTTTCCCTCTTTTATTTTTCCAACTTTATCCCCATAGAAGCCTCTATTCTTCTTCAGAGACCTAGAGGTGGGAATATTAAACTCCCCCTGGCACAGGCCAGGTAGGAGAAATCCTATATCCTCTTCCCTCCTCATTAAATTCCTTCCCTCTATATTAAATTACCATAAATTTCCAGTCTGACTTGGGTATTTTATTTGGGATTTTCCCCAGTGACCAAATAAATCTAGATTTTAAGTCACTACCATAAATATATCTTCACAGCTTCCTCAGCCCTCTGAAAGAGAAGTTAAGAGAGCCCCAAGATAAAGTACTGAGAGATAGAAGCTAAGATAAAAATGACAAGCAACATGCTGGATTCCCCTTCTTTAAGGGGAAAATGAGTAAACAACACCAAAGAAAGCTCTCAATGCTGGAAAATTTCCGTGGATAAAAAAGAACAAAAAACAGAAGCCAAAACACAAGTTGAGAAACAAACAAACACATGCAAAATATATAAAAAAGGGAATCTGATCACAAGCTCTGGAGAAACTGATAAGGAGTTCAAGAAAAAACTAAGAGAGATAGAAGGAAAATGAAAAGAAGAGTGGGAAAAATGGAAAAATGTAACAAGAAAATAGCAGTGTAAAAGGCAAAATTCATCAAATGTAAAGAAACACTGAAATAAAACAACATAATAAGAACACTAAAAAATAAGAATTGATCTGCTGAATGAACAGGCAAAGAAGTCTAAAGATGAAAAGAGTGCCATGAAAAGCAAAATAGTCCAAATCAAAAAGGAGAATGAAAAAATCATGCATGAAAATTGGTATTTCAAGACTAGAATTGGGGAAGTTGAAGTTAATGGTTTCATGAGACGTCAGGAAATGAGAAAACAAAATCAAAAGAATAAAAGAAGACAAAAACATTCAATTTCTCATTGAAAAAACAAGTGATGAGGGAAATAGGTGGAAGAGAGAAATTTGAGAATTATTTCACTACTTGAAAACAATGACAAAAAAGGCTATGCATCATATTACAAGAAATTATCTAAGAAAATTTCCCTGATACTCATGAACAAAGAAGAAAAACAGATGTTGAAAGAATCCACAGATTCTACATTTAATTCTCAAATGACAACTTCCATGAATCTTATGTCTGAGTTCAAGAGCTTCCAAGCCAAGGAGAAAACACTGCAACTAGACATGAGGTAACAATTCAGATACCACAGAGCCCCAGTCAGGATTACACAAGATATGGTAACTTCCCCACTGAAGGACCTCAAAGCATAGAATATGATATTCCATGAGGGAAGAGAATTTGGTCTAAACCCATGCATTACCTACTTATCAAATTTGACTATATATTTCCAAGGTTAAGTATGGGCTTTTAATAAAATAAAAGATTCCAAAGCATTCACAGAGAAAAGATCAAAATTAAAGAGAAAAATTGATGCCCAAATATAAAATTCAAGAGAATCATAAAAAAGTAAATAAGAAAGAGAAAAAAAATAAGGGTTTCAATAAGTTGAAGTTGATATTGAGCTAAAAGGAATAATGAACAGGAGGAATTCTATGTGGACTGGAATGACCTCCAAGAATTTAATCAGAGTGAAAGGATCAGAAACAGGAGAATTTTGTATACAACGACATATATACTTTGGCACAATTGGATATAATACACTTCTCTACTAGCAGCAATGAAATGATCCAGGGCAATTCTGAGGGACTTATGAGAAAGAATGCTATCAACATGAAGAGAAAGAACTGTGGTAGTAGAAACACAGGAGAAAAACATATGATTTATCACTTGTTTGCATGGTTACATGATTGGGGGTTTTGGTTTTAAAAGATTTCTCTGTTATAAAAATGAATACTATTGATATAGGTGTCAAGTAATAAGTCATGTATAAATCAGTTGAATTGCTTGTCAGATGTGGAAGAGGAAGAGGGGAGGAAGAGAAAATAAATCATATAACAATAAAAAAATATTTTGAGATTTTTTTAAATTGTGACATATTCTGAGGCAGTTGGGTGACCCTGTGGGTAGGGTGCTATGGTTGTTATCAAGAAAATCTCCATTTACATCTGGCCTTAAATACTCACAAATTGTGTGATTATTGAAATATTATAGAAACTATCTCTGTTTCCTCAAATGTACAACAGTTATAAAACCACTTGCACAAATTCTGATATAAAATGAGATGATTAATAAATAAGTCCCTGAGATATAGCAGGTACTTGGAAAATGTTATTATTCTTATTATTATTACTATTGTTGTTTTTGTCACTATTACTTTAATTAGTTCCTTTACCACTTAAATGATGTTTTCTGAGTTAATCACCACATAAACTGCATATGATAATTCTAATATCTCTGCAAATGTATTAATTGTTTTATCGTTCTTCTCTTATTGCTCTAACTAGCTCTCATAGAGCTCTGGCCTATACTGGACAGAGAAGAAGAGAAGATCCACATTTTAAGTCTGTACTTGCTAATTCAGATGATATAGATTTTATTTATAAGCATATGCTTATTTTGTATTACAAAAATTTCTTCCTATGCTTATTGTTTTCAAAATTCATAAATACTGCATTCAAAGAACTTTTGCTTATATTCATATAGTTGTAGCTTAAATTGTTTTATCATTATTAAATGTTATCAATAATCAATATTAATTAATATTAAAATGTTAATAAATATTCAAAATATGTTCATTGATTTCATAATGTTAAACTGTTCTTCTAACTTCAATTAGTCCTACTTGGCTATGGCAATTGAAGTATATTTGAAAAAAATTTAATAGTCTATTTACCAAATTTTTGCTAAAAACATTTGTATAGATATTCATAATTGATTTTTGGTTTTGTTTTATAGTTTTCTTTTCCCACCTGGTTTGATAGGTGTACAAGATATTCAGACAAGATTGGCACCTCTTCTGGGAAGGACTCTTCAAGTGTTTTTCAGGATGTTCATCCATCCACTTTCAACATCCATCTTTCACCCAACTGTCCCTATGGCAAGCATATCAGCCATACTCTAGTGAAATCATCTCAGCAGATGAACTAAAATCAAGTGATGGTAACCCACAGACCTCAAATCCTTCAGTGAGATTGAAGAATGTCTACCAAAAACATATGCAGGCTTTCCCTTGCAGAATGGGCAGATGGGAATATTGTTTTTCTAAAGTCCATATAAAACCAACTGTGGAAGTGTTATAAGGGAGGGAGATCTTGTGGTATTAAAAGAGATAGTTGATCATGATTTTGCATATCCTGATCCCACAAGGTAACTCCCTATGAGTGTATTAGAGGGTTGGTTTGGGTATTATGCTGAAAGAGTTGATAATATATGCCCAGAAGGTGGAAGGAGGGTGAGATGGATTCCCCCCTTTAGTCTTCTTCAAATATGTATCTCCACTAACCCTGTCTTTACTCGCCTCTTATAACTGGTTTTATAGATGAACCTCTTCTCTTGGAGAAAGAGAGACAAAGCAGCTCTCTTCCTCTTCCACTATGACTAGGAAGTCAATTTAGGATAAATGACAACTTTATTCTAACAATTGTGGGTAGGAATGAATTAGAAAGATTTCTGAAGGTTAGGGTCTATAGGAAAGAGGGGAAAGGAAATCCGTGTCTGTCTCAAATCTCCCTTTCCCTCCCTCCAAAGTTGAGAGACTCAGGCTTCACAGCCTGGTCTCTGAGAGTTCAGGTTTTGTGACCCCTGGTCTCTTGTCACAGCAGAGCCAATGTCCAGACCCAGAGTGTCCCAGGAGCTGTATGAGACCTTCTTACGCTGTTTCTTATTCTTCTCAGATTTCTGCCACACCTCTTGGTATATTGGGTGGGGGGTTAAATTCAATGAGGGATTTCTTATGGCTCAGGATTCAGTCTCTGATCAGACCATCACCTTTGCTATCTCAAGATGGAGAGAGACCAACTACATCTCCCTGGAATCTCTCTTCCTTCCAGATTCCAAGCCTTCTCAACCACCCCCCATTGTGAATGGAAACCTTTGCATTCCTTCCAGGCTCTGTCCTTCAAAGTCTCTGGATTATTCTTCTATCACATGAGGAAGAAAGCAAAGATGGATACACTCTCAGCCCTAGGCCTATACAATCAGGTGGGGAGGATAACACTATTATGTGGAAGAGAGACCCTGCAATAAATGTTGTAAAGGTTTCTAGGATTTGACAGACCTTGCCAGAGAGGGCAGTTCTCTCCACTGGCTGAGAGCACGGCTGGCATCACCCTCAACCGAGGCCAAAGAGATAGATCTGACTCCGGGTTAGAATAACAGTTGTTTATTCAGGGAGATGTTAGGGAAGGCTATTAGATAGGAAGGTTGAGGAGAAATCCTTATCTCTAAAGATGGCTACCTTGAAATCCCCTTCTGTCTTCCCTTGTGAAGACTCTTCTTTGCTTAGCCAAGCTAAACCCACTCACTACTGCTCTCTCTAACCGTGGATCCACTTGCCAAAATGCCTAATCCTAACTAAAACCCACTCAGGGGTTAGAGTTGGTTAGAATAGATTTGTAGTGCAAGAAATCCAGAGTTGAAGTGGTCTGGTTCACCTCTGAGAGGAAAACCCCTCAGAGGCTCCCTTAAGCAGTTCAAACTTCTTCCTCCCTTCAGGTTAGCTCTTCATATTCAGTAGTAGAGAGGAATCAGGTGGCAACTTCAGTTGATGACAGGAATGGAACCAGAACGGATTGGGAGCAGGTTAGAGATGACCAGGAGTTCAGAGCTGAATTCTTCAGCCCTAAAGCCTCCAACTGACTTCCCCAGCTTGACCCTTGAATGCTCCAGCCCCTTCCTTCCACAATTCTAAACAAGTTTACCCCTGATTGTGTAAGTACATCCAATGCCATTCCCTTTTGCTGCTAACCTGATTTGGCTGGGTCAGACAGCAGACAGTCTTTTATCACCCTTTATGCATACTTCCAAATTGCCCTCCAGAATGGTTGGATCAATTCACAACTCCACCAGCAATGAAAAAGTGTCCCTACTTTGCCACATCCCCTCCAGCATTCATTACTATCCATAGCTATCATGTTAGCCAATCTGCTAAGGGTGAGGTGATACCTCAGAGTTGTTTTGATTTGCATCTCTCTGATTATAAGAGATGTAGAACACTTTTTCATGTGCTTATTAATAGTTTTCATTTCTTTGGCTGAGAACTGCCTGTTCATGTCCCTTGCCCATTTATCAATTGGAGAATGGCTTGTTTTTTTGTACAATTGATTTAACTCTTTGTAAATTTGAGTAATTAAACCTTTGTCAGAGGTTTTTATGAAGATTGCCTCCCAATTTGTTGCTTTCCTTCTGATTTTAGTTATATTGGTTTTGTTTGCACAAAAGCTTTTTAATTTGATGTAGTCAAAATGATTTATTTTACATTTTATGATTCTTTCTATGTCTTGCTTGGTTTTAAAGTCATTTCCTTCCCAAAGGTCTGACATGTATACTATTCTGTGTTTGCCTAATTTACTTATAGTTTCCTTCTTTATGTTCAAGTCATTCACCCATTTTGAATTTATCTTTGTGTAGGGTATGAGGTGTTGATCCAAACCTAATTTCTCCCACACTATCTTCCAATTTTCCCAGCAGTTTTTATCTAATAGTGGATTTTTGACCCAAAAGCTGGGATCTTTGGGTTTGTCATATATTGTCTTGCTGAGGTCACTTGCCCCAAGTCTATTCCACTGATCCTCCTTTCTGTCTTTTTGCCAATACCAAATTGTTTTGATGACTGCTGCTTTGTAATATAGTTTAAGGTCTGGGACTACAAGGCCCTTATCATATGTAGTTTTTTTTTTAATTATTTCCCTGGATATCCTTGATCTTTTGTTATTCCAGATGAATTTTGTTATGGTTTTTTTCTAAATCAGTATAGAAATATTTTGGGAGTTCAATGGGTATGGCACTAAAAAGATAAATGAGTTTGGGTAGGATGGTCATTTTTATTATATTGGCTCGTCCTATCCATGAGCTGTTAATGTTTTTCCAATTGCTCAAGTCTAGTTTTAGTTGTGTGGCGAGTGTTTTGTAGTTGTGTTCATATAGTTCCTGTGTTTGTCTCGGGAGGTAGATTCCTAGGTATTTTATTTTGTCTAAGGTGATTTTGAATGGGATTTCTCTTTCTAGTTTTTGCTGCTGAGCTGTGTTGGAGATGTATAGAAATGCTGATAACTTATGCGGGTTTATTTAGTATCCTGCAACTTTGCTAAAGTTGTTCATTAGGTCAAATAGCTTTTTGGTTGAATCTCTAGGATTCTTTAAGTAGACCGTCATGACATTTAATTTCTTAAAATGAATAAAAATCACACCCAAGATTTATTTCTGCCTTAGAAAACCAAGTTTCCAAATGAATTTTTCCTTTATTAATATAAGCATAGCATATTCCATGCATTTCAACTTCTCCCCTATTTAATACTCTCACTCATCTATACCACAGAATCTGAATGCACTCTTCTTTTCTGTCTCTGTTTGCTAACTTTTGCAGCATTTAAGACGTGGACGATCACAAAAGCCATATGGTGCATATGGTCTTGGACAATAACTGAAACAATGGCCACCCACAAAGTCACATTGAAGATAATTTTCAGGTTCCCGCATCCCTGTGGAAAGAACATGAATGTTTCAGAACATTTATTTACAGCCATAGAGAATTTATACTGGACTCTGAAACAGAATTGAGAGAATTTAGCCATAAGCCTTAGATTTTTTAATTTGATTTTTTTTAACTTTTAAGATTTTTTTTAGTTACATGTAGAAAATTTGACAATTGTTATCTGACATCTTGTTATTCAGATTCTCTCTCTCCCAGACTTCCCACCTCCAAAAGGCAATAAATTGTCTGATTTACATTATGACATTATTGTCCTGCAATACATATTTCTATATTCCTCATTCCATGAAAGAAGACAGGTATCAGACAAATAACTTAAAAAACCTCATGAACAGAATTAAGTGCTAAATGTCATATTTCATCTGTAGTCAAACACCAACATTTCTCTTATTATTTATATAGATCATCCTGAGTCCCTTGGGGGTAATCTTGGAACCATCCTATCCTGACAATATTTCAGTACTGTGAAGTTGATCACCATAAAATATTTCTGTTATCATATATAATGTTTTCCTGGTCCTCACTTCATTTTGCATCAGTGCATAAAACTGTTTTCAGCTTTGTTTAAAGTCATCCTGTTCATCATTTTTGGTAGTGTTTGGTCCTTTTCCCTGATCTCTGATATCTTTACTATATAGACCCACATTGCACATAATTCTATGATCCTTTGAGCTGGGTTCCATGTTGCTGTCTAGAATGGTTATGTCAGTTCACAGTTCCACCAGTTGTATATCAGTGATCCAGCTTGTCTACATCTCCTCCAACATTTATTGGTTTCCTTTTTGGTCATGTTAACCATAAGTATGAGAGGTAAGATGTGATATCTTGGAGTTGTTTTAATTTGCATTTTTAATCAATACTAATTTGGAGCATTTTTTCCTTATTACAATATATAGCTTTAATTTCCATTATCTAAGAAGTGCCTATTTGTAACCCTTAACTATATGTCAATTGGAGAATACATTGCATGCTTATAAATTTGGAGTTATTTTTCTATATGTATGAGAGAAGGGACCTTTGTCAGAGACATTTGCTATACTTTCCCTACACCCAATTTGTTATTTCCCTTCTAATATTAGTTGCACTATTTTTTCTCTGCTTTTTGTAAATTTCATATAATCAAAATTACTTATTTCATTTTTGTAATGTTTTCCATTTCTTGTTTGGTTATTAAATCTAACCAGCAAACTCTGCTGTGTTAATCTAATTTATTTATGATACCACCTTTATATTGAGAATTAATACCAGTTTTGACTATATCTTATTATATTGTCAGAGATGTTTGTCCCTGCCTAATTTCTGCCATATTGTTTTCTAACTTTTCCAGCAGTTTGTGTAAAATGGTGATTTCTTTTCCAAAGAGCTTGGATCTTTGTGTTTATCAAATAATGGGTTACTATGGTCTTTAACTATTATGGTTTAATTATCTAAACTACTCTCTTCTTTAAGAAATACAAGATTATTTTGATAATTGCCCCTTTATAATACAGTTTGAGATCTGTTTTTCAATGGGCTTCTTTCCTTCAAATCTTTTCATTAATTTCTCTCACATTCTTGACATTTTGCACTTCCAGATGAATTTTTGTATTTTTTTCTAGCTGTGTAAAATAATTTGGGGGTAGATTGATTATTATTTCAATGAACAATTAATTAATGAGGGCAGGATCATTTTATTGTATTGGTTTAGCCTATCCACTAGAAAGTAATGTTTTTACAATTATTTATATTTGATTTTATTTGTGTGAAGAGTGTTTTACAGTTGCATTCATATAGTTACAAGGAATATTTTATTAAGGATATTTTAAGGTATTTTATATTGCCTATGGAATTTCCTTTTCTTTCTCAAACTGTTGGACTTTGTTGGAGCCATATAGTAATGATGGTGATTTGTGTGTCTTTATTTTATATCTTACAAAATTGCTAATGTTTGTTTCTGTTACTTCTTTTGGTTACTGCTCCGCTTTTCTCTATGTAAACCATCTTGTCATCAAGAAAGAGTGCTAACTTTGTTTCCTCATTGACTATTCTAATTCCTTCCATGTAATCATCTGCTCTTATTGGTATAGCTGTCATTTCAAGTATAATATTCAATAGTAATCTTGATAATGAACATCTTTGCTTCAGCCTCTATTTATTGCTATATTTTCTGATGTTTTCATAAATAATGGGTGTGTTTTGTCTAAGACTTTGTCTGCATGTGCTGAGATAATGATATGGTTTCTATTGGGTTTTTATTGAAATGGGAAAATCAAATTGGAATAGAGATTGGAATAGTTATCTCACTGATGTAGTTCAGGTCTTATTAAATCTTTCCTACTTGGTAAACTGCTATAACTGTCTTATAACCTCTAGAATCAAATCCACATTATCCTGCTGGATATTTAAATCAACTAATAACCTGACTGTATTTCTCCACTCTTATTACATAATTTATCACACTATTCCATCTATAGCTCACTTAAACTTGTTTCTCATAAAATAGGATTCCATTTATCATCTCTGACCATCTCCCACTGGACATTTTCCTTACTTTGACCTCTTGGAAGCATGAATTTCCTTCAACAGTGAGGTCATGGACCTCACTGTTACAACCAATCCTAATCCTTCAATCTAGTATGCTATTCTCTAACCTTATTACCAGTGATTTATTTATATTTCATATATAATTTTATATATATCTAGGTTCCTGAGATTGTTTAATAATTATGTTTGTAGTCATAATACCTGGTATTAAGGAAGAACCTTCTGATTAATTGATGTATAAGGTACTATGCTTAATACTAGGGAACTATGACTGAAAAAGACATATTCTTTGAGGACAATGAAAATATAATCTGACAAGATATGTAGAGAAGTGAGATAATAGCAAATAAAATTATTTTTGTTCAAAATGACTTTTAGAGTAAGGGACAAATGTCTCATGGTAGAAAGTATTAGGGAAGAAAAATTTCTTGAAGAAGGTGATATCTTGAGGTAGGCCTTGAAGGATAATATATATAAGAATATATATATAAGAATAATATAAGAAGAATAATTTTAGGCAATTAATTTTTAGGTTGAGATGGTAAAGTGATCAAAGATGCATAGATAGCAGAGTATATGAATTGCTCAAACATTTACTTTGTATGTGAAAGAATACAGGAGACAGAAATCTACTAAGTGATAATTTAGGGGGGAAAAACAATTATATTGAGTCAATGGACTCTTAAAGACTCTTAAAGAAGAAATTGAATAGAACCAATATAGGAAAGGCACTAAAATTAAAGAATTAGGAAAGACCTGTTCAGCTGATCCATGAAGGAAGCCAGAGAAACAAGTGGTAGAGAAGAGGAAGGAAATTATTGCAAGCATGTCAAATAACCAATGAAAATGTCAATAGCATCATGAAAAGGAATGTCTTTTTTCTTGGAACAATAAGAAAGACAGTTTCACTGGATTGAAAGATATGTGTTGGAGTAGAGAATATAAGAAAACTGAATGGTATAATTTCAGAAAAAAATACAAGAATTAAGAGATTAGGAAAGACTTTTCGATCTGATCCATAAAGGAAGCCACAAGAAACCAGGAGATAAAGGAAAGAAGGGAGTTACATTTCCCTAAATAATAGGTATTTAGAGCATTTTTGCATGATGATAGAGAGCTTTAATTACCTTGTTTGAGAACTGCATTTTCATATTCTTTTGACCATTTATCAAATGGGGAGTGCCTTGTATCAACTCATTATTTTATGTATTTGAGAAAGGAGAAATTTATTAGAGGAAGTGGTAAAAAATTTTCATACTATTATTATTACTATTATTTTCCATTCTATTTACACTGGTTTAATTTATGACCTCCACCTTCTCCAATTTTCTCATTTTCTGTCAGCCCCACACCTCACCTTATAACCTCTTCTTGTCCTGTTTTCCTATAGGGTAAAATAGCTTTCTATACCAAAATAATAGTGTATATTCTTCCTTTATTAAGAACATTCTGATCAGATTAAGGTTCATGAGATTTCCACCGCACTTCCCACATCTTCCCATCTATTTGAAGGCTCTTTCATGACTCTTTTAGTTCAATAACTTACCCCATTCTATTTTTCCCTTCCCCTTTCCTCCCAAGAGATTCCTCTTTCCCGTGCTTTAATTTTATTTTGTCTTTCATATCATCACATCAGATTCAATTTACACCTTCACCCTCTGTCTATGTATACTCCTTCTAACAGCCCTAATAATGACAAAATTCTTTGGAGTTACAACAAACATCTTCTGACATAGGGTTGTATATAGTTTAGCCTTATCCCCTATCATTTGATTTCTCTTTTTTATTTACCTTTTAATACTTTTCTTGAGTCTTGTATTTAAGCGTCAAATTTTCCATTCAACTCTGGTCTTTTCATCAGAAATAATTGAAAGTTCCCTATTTCATTGACTATTCATTTTTTCTAAAATATTATGCTCAGTTTTACTTGGTAAGTGATTGTTGTTTGAAACCCTAGCTTGTTTAACTTCTGTAACATATATTCCAGGCCCTCAAATCCTTTAATTCTCTATTCTATATCAAATTCTTGTGTTACCCTAATTGTGACTCCATAATATTTCAATTTTTTTTGTCTGCTTCCAAGATTTTCTCCTTGACCTGGAAGTTTGAGAATGTGGCTATAACATTACTAGGAGTTATACTTTGTGGATGTCTTTCAGGATAGTAGATTCGTTCCATTTCTACCTTGACTTCTAGTTCTACAATGTTAGGGCAGTTTTCCTTGATTTCTTGAAAGATGATGTCTAAGCTTTTTTTCAATAATGGATTTCAGGTAGCCCAAAAATTCTTAAATCATTTCTCCTATATTGATTTTACAGGCCAGTTGTTTTGGTCATTAAGATGTTTCATATGTTCTTTTCTGTTTTCATTCTTTTGGATTTTAATGTTTCTTGATGTCTCATGGATTCTTTAGATTCAACTTGTCCAATTCTAATTTTTAAGGTTTGATTTTTATAAGTTAACTTATGTGCCTCCTTTGTGATTTGGCCAATCCTCCTTAATAAAAATTTCTTTTCTTCAGACAATCTTTGTACCTGTTGTATTTTTTCCAAAGAATTAATTCTATCTTTCGCAAAGCTTTTACTTCACTACATTTTGTATATTTTTTTTTCCCATGTGGAAGATTCAGATTATAAAGGAGTCATTCTCTTCTTTGGATTTTTGAGCCCTTTTCCCAATTGGCCTATTCTGGGTTTTTAAACTATTAATTTTTCAGTATTTTCTAACACATCTTTTACCAGATTGTTGACCCTTTTTTCATGATTTTTCCAGTATCATTCTCTTTTCATTTCCCAATTTTTCTTCTACCTCTCTTATTTGATTTTTAATATTTTTTTTAATTCCTCCACTAATTCCTTTGGGGTTTGAAATAAGTTAATAGTTTGCTTGGAGGCTTTAGATGCAGCAAGATTAAGTTGTTATTTTCTGAATTTGGGTCTACACTGTCACCAAAATAACTTTTCATGTTGTTGTTGTTTGCATATTTTCCTACTTTTTTCTTTTCTTTAAAAAATGGTTAAAGTTTGGTTCAGTAACTGTGGTGAAAAGAACTCTATTCCAAGATTCAAGTTCTTTGTGCAGATGTCTTCAGAGATAGCTGTGGGGATCTATCTGCTTTCAGTTTTTCCAAGGTTGTATCATGTATGCAGGGATTTGTTTAATATTCTCTGGGCCACTGCTAATTTATACAAATTAGCTCAAGTACCCTTTTCATCTCTGGAACTGTGACCAAGGCATATAGATACCCTGTGGCTGAAAGTGCTTGTATATTCTAGTGCTCTGCTAGAATGAAACTCTTCCTCAGGGATGTGACCTGGTTTTGTGTATGGGTAATGTAATAAGAATCTTGCAATCAGACCAGCAAAAGGACCCTTGTAATCTTCTTCCCAAAAGTTGTCAGAATCTCATCATCTGTGGATGAGAGCTCCAGAAGCCTTCCCTGCTATGTCAGTTATACCCACAATATGTTGCTATTGTGTGACTCACCCTTGTGCTGTGTGCTCCATCTTCACAGAGATTCACTAAATCCCTTGTGCTGGCCTTCTAAGTTGTTGTGAGCTGAAAGAATACTTCACCTTTTATTTCTGTGGGTTATGCTACTCCAGAATTTGTTTTGAGGCTTTGGGGAAGGTAATTTGGTAGAAATCAGTGAGGTCCATCCACCTTCTCCACTATCTTCAGGTATTCACTGAAGAAATGTTTCAAAGTTGAACTCAATAGACCTTGGCTACAGATTGTGTAGAGGAGATGATAGTTGATGAATACTAGAAAGTAAACCATTTGTGATGCTAAGAGGCAGAGATGATGGTAATACTTGGAATAAATAATGGTAATACATGGATACAAAGAAAGGAGCCTTAAGAATAGGAAGAAAATTTAAAATAGAGAGGTTTTGGAGGGAAAGAGTAATACAGTTTGCACGCTCAATTCAAGATGTCATTAATAGGCGGTTATGAAATAAAAACTAGAGATCATCAGAGAAGTTAAGCCACAAGTATATTTGAGAATCATGAACTGATAGGTGATAACTGCATGGAACTGATGCTATCACCAAGTGAAATAGAGATCAGTATCTCCATTAAGAGTAAACTTTTGGGGTCTATTATTCTCCTTTCCTTCTTCCAAATGCTTGGCTAGGACAGAATACAAAATACTCAGTTATAGAACATTGTATTTCAAAAACACTGGAATCCATAGATGTAGAAGAGGGCTAAGATTGTACACAGAGTGGAGATTAGTGTGTCCTTAGGTGGACATAAGGGAACCACAGCACTTACTGGAATCCCAAATGAACCATTAAAATGCTTGTACATGAATAACAGCTCACAATTCCCTACCTCTGGCCTAAATACATCATCTACACAACTTCCTTGGAAATTACACTGTGCAGTAACAAATTGGAGTCCAGGGAGTTTCATAAATTTATCTTAGATCACTCGGAGATTTGGTATAAGCTAATTCTTTAGGGAGATATAATGTGGAAAAGTGAGATTCAAGCCCAGATCCTCTTGTTCCAAAGGCAATGGTTTAGCCACTCCATCAGGTGATGCCTCGGTAGATAAAGAGTTAAATAACAACCTCTCCATCTCTCTATATAAATATAACATAATAGGAAGGTACTTCTGAATATTTTCTTAATAACTTGCATTCATATCTCATGCCTGATACTTTCAGTATGACCTTAGGAGAAGCACATAAACTTTTTGGCCTTAGTTTTTTTTTTTCATTTTTCCCATCTATGAAATGAATGAGTTTTTACTAGAATATATTTTAGCTTCCTTCCAATTAGGAGCTGATGCTCTCATTCTTTGTGTGATACATACGGTATAATAGCTGTTCTGACTTCCCATGGTTTTTAAGAATTCTTTTAAATAAGGAGTGACCTCCCATTGGTTCAAAGTCTCTTATTCTTCTTGCTTTTCTTCCTTCTGACTAAAACAAGTGCCTCTATTATGCTCCTAAATGAATACTATTCTTAATAAGCTCCTTGGACTCAATAAAAGCATATTTTCCCTTGCTGTTCTTTAGGCAGGTCCCAGGAATAAGTTCAATTGTCATTAGTTACAAACAATGTAGGAGAGGGCTGACTGAATTAATTGGAATATATATTGGGAGATATATTGGGATATATATATATCCCAAACCTTTTCATTTCTCATTCTGAATCTTACCTTTGACAGCATAGGGAAATACCAAAAAAAGCACCATATACATCAGGTAGAGAGTCCTCATGGTCAGTGACAACCTAGAACCTTAGAATCATAGAAGACATGAAGGGAGGACAACTTAGCAGAAGATAGGATAAAATACAAATAAGACAAGAACAGACTAGGAAATACCCTACTTACCTTGGTTCAGCTAATAACACCTCTTTTTTTAAAACCCTTACCTTCTGTGTTGGAGTCAATACTGTGTATTGGCACCAAGGCAGAAGAGGTAAGGGCTAGGAAATGGGTGTCAAGTGACTGCCCAGGGTCACATAGCTGGGAAGTATCTGAGGGCAGATTTGAACCTAGGACCTTACATTTCTAAGTCTGGCTTTCAATCCACTGAGCTACACAGCTGCCCCTAAATAATGTCACCTCTTAAATATCTGAAACTGTCTAAACCCAGGTCTTCATGGCTTCAGTGTGGCCCCTCTAACAACACTGCCTCTCCTCCATACAAAATTATAAAAATTCTTGAATATGTTTTATCATATAGATATTCCATCTCTTCAAATGATAAAAATCATACCCAAGATTCATTTTTGCCTTAGAAAACCAAGGTTCCTAATGGATTTTCCTTTATTTAAACAAGCATAACATCTTCCACGTATTTTATTTTCTCCCCTATTTTATACACTCATTCTTCTATACAGACTCTGGATGCACTGTTCTTTCATGCTTATGTTTGCTAACATATGCATCATTGTTTGTTTGGGGTTTTTTTACTCTTTTGACTCTGACAGAAACCAGAAGCTATGTATTGTTTTGGACAATGAAAAAAAAAAACAATGGCGACCCCCCCAACCAACATTGCAACATATTTTGGATATCCTCCATCCTTGTGGAAAGAAGAATATGAATGTTTTAGAATCTTTGTTTATGTTTATGTCACAGATACGTTATGCTAGATTCTTAAGAATTGATAGAATTTAACCCTAAACATTTGATTCAATAATTTCATTTTTTGATTTTAAAAATTTTTTCAGTTTCATGTAAAACGTTTTTGACAATTGTTATCTGATGTGTTTCTATTCAGATTCTCTCTCTCCCAGAATCCCCTCCTCCAAAAGGCAATAAATTGTTTGATATAGGTAATAACTGTGCTGTCATTAGATAGATACTTCTATATTCCTCATTACATAAAAGAAAATGTGTATATTATTTACAATAAGAAAATCCTTGTGAAAAGAATTAAATTAAAAAATGCCATATTTGATTTGCAGTTAGAGGCCAACATTTCTTTCATTGGTTAAAGATAGCATTCTTTATCATGAGTCTCTTAGGGTAAAAGTGGTACTGTTCTTTCCTGATAATATTTCAGTAGTTTGAAGTTGATCATCATACAATATTTTTGTTATCATATACAGTGTTCTGCTGGTCCTTCTCACTTCATTTTACATCAATACATGAAACTGTTTCCAGCTTTTTCTGAACTTATCCTCTTCATTATTTTTGGTAGAGGTAGGTCCTTTTCCCTGATCTCTGATCTCTGGGATATAGACCCATGGTGCACATAGTTTTATGGTCCTTTCACCCTGGTTCTATATTCTCTCTAGGATGGTTTCATCAGTTCACAGTCCAACCAAAAATGTATCAGTAATCCTGTTTTTCTTCATTCCTTCCAATATTTATTTGTTTCCTTTTTGGTCATGTTAACCAATATGAGCAATGAGATGTGATATCTCAGATTTGCCTTTTTTATCAATATTGACTTGCAACATTTTTCCTATATGACTATAGAGAATTTTAATTTCTTTTTCTGAGAAAGTACCTATGCATATCCTTTGAATATATGTCAATTGTAAAAAATATTAAATCTGTAAATGAGGAGGAGAAATGGAATCCCCAACCACTTAAGTCAGGACTAGAGTATGGTAGAGATGGAATAGAGTTATACACCTCCTTTTTGATTTGGCCAATCTTCCTTCATAAAGAGTTATTTCCTTCAGCTAATTTTTTGCTTGTTTCCCCTCCCCCAAAGAATCAATTTAGTATTTCACAAAGCTTTTACTTCACTGCAATTTTGCATATATATATTTTCCCTCATGGAAAATTCTGCTTTTTAAGTAGTTCTTCTCTTGTTTGGATGTTTGTGCCCTTTTACCAATTGGCCTATTCCATTGTTTAAGCTATTAATTTCTTCAGTATTTTCTTATATCTCTTTTACCAAGTTATTGTCTTTTTTCATGATTTTTTTCTGTATCATTCTCATCTCATTTCCCAATTTTTCTTCTGTCTCTCTGATTTTATTTTTAAGATCATTTTAACTCCTCCATTAAATCTTATGGGGTTTGAAAGAAGTTAATATTTTGTTTGGAGGCTTTGGGTGCAGCAATATTAACTTGTCTTCTGAGTTTGAGTCTACACTTCCAGTTAGGAGCTGATGCTTTCATTTGTGTGATGCTCATAGTATATGAAATATTCTCCTTTTCCCTGACATGACCTATCATGTTGTTTAAGAGTTCTTTTAAATATGCAGTGACCTCCCTCCATTACAGAGTCTCTTATCCTTCTAGATTTTCTTCCTCCTGGACAAACATGCCCCATTTATGTACCCAAAAGAATACTAATCTAATAAGCTCCTTAGACTCAGTTAAATCTTATTTTCCCTTGCTGTTCTTTAGGCAGGTCCCAGTAATAAGTTCAATTGTCTGAAGGTACAAACAACTTAGAAGGGGACTGACTGAACCAATCCTACATGTATATATAAATATTTCCCAAAACTTTTTGTTATTCATTCTAAATCTTACCTTTGACAACATAAAGAAATACCAAAAAGAGCATCATATACATTATGTAGAGAGTCCTCATGATGAGTGATTGCTTAGAGCCTTGGAATTATAGATGACATTAAGGGAAAACAACTTAGCAGAAGATAAGACAAAATACAAATAAGGCCAGAACAGGCTAGAGGTAAACACCAATTTACCTCGGTTCACTTAATATCACCTCTTAAATGTCTGAAACTGACTAAAGGAACATTCCCAGGAGCTTGGAGTACTGCAATATTCATTGGCCTTGGAAATTATTAAACATTAACGAACATTAAAATTTAATATAGAGTTGTTGAAAAAATTGTGAAGTTCTACAGTAAGCCTTATCAAATATCCCATAATTTTTTTTAATCTGAAAGGATTCTTTGTCAAGTGGACTCAGTTCCCTCTATCTCTGGTGACAAACAGAATGGTGTCAAGAGTAACAACTTGAATGTTGTGGCTAAACTACCTTCTTTCAGAGGCAGCTCTTTCTTATATAAATGCCTTTGAACCAAAGTTTGTCATCCTAGAGGTGTTAAAGAATTTCTAAACTATGGTTCCTAGACAACCCATTGAAAAATCTCATCTATCCCCAAAGAATATATTGAAAGTCTGTTGGAAAAGAGTAGATTGGTTCACAGCCAGTTTAGGGACACAGATAATTTAAAAAAATAAGTCCCCAAAGAGTAGAGACGTTCAAGTGTCCCTGCGCCATCACAACTTTTGTCATCATGGTTTCAATGTCAAGGATTGCCATAAGAAATTAGGTGAGAATTTTTGCAACTTTTGTGGAACTGTAGATGACACATAATGGCCAACAAGTGACATAGGAAAACTTTAGAAATTCAGAAATGCATTTACTATATGTATAGTGTTGTATAACATCAATATATTTTATCTTTTAATATCACCAATATATTAAATATCTTTTTTAATGTTAAAATTAGTAAAAGTTAAGGTATGCCAGAGAATATGGCAGTAAGATGATTTTATGAAGGTTTAATAGGTCCCAGATGCAATACACACTTAACCAAATTGGTCACCTAACTAGCCTCACCATTGTCCTGGATCATTACATTGCTTCTAGTAGAGAAATTCATTATGTTCATTTGTGCCACAGTGTATCAGTCTCTGTATACACCTTTTTCCTGATACTACTCCTTTCACTCCACATCAGTTCCTGGAGGTCTTTCTAGTTCACATGGAATTCCTCTAGTTCATCATTATTCTTTCAGCACAATAGTATTCCATCATCAACAGATACCACAATATGTTCAGCCATTCCCCAATCAAAGGGCACCTACTCATTTTACACTTTTTTGCCACCACAAACAGAGTGGCTATAAATATTTTTGTACAAGTATTTTCCCTATTATCTCTTTAGGGTACAAACCCAGCAGTGGTATGGCTGGATCCAAGGGCAAGCATTCTTTAAAAACCCTTTGAACATAGTTCCAAGTTGACTCCCAGAAAGTTTGGATCCATTTCCAACTAAACCAGAAATGCATCAGTGTTCCAATTTCCCCCCAAAACCTCCAACATTTATTGCTTTCCTTTGCTGTCATATAGACCAATCTGCTAGGTGTAGGGTAGTACTTCAGAGAAGTTTTTATTTGCATTTCCCCAATTATGAGAGATTTAGAACACTTTTTCATATGCTTATTGAGAGTTTTGATTCCTTTATCTGAAATCTGCCTATTCATGTCCCTTACCCATTTATTAAGTGGGGAATTGCTTGATCTTTTGTACAATTAATTTAGTTCCTTATGGATTTGAGAAATTAGACCTTTGTCAGAGGTTTTTGTTATAAAGATTTTTCCCCAATTTGTTGCTTCTATTTGCTTGCATTACAATAACTTTGTTTGTACAATAACTTTTAAATTTATTTTAATTTAAATTACTCATTTAATATTTTGTAATACTGTCTATCATTTGCTAGATCTTAAATTCTTTCCTTTCCCATACATTTGACAGGTACTCTATTCTATGTTTACCTAATTTATTCATGATTGCATTCCCTATATTTAAATCATTTACCCATTCTGAATTTATTTTGGTATAGCATATGAGATGTTGATCTAAATCAAATTTCTCCCATCCTATTTTCTAATACTCCTAGCTGTTTTTGTGAAATACTGGGTTCTTGTCCCAAAAGCTGGAATCTTTGGTTTTATTGTACACTATTTCGCTGAGTTCATTTACAAAGAGACAAATCTAATAATCCTGTCTCCTGTCTCTTAGCCAATACCATACTGTTTTAATGATCATTGCTTTATAGTACAGTTTAAGATCTGTTACTATTAGGTCCCCATCCTTAACAATTTTTCTTTAATTTTCTTGATATGCTTAATATTTTGTTCTTCCAAATGAAATGTTACAATTTTTCTAATTCCATTAAAAAAAGCTCTTTGGTATTGTGATTGATATGGCTCTGAATAAGTAAATTAATTTAGGTAGCATTGTAATTTTTATTATATCCGCTCATCCTACCCATAAGCAAGTAATGTTTTTTTTTTTTTCATTTATTTAGATCTAGTTTTCATTGTGTGGAAATTGTTTTGTGTTTGTGTCCATATAATTCCTGGGTTTGTCTCACCAGATAGATTCCTAAATATTTTATATTGTTTAGGGCAGTGATGGGCAACCTTTTGAGGTTAGTGTGTCAAAATTCACTAAAAAACTATATATTACTGATTGCAATAATTCACTCAGTTTAATCAGTATCTATCAATTATCAGAGTAAAGAGATAAAGTGATCTCTAATCTAAGCAGCCTAAAAAATACTGAATCTACAGATATTGGGCTTCCTTGCAATTTTGATTCTTTGGTTTTTATCTTTCATATTCAAAGGGGACCAAAATGATATCACTGGTGATGTCTTTTGACTCACACATGAATTAGATTGCAGTGAGGCAGAGTTAAACAAGGTTCACAGCCTCTCTCTTCCAGAGACATCAAATTATTGTAGCAAGAAAAAAAAAAGTCAAGATGACTGGTGATGGCTTTGGATGCAGTGGATGACCTTGATTTCTTTGATACATAATCAAGTTCTTAGTATTCCACAGAGCCACCTTCATGGCCATTTCAACAAAATGTTATAATTTCCCCTTTGGGTAAGAGAAGTCTTCGTGTACCTCAGATAGACATCTTCCTAAGTCTTCAACAATTTTGAGGTCTGTCAGTTAGCCTCAACCTAGGTTAGCCTGCCTGTTGAGATATTTTGCTGGAGTGCAATCACTGCAAATTTTATAGATTCTTTCAGCCACAAGTTAGAAATGGGTGGCAGATGGACACGCATAAAGAAAAAAAGTTCTTAAAAGAACTCAGGAAGCCCTGAAACCAGAGCTACTAGTCTTCTCTGAAAACCACATGCCAAGTAGGGAAATATAGAAACCACAGGCAAATTTTATTAAAACTATATGCTTACTAAAATGTATGAAGTATAATACAATATTATGAGCAATTTTCCTTCATAAAATACATCAGTAGATTATAAATTCAGTTTTTCACAAAGTGAATATGAAACAAAGCTGGGGGTAGTGCACAATGCTAGGTTGCTCAATGGATTGAGAGGCAGGCCTATGGAGAAGAGGTCTTAGGTTCAAATTTGGTCTCAGACAGTTCCTAGCCATGTGACCCTGGGCAAATCACTTATCCCCTGTTGTCCAGCCCCTACTGCTCTTCTATCTTAGAACAAATGCACAGTATTGATTCTAAGACAGAAGGCTAGGGTTTAAAATTAAATGAGAAAATAAATAAATATATGAAATAAAACTAGGAAATATATTACACATTATTTAGAATAAAAATTGAAATCAGCAAATAAAGATGAAAAATAAAGAGATATATGTATGTATATGTATATGCAAATGTATATATATATTAATATATAATATATATGCAAAACATAGCAACATTAAGGGCAATGGATCTCTGACCCTTTGCTTCTCATATTCCACTCCTGAATATGCTGATATAATTTCTAAAAGTGTCACTGGATAGAAGAAACTTGTGAAAGAGAAATAGGGTATATCAAGTTATCCAGAGCAGGTGTCTGCTAGCAGTTGTGCAATTGTGAGAACATTTATGTATGTATTGTTATAATTAAAAATTCCTGAAGAGCATATCTTAAGTCATAATTATTTATTAAATGATAAAAATGGACCAGAGAAAGAGAAACAAACAGATAAATTTGGCTGGACACTTCCCCTTCTTTTAGCTGGGGCCCAATTACATACCCACTCACTCAGGATTCCAAGGAAAATGGCTTCTCCTGTTTCCACAGACTACACTGAACCTTCCTGATTGGACTAACCCAAAGTTTTACTATTTCAAATAAACTAACGCTATTGTCTTTATCATTCTTAACTTTGCCTCCAAGTAAAAAAATAACAAAGGCTAGCTGGCTGAGTCTCAGCAAGAACCCAGTTAGGACTCTTGAGCCTTAGAAGACTCAGAGACCAAACCAAAGACGTGGTCTTGCTTTGGTCTTCTCAGAATTAAAACAGTCTATAAAATCAGTAAAGAATAGTCAATAATGTTTCCTAAATTGAAAAAAGAAAACACTTAGTTCCTTCAGGTCTTTCCCTCCTTTCCTTCTACTGCAGACAGTGAGAGAGAGAGTGGGAAATGTAGAAATGGAGATTTTTAACCCTAGACTTCATTCCCCAGAAATCTTTGGTATTTACCAGAATTCCTTATAATCTCTCCTGCATCTCCACATTGGTGAGATCATGTTTTGGGTATTCAACTGGCAGTAATCCAGTTGAATCTCTTTCCTCTCTTCTTGCATGATGTATCATGAGCAGTGATGGTGGTAAGGTGGGGAAAATTTGAAAATGGCAAACCTGTCATGGACACATAGTTTTTATTTTGTATCTTCTTTATTGCTTGATTTCTAATGATATTTAATAAACCTCATAAAAATGTAATAATTCTTTTATTAGAGATGTAATTTTAATTTTTACAGTTTTGCCAACCACAAGTTGAATGAGAACTCAATTTTTTAAGATAGCCTAGATAATTTTTTAAGCCACATATCTCTTGCCAAAGCTTTTTCCCCACCCCACCCACCCACCCTCACAAAGCCACTTCTCCTGATTCAGCTCACTCCTGCTGCTAAATTCCAGTGACTAGCTTCTACTCCTGATCCTGCTCCTGCTTCTGCTATCCACTCCTGCCTCCAGCCATCCACTCATGACCTTCTTGACCCAGATTGCTCACCTGGCCCCAACCCTAGCCTCAGGCCCCAGCATCTCTTCTCCTGATGTCTGGACTGTGACCCAGATCCCTCATCCAACCTGGGACTAGCCACAGGACCCAGGCTGCTAGTAGCTACCCCTATGTCTTCGGAATCACAAACCAAATGCTAAAAAACTGGGGTGTTCTTTCCTTAGGCAACAATTAACCTCCACATGGTGGGGGACCATATGGGATGCAGGGGAAACAAGGAGAAGAATGAGACTTTTCTAAACAGGATGTTGTTTACAAGCATGGCATATTCTATGAGACTGCCTATTTCAAACAGCTTCCAGATTTAGAATGTTTGTTTTTTTTTTTTTTTTCATGAGTACACTGATTCTTTTACTTATCTTACCTGAGATTCAAAGAAGATATTCATCTCCCAGGAACTCTTTGCCATTTGGGACTGCCCATTTTGATATTCCTAAAACCCATGTTCTCCCTTGCTATGGGAGATCCCACAGTACTGGCAAAAGGAATCTCAAAGGATAAACAAAATGAACTTTAAAGAGTCTGGAGGTTATACTTTTAAGATATTTCAGACTCCAGTGTTTTATAAATGCCTCTGTATTATTTTGTATTTTGCTGATTTGTTTGTTCAAGATTTAAATTTGTGGGGTTTAAGTTTATATATTAATGTATTTAATACTATTCTGTTACATTGAATCATTTTAGTGTACTGGGTTTTAACTACTGTTATATTCTATTTCATTTCCCCTATAACTATATCGAATAAATATTATTGAATAAGCCCATTAAAAAAACAAAAACACAAATTTTTCTTCAATTTTTGTCTTTGTAAATTGTCACATAGAGAATAGAAGTACTTTATAAGAAAAAACTGGTTACTGTTGTATAACAATCTTTGGGAGCTAAATTCTAGCTATTATTATTATTGATGTTGTTATTGTTGTAGTTAACATAATTTCTTTATCTGTTTTCTGAAATTTTCCAAATTGAATACTCTGTCATATACATGTAAGGATAATTTTGTATCTTCTCCCATTGTTTATACATCTTAATTATCTTTATTCTTTTTTTTTTTTGTTCTAGCTAGCTCACTTACTAGAAAAGAACCAGAACATGTTCACTTCATTTATTTACTTAGAGGAAAAGATTCAAGTGTTTTCTTATTATAGATGGTATCAGCTTCCATTTGTAGACATATACTTTAATTTTAAAGAAAGGTCTTTCTTTGTATAGACCTTTAAATATTCCTAATGCCAAATTTTCTCAAATACTCATACAATTTAGTGGTTTTAATTGTATGATGACTCAGATACAAATATATTTAAATCGTACACATTGCCTTCACAATGTTAAACTATTCTAGTATCCATTATTTAAATCCAATTAAGTGGTGGAAAATAATTTTTTAAATATATTTTAATAGTCTCTTTTCCAAGTTTTTCTTGAAAACATTCCCCCTGCTATTCATGACTGAAACTGGTTTACCCTGTTTCTTTCTCTGCTTTTTCCTACCTGGTTTAGATATCAACCTTTTCTCCATTTCACCTCTGAGGCCACTTTGTGATATTTATTTGAAGGCTTTTTGAGTAAATTCCAGAATATTCAACCAAGACAAAAACTTTGAATACATGACCAATAATGTACTTTTTGTCTAGCCTGATGAATCATCCTCACATAGAACCTAGAGACTCTTCGCTCAAGGACTAGTTAACAGGAGTCACATTTTTTTTTGTCCAGATCAGTTGTTAAATTAGGGAACCTAAGAGTAGAAAGATTAGAATTTTCAGGAGAGGAAACACTTAAAACAATGAAATTCAACTTCTGGAGGAAGTATGGACTAAAATAGGGAGAGGTACTAGTACTCGGATTTTATCACTATCGGGAACTTGTAGGTAATGAAATATCCTCTACCAATGGATTTCTATACTTTATTGTCACTTCAAGTTAATTTTTCCTTGTTTACAAGATCCATTTTCTTTCCCTTCCCTTTCCCCTCCCCCCTGCCAGAGCCAAAAAGCTATATTACTGACTTGTACAAATGTTATCACCTGATACCTATTTCCATATTATTCATTTTAGTATAGATTATTTAAAACCTAACCCCCCAAATCACATACCCATATATACATGTGATAAGTAATATCAAGTGTTTTGTTTTTACATTTCTACTCTCATAGTTCTTTCTTTCAATATGAATAGCATTCTTTCCAAGAATTCCTTCAGGGAAGCCCTGGCTTGTTGTGTTTCTACTAGCAGGAAAGTATATTACATTGGATTGTTCCACAATATTTTAATTTCTGTGTACAATGTTCTCCTGGATCTAATCATTACACCGTGCTTCAGATCATTGGGGTTCTCCCAATAGATATAGAAATACTACTGATCATCAATCAGCAAAATACAGCAAAATAGAATTCTAACATCATTATATACCACAATTTGTTCAGCGATTCCCCTACCCAGGAACTGCCCTTCATTTTCCAGGTTTTTTGCCACCAAAAAGAGTACAGCTATGAATATTTTAGTACAAATATTTTCCCTTATTATGTCTTTAGAGTATAAACCTAGTAGTGGTATTGCTGGATCAAAGGGTATGTATTCTTTTAAAGTCCTTTGGGTATAATTCCATATTGCCTTTCAGAATGTCTGAATTAATTCACAACTCTACCAGTAATACATTGGTATCCTGAATTTGCCACAACCCCTCAAAAATTTATTTTCCTTTACTGTCATGCTAGCCAATCTCCTAGAGATGAGAACACTTTTTCATGTGCTTCATGATAGTTTTGATTTTTTTACCTGAAAACTGCCATGTCTCTCAACAATTTGTCCATTAGGGAGTAGCTTGATGTTCTGTACAATTGACTTAGCTCCTTATGATTTTGAGAAATGAGAACTTTCACAGAGGTTTTTATTAAAAAAATTATTTCGCAATTTGTTGTTTCCCTTTTATTTTTAATCGCATCGATTTTGTTTGTATAGAAAATTTTAATTTAATATAATAAAAATATTCATTTTACATTTCATAGTGTTCTCTATCCCCTGCTTGGTCTTGAATTCCTTCCTTTCCCATAGATGTGACAGGTATACTATTCTATGTTCACTTAATTTACTTATGATTTTCCCTCTTTATTTTCATGTCATTTCTCCACTATGAGTTAATCTTGCTATAGGGTGAAAGATGTTGATCTAAGCCTAATTTCCCCCTACTTTTTTTCAAATCTCCCAGTAGTTTTGACAAATAGTGTGCTCTTGTCTCAGAAGGTGGGATCTTTGGGTTTGTTGAACACTATCTTGCTAAGTCTATTCCTTTTATCCACCCTGCTATCTCTAAGACAGTACTATGTAGTTTTCATGTTCACTGCTTTATAGAATAGTTAGAAATCTGATAATCCCTAAGCCTCCATCCTTCACATTCTTTTTCATTAAATCCCTTGATATTTTTTTATCTTTCATTTTCCAGATGAAATTTGTAATAATATTTTTCTAATTATTTAAAAAGTTTTTTGGTAGTTTGATATGTATAACACTGAATAAGTAAATCATTTTAGGTAGGATTTTCATTTTTATTAGCTCATCCGACCCCTAAACAATTGATGTTTTTCCAACTGTTTAAATCTAGTTTTATTTGTGTGAAGAGTGTTTTGTGGTTATGCTCATATAATTCCTAAATTTGCTAGGCAAGGAGATTCCCAAGTATATTATACTATCTAGAGTGATATTGAATGGAGTTTTCTCTTTCTAACTCTTGCTGCTTGGTTTTGTTGGACATGTATAAAAATGCTGATGATTTATGTGGGTTTATTTATTTATTTAGCACCCTGCAACTTGGCTAAAGTTATTGATTATTTCTACTAGATTTTTAGAAGATTTTCTTGGATTATCTATGTATACCATCATGTCATCTGCAAAAAGTGATAGTTTAGTTTCTTTATTCTGTAGTTTGATCTCTTCAATTTCCTTTCCCCCTCTAATTGCTATTGCTAGCATTTCTAATACAATATTTAATATTAATGGTGATAATTAGCACCCCTGCTTCACTCCTGATCTTACTGGGAATGCATCTAACAGATTCCCATATCAGATGATACTTCCTGATAATTTTAAAGAATTACTCATTATAATTATGAGAAAATGTCATTTTATTCCTATATCTTCTAGTGTTTTCAATAGGAATGTGTGTTTATTTTGTCAATGACTTTTCTGCAGCTATTGAGATAATTATGTGATTTCTATTAGTTTGGTTGTTGATATGGTTAATTGTGTGGTTAGTGTAATGGAGAAGGTTTGTAGTTGGTAAAAGAAACAGGATCTAGGAGAGACAGCTGATGTTTAAGATTGGCTCAGAGAGAGGACAGAGGGTTTGAAGAATTTCCCCCTTTAGCCTTCTGTCCTCATTGGCTGCTCTCACAGATTGGGTCTTGTCCCCTTCCACTACTAGGGCCTAAAATGTTTGGTCCTGGGAAGATTTCTCTTCTCCTGAAGCTGTTATACTCACATTTGAATCAAATTTAGGAAAGGATAATCACTTTAATGTAAATTAATTCAATTAGGGTAATACAAAGGAATGGCTAGCAGGGGAAAGAATGGAAAATGAAAGTGGGGAAAAGGTGGGTTGCTTTCTCTCTAACCCCTTTCCCCTCCCTCCTCAAGTGTGAGGGGAACTCAGGCTTTGGCAGCCTGAGCCCCCTGAGAGAGAGTCAGGTTGACTGACCCTGGGTTTGGCCCCCTGGCCACAGTTCAGACCCAGGGCAACAGGAGCTGATATAAAGTCTGACAGAGACTCAAAATGTCTTTTCTCAGGTTTCTTTTCAGTAGTCTTTCCAATTGGGAAATGTTGGGGGTAAGGATTTCCAATCATTAGCAGAAAAAAGGTGGGTAACCCTCTGGAGAAAGTCTTAACAAGTCCTTTCTCCTCAGCTTCTCAAAACTGAGAGACCAAATGCTCTTCAGAAGTAACCTTCTGGCTTCACAAGATTCCAATCTCCTGGGGCCTCTCCCCTGATGAGGAGAAAGATTCAGCCTGGAACTCTTCCTTTAGTGTCAGCCTCTGTCATATTGGTTTTCCTAAAATTAAACTATCCTTGCATTCCTGGTAAAAAATCCTTCCTGGTCATAGTGAATAATCATTTTGATAATTTGCTGTAGTCTTTTTACTAATATTTTATTTAAGATTTTGCATCTATGTTCATTAAGGGGATTGTTCTATGGTTTTCTTTTTCTGTTTTTTGTCTTCCTGATTTGGGAATGAGGACCATATTTGTTTCATAAATAGAATTTGGAAAGACTTCTTCTTTGTCTATTTTGTCAAATAGTTTATAGAGTATTTGGATTAGTTGATTGTTAAATGTTTAATAAAATTCACATGTGAATCGATATGGCCATGGTGATTTTTACTTAGGGAGTTCCTTGAAGTCTTGTTCAATTTCTTTGTCTGAGATGGGATTATTTAAGTGTTCTATGGCTACTTCTGTTAATCTGGGCAATTTATATTTTTTATAAATATTCATCTATTTCATCAAGGTTGCCATATTTATTTCCTCATAATTGGGCAAAATAGTTCTTAATAATTACCTAAATTTCCTTTTCATTAATATTTGAGATCACCCTTTATATTCATAATACTGTTAATTTGGTTCCCTTCTATTTTTTTATTAATTGGATTAAATAATACATTATCTATTTAATTTTGTATTTCCTAAATACCAGTTCCTAGTCTTCTTTATTACTTCAAAAGTTCTATTACTTTCAATTCTATCAATTTCACCTTTGATTTTTAGGATGTCCAATTTGTTCTTTCTCTGAGGGATTTTAATTTATTCTTTTTCTAATTGTTTAAGTTGTAAGCCAAATTCATTGATCTCCTCCCTCTTTCATTTTCTTGATATAGGCATTCAGAGATATAAATTGTCCCCTTTCTATTGCTTTTACAGTATCCCAAAAATTGTGATATGTCATTTCCTCATTGTTATTCTCTTCAATGAAATCAGTAATTGTTTCAAATATTTGTTCTTTAAGCCCCCCATTTTGGAGCATGAGATTATTTAATTTTAAATTAATTTTTACTTTGCCACTTACTAATTATAATTTTTTCACGTTATGATCTGAAAAAGTTGCATTCATTCTTTCTGCTTTTCTGCATTTTTAAATTTTTTTCCCAACTACATGGTCAGTCTTTGTGAATGTTCCATGTGATACTGTAGCATATTTTTTTCTAACCACAGATATGCAAATGATAAGCAAAATATGCCAGCTATAAAGAGATTTATTATGGGAGGGTTTATCCCACAACTAAGCTGGACCCTGGTTATATAACCCTAAAAACTGTGAGAGACTTTCCTTTATACCTCAAAGAATTAGACCACTTTTATACCACTACAAAAATGCTATAAAATAGTCATAGCCCTCAAAAATAGAGATACCCAGAAGCAAATAAGCATTGGTTAAGACAGGTAGGAATTATTCCTTATTTGTCCATAGGTTAGGACAACTAGGAAGCACCCCTTATTTGGTGAAAGAAATCTTTTAATCATGACTTAAAAATAACTTGATGGAAAGGGGGAAAGCAGTGATGCCTGGGCTAATAGAGGGTGGTAATGAGTGGTACCAGGTTCTGAACTAAAGGGCAGGCATCCTGATACATAATAGATCACAAGTTATGGTGCCTGATAGAGCAACATTGAAGGGGGTTGGGGGGCTGGCCCTTGTTCCATAATGAAAAACTTAATACTTATACTAGAATATTCACAAAAGCCTGCTACAATCATGACTCATGTTGGCTGTCTTAGAATTACAATTATAATTATCTCAAGACTACTGATAACATTAAAATTGAATCTTCATATAAGAGGGATAGGAGATTTTTCTCCCACACTGCTAAAAAGAAGGTATATTCTTTTTCATCCCTATTTACTTTTCTCCAGATATCTATTAACTCAAATCATTCTAAGATTTAGTTCACATTTCTTACTTCTTTCTTATTTAATTTTTGGTTATATTTATCTAGATCTGTTAGAAGAAAGTTGAGGTCTCCCACTAGTATAGTTTTACTATCTATTTCCTCCATGAAACCCAAGAGTTTCAAGGTTAAAATTCTGGATGCTTTGCCATTAGCTGCAACCATTTTGAGTAATAATATTTCTTCATTGTCCATACTGCCTTTTATCATGATACAATTACTTTTTACTTTGGCTTTGTCAGAGATCATGATTGTAACTCCTAAATTCTTTTTCTCAATATATGTCAAATGAATTCTGCTTCAACTTGTTATCTTTACACTGTGTGTGTCTACATGACTCATGTGACTTTCTTATAGAAAACATACGGAAAAATGTTGGTTTTTAATCGACTGTGCTAAATGCTTCCATTTTGTGGGTGAGTTCATCCCATTCATCATTCAGAGATATGATTACAACATGTATAATACCCATCATTTTTATTTCCTCTTTTAGTCCTACCCTATCTTTCCCTATTTTTTATACCAGTGTTTTACTTTTAATCAGTCCCCTTTCTCTCCACTCTTATTTTGCTTTCCTTCACACCCCTTCCATTCTTATTCCCCTCCTATTTCTCTTTAAGATCTATTCATTGACCTCCACCCAAAACTTTTCCTCCCTTTCCTAAAAAACTTCAAATCTCCCCTTTGTTATTCCCTTTCAACTTTTCTGTAAGGTAAGATTCTGAAGGTAAGAGTTTCAAAAAAAGGGGGTGGGGTGACAGCAGGGTTGCTCAGTGGATTGAGATCCAGGCCTAGAGACAGGAAGGTCATAGGTTCAATTCTGGCCTCAGACACTTCCCAGCTGTGTGACCCTGGGCAAGTCACTTGACCCCCATTGCCTAGGCCTTACCACTCTTCTGCCTTAGATCCAATACACAGTGTTGACTCCAAGATGGAAGGTAAGGGTTTAAAAAAAAACAAAAACTCAATAACTCTGTCTGTTTTTCCATCTCAGATCTGATTCCACTGAGAGGAATGCTTACATATTACCTATTAACACTTTCTTCCTCCCCATCTATTGAAAGTATTCCTCCCCCTGCCTTGCCCTTCTTTACATGGAATAATTTATGATATTATAAGTTTTCCTTAGAGTTCTTCTTGGTACCATCCTCTTTTTTGTCTTTTCTGTGAAGGACAGAAGATAAAGCAGGATGAGCAAAGTGGGTGTCCCTCTAAATACAATTTGAAGGGTAGGCAGAGTAAAGGGATTTCCATGTCATATGGGACAAAACCACACAAGGAAAAGGGTTGGCTGACCAACACCACTTCCCCACACTACCTACTGTACCTGACACAGAGTCAGGACCCAGACAACTTCCCAAATTCTATAAGGTGGGAAACACTAAAGCAAAAGCACTATAGACCTACCCCTAGAGGTGTCAGGCCCTGGTAGTGAGATTTGAAGCTTAATATCACTGGACTAACAGTGATAGTGGCAGCCAAGGAGGTAGCACAAATGTGGTAGCATCAGCAGCAGGGAAGATAGCCTCTAGGCAAAACACTGAAAACCTTACTATAGGATAAACAACAAAAACAAAAAAGTAACAATACATCACAGACCTACCCCCTGGAAATCCCAGGCTTTGGGGTGGGGTATAAATCTCTAGAGCACTTGCTTCTTTCTGAAGCCTCATTAGTGGCAGTAGTAGCAGTTTTAGCAACAGCAGCAGGGCCAGAGAAAACAGCTTCAGGGCAATATACTGCTAAGGGGAATACACTAAAAGAAAAACAATGAAGACCTACCCCTTGCAATCCCAGGCCCTGGACCTGAGGGTCAGAGCTCAATAATACTGGGCTTTGTGAAGATTGGATTTAGCTATTTCCTGATTGTAAAAATGAAGATACTTAGTTTAACAAAATCAGGAAAGTCTTGGGAACTTTAAAATTGTTCCACCCTACTTAGACCATACTTTAGGGGAAGATAATCCAAAAGAGAGGTTGAGAAACAAGAAAAAATTCAAAATCTCAAAAAAAAAATGGAATCTGATCACCAGCTCTGGAGGAACTCATAAGGAGTTCAAGAAAAAAGTAAGACAGAAGAAAAATGGAAAGGATAATGGGGGAAATGAAAATAATGCAAGAAGAAAATAACCACATAAAAGGCAAAATTGATCAAATATAAAGAGAGACACTGAAATCAAATAATGCAATGAGTCCAATAAAAAAAAAAACAGAATTGATCTGCTGAATGAACAGGCAAAGAAGTCTAAAGATGAAAAGAGTACCATGAAAAGCAGAATAATATAAATCAAAAATGAGAATGAAAAATCATGCATGAAAATTGGTATTTCAAGACTAGAATTGGGGAAGTTGAAGCTAATGATTTCATGAGACATCAGGAAATGAGAAAACAAAATCAAAAGAATAAAAGAAGACAAAAACATTCAATTTCTCATTTAAAAACTTATGAGGGGAATAGGTGGAGGAAAGAAATTAGACTACATAAAAAAATGACAAAAAAAGTCTATACATCATATTACAAGAAATTATCTAAGAAAAATTGCACTGATATTCATGAACAAGGAAGCAAAATAGATGGTGAAAGAATCCACAGATTCTACATTAAATTCTCAAATGACAACTTCCAAGAATCTTATGTCTGAGTTCAAGAGCTTCCACGCCAAGGAGAAAATACTACAACCAGATATGAGGAAACATTTCAGATAACAAAGAGCCCCAGTCAGGATTACACAAGATCTGGCAACCTCCCCACTGAAGGACCTCAAAGCTTAGAATATGATATTCCAGAAGGCAAGAGAACTGGGTCTACAACCATGAATCACCTACCTAACAAAATTGACTATATACTTCCAGGGTTAATGAAATAAAAGATTCCAAAACATTCACAAAGAAAAGATTACAATTAAACAGAAAAATTGATGCACAAATATAAAATTCAAGAGAATCATAAAAAGGTAAATAAGAAAGAGGAAAAAAATAAGGGTTTCAATAAGGTGAAGTTGATATTGTGCTAAAAGGAATAATGAACTGGAGGAATTCCATGTGGACTGGAATGACTTCCAGTAATTTATTCAGAGTGAAAGGAACAAAACCAGGAGAATTTTGTACCCAGAAACAGATACACTTTGGCACAATTGAACATAATAGACTTTTCTGCTAGCAGCAATGCAATGATCCAGTGCAATTCTGAGGGACTTATGAGAAAGAATGCTATCAACATGAAGAGATAGAACTGTGGTAGTAGAAACACAGAAGAAAAACATATGATATATCACTTGTTTACATGGTTATATGACTGGGGGTTTGGGTTTTAAAAGATTGCTCTATTAAAAAATGAATACTATTGATATAGGTGTCAAGTAATAAGTCATGTATAAATCAGTGGAATTGCTTGTCAGATGTGGAAGAGGAAGAGGGGAGGAAGAGAAAATAAATCATATAACCCTAAAAAAGTATTTTAAGATTTTATTTTATATTGTGACATATTCTAAGGCAGCTTGGTGACCCTGTCGTTAGGGTGCTAAGGTTGTAATCAAGAAAATCTCCATTCACATCTGGCCTTAAATACTCACAAATTGTGTGATTATTGATATATTATAGACACTATCTCTTTTTCCTATAATGTACAACAGTTAAAAAACCATTTGCACAAATTTTGAGATAAATTGCTATGATTAGAAAAATATATAATACAGTCCCCAAGATATAGCAGGTACTTGGAAAATGCTATTGTTGTTGTTTTTGTTGTTGTAACTATTACTTTAATTAGTTCCTTTACTACTTAAATGATGATTTCTGAATTAATCACCACAGAATCTGCATATGATGATAATTCTAAATCTCTGCCAATAACTATGCCTAATGGGCACTGAAAGACTGTCTGCCCTTTCTTCCAACCATAACACTGCAGGGTTTGTACCCCAAAGAGATAATAAGAAAAAAGACATGTACAAAAATATTCATAGCTGGGCACTTTGTGGTGGCAAAAAATTGGAAAATGAGGGGATGCCCTTCAATTGGGGAATGGCTGAACAAATTGTGGTATATGTGATGGAATACTATTGCACTCAAAGGAATAAAAAAGTGGATGAATTCCATGGGGACTGGAACAACCTTTAGAAAGTGATGCAGAATGAGAGGAGCAGAAGCAGGAGAACATTGTATAAGGATACTGATACACTGTGGTATAATGAAATATAATGGACTTCTCCATTAGTGGCAATGCAGAAACCCTGAACAACTTGGAGGAATCCACGAGGAAAACCACTATCCACATTCAGAGGAAACACTGTGGGAGTAAAAACACAGAAAAAAACCCACTGCTTGAATACATGGATCGAAGGGATATGGTTGGGGATGTGGTAGGATATGAACACCCTAGTGCAAATATCAACAAAATGGAAATAGGTTCTGATCAAGGACACAAGTAATACCCAATGAAATTGCGTGTGGGCTGTGGGAAGGATGGGTGGAGGGGAGGTAGGGAAATAATGTGATTATTGAAATCAAGGAATAATGTTCTAAATTGACTAAATAAACTAATTCAAATGGAAAAAATAAAATAAAATAAAATCTCTGCCAATGTTTTAATTATTTTATTTATCTTTTTTCTCTTAATGCTCTAGCTAGCTCTCACAGGGCTCTGGCCCATACTGGACAGAAAAGCAAGAGAAGATCCACATTTTCAATCTGTACTTAGAGGAAAAGTTTAATGAATTTTGCTAATTCAGATGATATCAGCTTTTATTAATAAACATATGTTTATTTTGTATTACAAAAATGTCTTCCTATGCTTATTCTTTTCAAAAATTCATTAATACTACTTCATTCAAAGAACTTTTGCTTACATTCATATGGTTGTAGCTTAAATAGTTTTATAATTATTAAGAGAACTATCAACTATCAATAATAATTAATATTGTTATATTAATAAATATTCAAAATATGTTCATTGCTTTCATAATGTTAAACTGTTCTCCTCACTTGAATTAGTCATACTTGGCTATGGCAATTGAAGTATATTTTTAAAATGTTTTTAATAGTCTATTTACCAAATTTTTACTAAAAACATTTGTATAGATATTCATAATTGATTTTTGGTTTTGATTTATAGTTTTCTTTTACCACCACGTTTGATAGGTGTACAAGATATTCAGACGAGCCTGGCAGCTCTTCTGGGAAGGAATCTCCAAGTGTTTTTCAGGATGTTCATCCATCCACTTACAACATCCACCTTTTACCCAACTGTCCCTATGGCAATCACTTCAACCATACCCTAGTAAAATTATCTCAGCAGATGGGCTAAAATCAAGTGATGGTAACCCACAGATCTCAAATCCTTCAGTGAGTTTGAAGGATTTCTACCAAAACTATTTGAAGAGTTTTAATGGCAGAATGGGCAGATGAGAATATTGTTTTTCTAAAGTCCATATGAAACCAACTGTGGAAGTGTTATAAGGGAGGGAGAACTTGTAGTATTAAAAGAGATAGTTGATGAGGATTTTGCATAACCTAATCCCACAAGATAATTCCCTATGAGTGTATTAGAGGGTTGGTTAGGGTATAATGGAAAAAGATTTGATAATAAATGCCCGGAAGGTAGAAGGAGGGTGAGATGGATTCCCCCATTCAGTCTTCTTCAAATATGTCTCTCCACTAACCCTGTCTTTACTCCCCTCTAATAACTGGTTTTATAGATGAACCTCTTCTCTTGGGGAAAGAGAGAGAAAGCAGCTCTCTTCCTCTTCCACTATGACTAGGAAGTCAATTTAGGATAAATGACAACTTTATTCTAACAATTGTGGTTAGGAATGAATTAGAAAGATTTCTGAAGGTTAGGGTCTATAGGAAAGAGGGGAAAGGAAATCCCTGTCTGTCTCAAATCTCCCTTTCCCTCCCTCAAAAGTTGAAAGACTCAGGCTTGCCAGTCTGGTCTCTGAGAGTTCAGGTTTTGTGACCCCTGGTCTCTTGTCATAGCAGAGCCAATGTCCAGACCCAGGGTGTCCCAGGAGCTGTGTGAGATCTTGTTAGGCTGTTCTTATACTTTTCAGGTTTCTGCTATACCTCTTGGTATCATTGGGGGTTAGGGGGATGATGGTTAAATTCAATGAGGGATTTTGTATGGCTCAGGATTCAGTCTGTCTTAGAATAACAGGTGTTTATTCAGGAAGATGTTAGGGAAGGCTACTAGATAGGCAGGTTGAGGAGAAATCCTTATCTAAAAATGGCTACCTTGATATCCCCTTCTGTCTTCCCTCTGTGAAGACTCTTCTTTGCTTAGCCAAGCTAAACCCACTCACTACTGCTCTCTCTAACCATGGATCTTCTTGCTAAAATGTCTAATCCTAACTAAAACCCACTCAGGGGTTAGAGTTTGTTAGAATAGATTTGTAGTGCAAGAAATCCAGAGTTGAAGTGGTCTGGTTCACCTCTGAGAGGAAACCCCCTCAGAGGCTCCCATAAGCAGTTCAAACTTATTGCCCCTCTTCAGGTTAGCTCTTCATATTCAGTAGTAGAGAGGAATCAGGTGGCAGGTTCAGTTGATGACAGGAATGAAGCCGGGATGGTTTGGGGGCAGGTTAGAGATGACCAGGAGTTCAGAGCTGAATTCAAGAGTTGGCTTCAGCCTTCAAGCCTCCAACTGGTTTTCCCAGCTTGACCCTTGAATGCTCCAGCCCCTTCCTTCCACAATTCTAAACAAGTTTACCCCTGATTGTGTAAGTACATCCAATGCCATTCCCTTTGGCTGCCAACCTGAATTTCTTCCTCTGAATTCCTTATTACAGAAGGGAGTGTAGAAACTTAGAACACAGACACAAAAGACATCCTAGGCCATCTAGTCAATCTTTTGGCCATTTGTCTTGGCCCTGGACTCTAAGGATTCATAAAGAGAAAGTGGGGCTGAAGATTTTCTATAACTTGACATCACTTAAATCTAATTCCTACAAGGTTAATACCATCTCTTGATGCTATTGATCTTTATCGAATAAAAAGTACAAAAAATAACCTAGGTTAGATATTAGTTTTCTAAGATAATGCCTCAATTTTATGTAGAGGTGATCCTCGAAATTTGAAGGCTTTATGAGCAAAGTCTGGAAAATACTACCAAGACAATGAGGCTTCTTGTAGAGTCTCATTAATGAATTGTACTTATATGTTTATGACTTCGCCACATTCAGGGATAAGAGGATCATTACTGAAGAACTAATAGGAAATGAATAATTGGGCCAGAGGAACTCTAAAGACCATAACTAAAGCTATGTTTAGCGAGAATTCAAATTCTCAGTAGGAGAAACAATCACAGCAGTGAAATTCTGGAATAGGATGAAGTGTTGAATAAAACAGGAAGAATAACAAGATCCAGGATTTCCTCAATATAGGGAAATTCTAGGTGAGGAATCCTTATCTCGCAATGCAGTTTGAATTTCATCACTTCAAGTCTTATAAAATGGAATGTCATAACTTATCCCAGATTCATATGTGTCAGAGGAAGAAATAGAACCCAGGTCTTCTATGACTTCAGTGTGACCTCTCTATTGATGATTCAACACCACCTCTCCTCCATATAAAATTATTAAAATTCTTGAATATGTTTTATAGTATAGACATTTCATGTCTTAAAATGAAAAAAGTCACACCCAACATTCATTTATGCATTAGAAAACCAAGTTTCCAAATGAATTTTCCTTTATTAATATAAGCATAGCATATTCCATGCATTTAAACTTCTCTCCTATTTAATACTCTCACTCGTTTATACCACAGAGTCTGGACGCACTCTTCTTTTCTTTCTCCGTTTGCTAACGTTTGCAGCATTTAACATGTGGACCATCACAGAAGCCAGATTGTGTATATGGTCTTCGACAATGAATGAAACAACGGCCACCCCCGGATTCACATTGAGCATAGCCTCTATGTTTCAACATCCCTGTGGAAAGAAGAACATGAATGTTTCAGAATATTTATTTACAGCCACAGAGAAGTTACACTGTACTCTGAAACGGAATTGAGAGAATTTAGCCATAAGCCTTAGATTTTTTAATTTGATTTTTTTAACTTTTAAGACTTTTTTCAGTTACATGTAGAAAGTTTGACAATTGCTATTCAGATTCTCTCTCCCAGACTTCCCACCTCCAAAAGGCAATAAATTGTCTAATATACGTTATAACATTGTTGTCATGCAATACATATTTCTATCTTCCTTATTCCATGAAAGAAGACACATATCACACAAACAATTTTTAAAAAGCTCATGAACACAATTAAGTGCAAAATGTCATATTTGATCCGCAATCAAACACCAACATTTCTTTTATTGGTTATAGATCATCCTAGGTCCTTTGGGGGTAATCTTAGAACCATGCTTTCCTGATAATATTTCAGTACTGTGAAGTTGATCACCATAAAATATTTCTGTTATCATATATAATGTTTTCCTTGTCCCTTTCACTTCTTTTTGCATCAGTGCATAAAACTATTTCCAGCTTATTTTTTAACTTATCTTGTTCATCACTTTTGGTAGAGATAGATCCTTTTCCCTGATCTCTGATATCTTTACAATATAGACCCACAGTGCACATAGTTCTATGGTCCTTTGAGCTGGGTTCCATGTTGCTCTCTAGAATGGTTGTATCAGTTCACAGTTCCTTCACTAGTGTATCAGTAATCCAGTTTTTCTACATCTCCTCCAACATTTATTGGTTTCCTTTTTGGTCATGTTAATCATAACTATGAGAGGTGAGATATGATATCTCAGCATTCTTTTAATTTGCATTTTTAATCAATATTGATTTGGAGCATTTTTTCTTATAACTATAGATAGCTTTAATTTCTTCATCTAAGAAGTGCCTATTCATATTTCTTAACTATATGTCAATTGGAGAATAAATTGCATCCTTATAAATTTCAGTTATTTTTCTATATGTTTGAGAAATGGGACCTTTGTCAGAGACATTTACTGTACTTTCACCAAACCTAATTTGTTATTTCCCTTCTAATATTGGTTGCACTGTTTTTTTTCTGCTTTTTTTTTTTCAATTTAATGTAATCAAAACTACTTATTCAATTTTTGGAATATTCTCCATTTCTTGTTTGGTTATAAAATATTCCCTTATTCATAAATCTGACCAGTAAACTCTTCTGTGTTAAGCTAATTAATTTATGATACCACCTTTATTTCTAGATTAAATATCACTTTTGACTTTATTTTATTATATTGTCTGAGATGTTTGTGGATGCCTAATTTCTGCCATATTGTTTTCTAGCTTTTACAGCAGTTTTTGTAAAATGGTGATTTCTTCTCCAAAAAGCTTGGATCATTGTGTTTATCAAATAATGGGTTACTATGGTCATTAACTGTTGTGAGTTAATTATATAAACTACTCTCTTCCTTAGGCAATACAAGATTATTTTGATAATTGCCCCTTTATAATATAGTTTGAGATCTGTTTTCGATGGGCCGATCCAGTCTCTCTATGAAGATAGAACATAATAGGAAGGTATTTCTGAATGTATTCTTTCTAACTTGCATTCAGATCTCTTACTTGATACTTTCAGTATAACCTCAGGAGAGGCACATAAACTTTCTGACTTCAATTTTTTTCCCCATCTTTGAAATGAAGGAGTTTTTACTAGAATATATTTTAGCTTCCTTCCAATTAGGAGCTGATGCTCTCATTCTTTGTGTGATGCTTACGGCATAATAGAAATGTCCTAATCTTCCCTGTTCTGACTTCCCATGGTTTTTAAGAATTCTTTTAAATAAAGAGTGACCTCCCATTGGTTCAAAGTCTCTTATTCTTCTTGCTTTTCTTCCTTCTGACTAAAAAAAGTGCCTCTATTATGCTCCTAAATGAATACTATTCTAATAAGCTCCTTGGACTCAATAAAAGCATATTTTCCCTTGCTGTTCTTTAGGCAGGTCCCAGGAATAAGTTCAATTGTCTTTAGTTACAAGCAATGTAGGAGAGGGCTGACTGAATTAATTGGAATATATATTGGGAGATATATTGGGATATATATATCCCAAACCTTTTCATTTCTCATTCTGAATCTTACCTTTGACAGCATAGGGAAATACCAAAAAAAGCACCATATACATCAGGTAGAGAGTCCTCATGGTCAGTGACAACCTAGAACATTAGAATCATAGAAGACATGAAGGGAGGACAACTTAGCAGAAGATAGGATAAAATACAAATAAGACAAAAACAGACTAGGAAATACCCTATTTACCTTGGTTCAGCTAATAACACCTCTTTTTTTAAAACCCTTACCTTCTGTGTTGGAGTCAATACTGTGTATTGGCACCAAGGCAGAAGAGGTAAGGGCTAAGAAATGGGGGTCAAGTGACTTGCCCAGGGTCACATAGCTGGGAAGTATCTGAGGGCATATTTGAACCTAGGACCTTACATTTCTAAGTCTGGCTTTCAATCCACTGAGCTACACAGCTGCCCCTAAATAATGTCACCTCTTAAATGTCTGAAACTGTCTAAACCCAGGTCTTCATGGCTTCAGTGTGGCCCCTCTAACAACACTGCCTCTCCTCCATACAAAATTGTTAAATCTCTTGAATATATTTTATCATATAGATATTCCATCTCTTCAAATTACAAAAAATTACACCCAAGATTTATTTTTTACTTAGAAAACCAAGTTTCCAAATAGATTTTCCTTTATTTGAACTAGCATAACACATTCCATTTATTTTAACTTCTCCCCCTTTTTATACACTCATTCTTCCATATTACAGACTCTGGATGTACTGTTCTTTCATGTTTGTTTTTGCTAATGTATGCATCTTTGTTTCTTTGGGGTTTTTTGACTCTTTTGACTCTGACAGAAACCAGAAGCTTTGTATTATCTTGGACAATGATAAAAACAATGGCCACCCCCTAACCAACATTGCAACATATTTTGGATATCCTCCAACTCTATGGAAAGGATCACATGAATATTTCAGAATTTTTGTTTATAGACACAGAAAACTTATGGTATATTATGATACAGAATTGAGAGAATTTAGCCCTAAAAATTGCATTCAATAATTTGATTTTTTAACTTTAAAAATTTTATGGAGGAAATAGATAGCAAGACCATATTACTGGGGAACCTCCATTCCCCTCCAGAACTAGATAAATTTAACAAAAAATAAATAAATAAGACCAAATGGAAGTGAATGAAATGTTAGGAAAATTAGAATGAATAGAAATATGAAGAAAATTGAACAGAGATAAAAAAGAATATACCTTCTTCTCAGAAATACATGATACAAGCACAAAATCAACCATATACTAGTTTATAACAACAATTCAAACAAATGCAGAAAAGCAAAAATAATAAATGCAACTTTTTCAGGTTGTAATGTAATAAAAAAATTATAATAAACAAAGGTGTATGAAAAGGCAAATTTAAAATTAATGGGAAATGAAAAAATCTAATTTTATAAAACTAGTTGGGTCAAAACAGAAATCATAGGAAGAATTAGAGACTTCATTAAAGAGAATGACACTGACAACACTACATATAAAAATCTATGGGATACAGTCAAAACAGTATTCAGAGGAAAATTTATATCACTGAGTCCCTATATGAACAAAATGGAGAGAGTAGAGATCAATTAATGTGGTTTAGAACTTAAAAAATTAGAAAAAGAACAAATGAAAAATCCCCAGATAAAAGTAAATTGTAAATCCTAAAAATTAAAGGAGAAAATAAAAGTAAAATAACTATGGAAATATTAAATAAGACTATAATGTGGTTCATGCTTTCAAAAAACAAATGAAATAAATAAAGTACAGGTTAATCTGATAAAAAAGAAAGAAGAGAAAAACATTAGCCATATCAAAGAGGAAAAGGGTGATTTTATCTCTAATAAAGAGGAAATTAAATATTCATTAAGAACCACTTTGGACAATTATATGGCAATAAATATAACAATCTAGGGGAAATCGGTGAATATTTATAAAAAAAATAAATTGCCTAGATTAACAAAAGAGGAAATAGAATGCTTAAATCATCCCATCTTAGAGAAAGAAATTAAACAAGTCACCAAGGAACTTCCTAGGAAAAAATTCCCATGGACAGATGAATTACAAGTGAATTCTATTAAACATCTAAAGAATAACTAATAACAATACTACACAAAGTATTTCACAAAATAAGCAAAGAAGGAATCTTAACAAATTCTTTTTAGGACACAAATATTTTACTGTTTCCAAATCCAGGCAGGACAAAAATAGAGAAAGAAAAATACAGAATAATTTCTTAATGAACATAAAAGCAAAAATCTTAAATAAAATGCTAAGAAAAAGACTACAGCAAATTATCACAAAAATTATCCACTATGACCAGGTTGTATTTATACCAAGAATGCAAGGATGGTTTAATAATAGGAAAACTATCCATGTAATTAACTATATCAATAATCAAATCACCACTAATCACACAATTATGACAGTAGATGCAGAAAAAAACCTTAGACAAAATACAACACATATTTATAATAAAAAATACTAAAAAGGATAGCAATAAAAGGGGCTTTCCTCAAAAAAAAATATGTAGTACCTATCTAACACCACTAGAAAGTACCACCTACAATGGGAACAATTCAGAAGCCTTCCCAATGAGATCAGGCATGAAGCAAGGATGCCTATTATCACCTCTATTATTTAATATTGAACTAGGAAGCCTATTGGTAGCAATTAGAGGAAAAAAGAAATTGAATATTTAGGAATCTATCTACCATGACCAACAAGAATTATATGAGCACAAAGAAAAAGCACTTGTCACACAATTAAAATTGTATCTAAATAATTGGAAAAGCATTAATTGCACATGAATAGAAAGAACTAATAAAATAAAAATGATAACTCTACACAAATTAATTAAATTATTCAGTGCCATACTTATCAAACTACCAAAAATTTCTTTCAAGAGAATTAGAAAAACTTATAAAAGTTCATCAGGAACAACAAATGATGAAAAATATCAAGGGAAATAATGAAAAAAAAATGTGAAGGCTTGGGATCTAATAGTACCAGGTATTAAATTGTACTATAAAGCAGTGGTAATCAAAATAATATGATACTGGCTAAGAGACAAAAGAGTGAATCAATAGAATAGACTAGGCGTAAATGACCTCAGGAAGTTAGTGTTCAATAAGTCCACCCATCCTGGATTGTAGGACAGGAACTCACTATTTGAAAAAACTATTGGGAAATTTGCAAAACAGTATGGAACAAATCAGGTTTAGATTAAGACCTCACACCCTATTCCATGATAAATTCAAAACAGGTAAATGACTTAAATATAAGGAATGCAATCATGAATAAATTAGGTGACCAGAATAGTATACCTGTCAGATCTGTAGGCTCTTAGACCAAGCCAGAGACAGAGAAAATTCCAGAATGTAAAAATGAATGATTTTGATTACATCAAATTAAAAAGTATTTGTATAAACAAAACCAATGTAATCAAAATTAGAAGAAAAGCAACAAATTTGGGAAAGAAATCTTTGTAACAAAACTCTGACAAAGGTTTAATTTCCCAAATATGTAAGGAACTATGTAAAAATTTATAAAAAAAAAATAAGCCATTGCCCAATTGACAAATGTTCAAGGGATATGAATAGGCAGTTCTCAAATGGAAAAATCAAAACTAGCTATAAGGAATTGAAAAAGCTTTCTAAATCCCTCCTGATTAGAGAAATGCAAATACAAACAACTCTGAGGTACCACCTCAAACCAACCTGACTAGCTAATATGACAGCAAGGACCATAAAAATTGTTGGAGGGGATGTGGCACAATTGGGACACTAATGCATTGCTGGTGAGTTGTGATTTAATCCAGTCATTCTGGAGGGCAATTTGGAATTATGTGCAAAGGGCTTTTAAAGACAGCCTGTCCTTTGATCCAGCCATACCATTGCTGGGTTTGTTGCCAAAAAATATAATGAGGAAAAATACTTTTACAAAAATATTTAGAGCTCCTCTCTTTGTGGCGGCAAAAATTTTGAAAATGAGGGGTTGCCCTTCAATTCAGGAATGGCTGAAAAATTTGTGGTATCTGATGGTAAGGGAATACTATTGTGCTGAAAGGAATTATGTACTTGAGGAATTCCCAGTAAACTTGAAAGACCTCCAGGAATTGATGCAGAGAGAAAGAAGCAGAACCAGAACATTGTACACAAAGACTGATATTGGCACAATCAAATGTAAGAGACTTTTCTGCTAGCAGCAATGCAATGATCCAGGACAATCCAGAGAAATTCATCAAAAGAATACTATCAACGTATAGAGAAGAACTGTAGAAATACAGAAGAGAAACAAATGACCTATCACTTATTTGTATGGTCATACAATTGGGATATTGGTGTTAAAAGATTACTCTACTACAAATATTAATAGTATGTAAACTTGGAGATGGAGAGTAACTGCTATATATGAAAATACATGTATTAAAGGTCATTTGCAGATTTTTTTTTAAATCTTGCATTGATGTTGCCAAATTTTGTACTTTTCCCTCTGCCTTTTCGTACCTTATTTAGCTACCAACCTCTCCAAAATTTTTGCTCTTTTGGTACATTTTAATATGAAGTTGACCCAGGGAATTTGAGACATTTGCATCTACATTCATTAATTAAATTGGTCTATAGTTTTTTTTTTTTTTTCTGTTTGTCTATTTTGGATTTAGGTTATCGGTACTGGAGTTTTCTTGGACTCCATCTTTACCTATTTTCCAATAATTTATATAAGATTGGAGTTAGTGGATCTTGAACATCAGGTCCTGGTGGATTTTATGGCCTGTTCAATTTATTTTTCTGAGATAGGTTGATATTAATTTTATATCTTTTCCCCTCTTAGTCTAAGCAGTTCATATTTTTGTAGTCATTCTTCCATCATGCTTTCATTAAAATTGTTGACATGTGCTTTGGCAGAATAGTTCTGAATAATTGCTTTGATTTCATATTGATTAGTGGTATATTCACCCTTTTTATTCTTGATGTTAGCGATGTCTTCTCTTTTTAAAGCCATATTAATCAATAATTTATCTATTTTCTGGATTTTTCATTAAACTAAATTCTTTTTTCTATTTATTAAAAATTCAATTAAATTTTTATTTTAAAAATTAAAAATTAAAAATTTCTATTTATTAAAAAATAAAAATTTATTAAAATCTATTTAAAATCATTTTTCTATTTATTAATTAATTTAATATTATGATATAAATTGTATTAATCTCATATGTAGATTTTAGGATTACTTATTTGGTATTTTATTGGAGATTTCTGTTTCTTTTTTTCCTAGTTTGTTCATTGCAGACAATTCATTGCCCTCATCTTTATGTATGTTTACTGTAAGTATTTAAAGATTAAAAACTTATATCTAATTTCTGATTTCTTAGAAATCTGTATTTTGATATGTTTTGTCATTATTATCATTATATAGTTTAATAGCTTGTTCTTTAACTGACTCATTCTTGAAGATTAGATTACTTATTCTTCAATTGATAGTTAATCTGTGTTCCTATACTCCCTTATTAAACATGATTTATTGCATCATGATTTGAATTTGATAAACTAAGAATTTCTGCTTTTATGCATTTAACTAAACTTTTTATTATCATAATTGTGATATTGAAATATTTATATTAACCTCCTTGACTGTATAGAGAGGGAAGTGAAAAGTATAATGAAGTCAAAGAAATTAATAGAGAAACAACAGAGGAAGATACCTGGAGTACATGGATATTAGAGAAATCATGGAAGTTATTTGGAGTTAGTTCATAAAAGTCATCAAAATTTAAAAAAAAAATTGGTGATAGAGACATAACCACATAAAGAAGAGAAACTGAACCTAAAATAAGCAACTATATGACAATTAAGATAGCAAGAATAAAGGAAGACAAACTAAAAAACCAAATCCAGACAATATTATTTACTATATCTGTTCTTATGATCCACTCTTATAAATGGAGAAAAAGGTGACCATATTTGTTTTGTATCAATATTTTATCTAATGATAACTTACAATCTCATAAAATGACATATTAAAAGTATATATCAGGCAATGGAGGTCTTCAATTCAAATCCACTCAATAAATATTTTGATGCAACTATTTCTTCCAAGTCATTATGCAGTTTCCTCTTGTAGCCACATATTATTATTTTATTTCAAAGTTATTAAATACATTGATAAGAAATTCCCTATACCTATAAAAGCAGAAATATTTTATGATTTTGTGTGATGTCTATAACAAGTTCTATGGCCAGATGTCTTTCCATTATGAGTAGACTCAATGAGAATCTCTGAATTTAGCTAAGTTATTCCTCATGCATAAGACATACAATTAGTAGTCAAAGCCATCTCGTAATATCCCAGTAAATAGCTGTATGTAATATGTAGAATGGAATAATTTTAAAAGTTAGAAAAATAAAAAATATACATTTGTCTGAAGTTTTTTTATATTGATTATTCATATTGATGATTTTAATTGATAAATTTTTGATAAGTTTATAGCTCACCAAGACTTGATACTATTTTTCTATATTTCTTAAATAAAAATGATAAAAAAAATTTAAATGCTGAAAATGAGATCTGTCATAATGGAAAATCTTCTGGCTATTGTAATTGTTATCGGCACCACACACAAAAAAAAAAGATTTCTACTTTACAACTAAGGATCTTATAGAAGTGTATCAGGAACTAAGAGATAATTGACTTGACTAATGCCACCCAAATGTTTCAGTCAGAAGAAGCACTAAAACCCAGAGCTTCCAGACCCTGAGACTGACTCTCAGGCCATCATATTGCAGCTGTAACTATATTTCAGAATAAATGTGAAGGCCAGAAGAGAAATCATGGGAGGCATAGTATTTCTAATTCCAATAAATAATAATATTAATTCCAATTAATAACCAATAATGATTACATATTCCTTACCAGAAATCCAGAAAATTCTGTCAACCAGATCAGAGGAGCTATAGTAAGCAGAACACCTCGTTCTCTATCTTTGGACACAACTAACATTCTCACAAGCACACACAGAGCACCAGGTTTATATTTTCAGAAGATGGAATCTTGGCAGAGAAACCTGTCAGCATAAAAACCCAAAAAGGTCTTAAAACAGTCTTTCTGAGCCAAGAAACCTAACTAAGTTTGAACCCAGGTGCAATGACTGAGTATGAAGTTTTTTTTTATTAAAGAGACTGATCCAAAACAAAGACAGGAGTTGGCAAGATGACATGTGTTCTCCTCATAATGTATTTTGGTCTCTTATATGTGCTGATATTTGGTCACCATGTACCATGGCACCCTATCTTTCTGCTTAGCTGGGAAGGGTAAAGCCCCCCACTACTAGCATTCCAGATATTAGTTTATTTGATTAATATTTTAATAGGATAGTCAAAAGTTGGGCAAAGAGACAGATAAACAGCTCCCTTTGCATCTTCTGTCTGTACTGTTTGTGGGGCACTCTGGAAGATTATCTGGAGGAAAGGAACTGACCTCTCTTTCACCATTATCTCTTCTAGATCCCTCCCTTCAAAAGATATCTTATCAGTATTACTTCAGTACCACTCCCACCAAAATAATGTGTCACTTCAGCAAAAATTGCTACATTTTATTGCTGACTAAAGGATTGCATTGAGAAAAAGGCATTAGAGATCACTTATTAAAAACTTGTTATGACACAAATATGAAAAATTAAATCTAAAAAGAAGAAACAATTTATCCAAAGCTTCAGGATTACTGGAATTATTACCTAAAGTTAGAGGTAAAAAATGTGATAGAACAATACTTGTTTTAGTTAGAAGACAGCCCCTGTCATCATATCAAATAGTGTAAACTTGGCTTAAAGTGTGAATTTTATGATATTCTTAACTTACGATTAGAGATTTGTTATTTAGTACTCCTCTACTGTATGAGGCATGAATGGTCTTGATCAGAGCTGAAAAAAGTAATATAACTCCATTGGGTTTCCAGAAAAGAGGGAGAAGACTTAGGATTCTGAATTCTCTTCATGTTCATGAAAGGTGAAAGAATTTGAAAACTAAAGTAATGGCTGGTAAACCTTTGATGATGTCCTGACTCCTAGGATATACATTAGAAATGTTGGGGAATTTCCCCTTGGTTGACACCTGCAACTGCCTCTTGGTTAAACTGAATTACCAGGATCCTGAAGAGAGGGATCATTCACCCTTCGAATCCTGTATTATAGAACCTCATATATACATGTTTGTTTGTTTGTTTTATTTCAGTTTATATGATTAGGTCTCTTTAATTTTGCTAAATGTATTCATAATGGTACATATATTTGGCTGAATAGGAGTAAAACTTTGGATACATGACATAGGGAGCTCCTTTCACATTGAGGAATAACAATTAAAAGTTTTAGCTTGAATTTGAAAAAGTATTAATTCTTCAATAATCTCTCTCTTTCACATTTTACATATAGTATATATTCGCATATATATGTATCTATGTATATGGCAAGCATAGTAGTTAGAATGTTGGGCTTAACACTAAAAAGGCTTATCTTCCTGAGTTCTAAGACCCTTATTAACTGTTTGACTTTAGGCAAATCTCTTAACCTTGTTTGCCTCAATTGCCACATCTATAAAATGAGGAGAAAACAAAAGCAGTGAACCACTTCACTGTTTTTGCCAAGACAACCCAAATGGTGTTTCTAGGAATCAGAAATGAGTGAAGAAAGAAATATGTTTATATGAACACACACACACATTTTCCCTTATTTTCCACCTTCATTTTTCTAGATGATTAGTTCTATTAGGGAACAAGAGAGATAGTCACCTTATATGTGACACAGAAGACTGAAAAATAAAAATCCCATCAGATTGCTGGCTTTAGTTTATAACATCAGACTTGTTATTCTGACAATTCATGAAGGATCTCCTTGTCTGAAGGGATGACAAGTGGGTCTGATAGGTAAGAAGGAACCAAGTAGTCACTAAAAGACAAATGTGGTCACAAAACAATGGAATGAGTCACAGGGACACAGCATTTTCCTTGTCAATTGCCCTTGATAAAAACTAATCAGTCCATTAATAGAGGCATAACAGGAAATTATAGCTTCCTTGCAGTTCAAGGTAGATTGAAATTTCTTTGTCAATTCTTTTCCTAGTTGTACTCCCCAAAGATTATAACCTTTGTCATCCCACACAATACCGTGAACAAAGATATTCTGCTCATACATAGCAATAAAAATCAAAGCCTGAAAGGAGTGACTTTTCTAAAGGAAATAGATGATTTACCACAATGACTTTATGAGGCTGTACCTTTTGCATGGGATCACCACTCTTCCTCAAGGTCAGAGATTGTGACATTCATTCTCTGATCTCTTCCCCTTCATCAGACTTTTCATCTAAGCTCAGACGTTTGCTAGAGGGATCCTGTGGGCAAGGTTGGTCTGGATTGGATTCTGTGGCATTGTAAAGATAAGAAAGTAACCTAGAAATCATCGGGATACCCTTCTGAAATTACATGGCAGCAAATGTACTTTCCCTTCATTTTTGACTTTTTCACATATTGCCAATTATATTATAATCAGTTTGGGAATCCCAATTAGTGATATACTTCCCATTGAGACTCCATCTTACTCCAAAGTAAGTAGATCAAGAATTGCAGCACATATATTGGGCCTCAATACATGAATCTCATATCCATGACAAGTAATATATTATTCTGTTCCAGGGTGAAGGGGAAGATGGAATTGTTCATTAAATGAGCTGCTGACAAGAGCAAATTAGTGTTGTCAGAATCAACATCAAAGATAATGGAGAGGCTAAATGCAGTCTACAGTGGGACACATGATTAGAGAATGTAATATAGAAAAAGGATGCACAAAGGAGAAAGAGTCAGAGAGGCAAAATACAAGTAATTCATGGTAAATGGTATCTAAAAAAACCTAGTTCACCAGTAGTAACATGGTATCTAATAACCTTAGGTAGAGACTTTCAAGGAAGAGAGAATGACTAACAATGCCAATGGCTGATTGGAGGACAAAGAATGAGGATTGAGAAAAGGCCACTGTCTCTGACAACTAATAGATCAGTAGTATATTTGGAAGGAGAAATTTTGAGGGAAACTTAGAAGGTATATTATAAGGGAATGGGAGAAGAAAATGTAAATGATCCTTCAGTAGATTTTTTTTTAATTAATTTAGCTGCAAAGAAGAAGATGGTTGGTTAGGAAAGAAGGATTAATTAAGGTTGTTTTTTATTAGGAATAAGATTATATATCTATTTTTGTAGGTAATGGGGAACAAAACAGGAGACACAAAGATTGAAAATAAATTATAGCATTGGAATAACAAAGGAACGGTCTATTGGGGGAGATAGGATGGAACAGAATCAGGTGAACAGATAGAGGGATTAACTTGGTAAGGAGTAAGACTATTTGATCAAATAGCAGAGAGGAGACAGATACAGAAGGTACTTAAATTATGGGACATGAGGAAGAGAGCTCATAAAGTTTATGACAGAAGAGGCATGTTTCATAATTTTCTTTGTTGTTGTCCTTGGCATCAATCCATGATAAATAATTTAGAATTATGAGAATATTCTGTAGGTTCCAGACAAAAAGAGAAAAAAAATCAAAATGAGAACTTAAGAAGTTGAAGTAAAAAATAAATTTCCTACAAACTCATAATTAAAAAAAAACTTATCCAAGGAAAAAATGGGGTAGAAATGAAAGAAAACTATAATAGGGTTACAATAATTCACTCAGTTTAATTAGTATCTATCAATTATCAGAGTAAAGATATAAAGTGATAAAGTGATCTCTAATCTAAGCAGCCTAAAAAATACTGAATCTACAGATATTGGGCTTCCTTGCAATTTTGATTCTTTGGTTTTTGTCTTTCATATTCAAAGGGGACCAAAATGATATCACTGATGATGTCTTTTGACTCACACATGAATTAGATTGCAGTGAGGCAGAGTTAAACAAGGTTCACAGCCTCTCTCTTCCAGAGACATCAAATTATTGTAGCAAGAAAAAAAAAGTCAAGATGACTGGTGATGGCTTTGGATGCAGTGGATGACCTTGATTTCTTTGATACATAATCAAGTTCTTAGTATTCCACAGAGCCAACTTCATGGCCATTTCAACAAAATGTTATAATTTCCCCTTTGGGTAAGAGAAGTCTTCGTGTACCTCAGATAGACATCTTCCTAAGTCTTCAACAATTTTGAGGTTGTCAGTTAGCCTCAACCTAGTTTAGTCTGCCTGTTGAAATATTTTGCTGGAATGCAATCACTGCAAATTTTATAGATTTTTTCAGCTACAAGAAAGAAAAGGGTGGCAGATGGACACACATAAAGAAAAAAATTTCTTAAAAGAACTCAGGAAGCCCTGAAACCAGAGCTACTAGTCTTCTCTGAAAACCACATGCCAAGTAGGGAAATATGGAAGCCACAGGCAAATTTTATTAAAACTATATACTTATTAAAATATATGAAGTATAATACAATATTACGAGCAATTTTCTCTCATAAAATACATCAGTAGATTATGAAGTCTGTTTTTCACAAAGTGAATATGAAACAAAGCTGGGAGTATTGGGCAATGCTAGGTTGCTCAATGGATTGAGAGGCTGGCCTATAGAGAGGAGGTCCTAGGTTCAAATTTGATTACAGACAGTTCCTAGCTATGTGACCCTACAATTGGGTAATTGAAATATTACTGCATTGTGTCCTACAAACATGTAAGGTAGAAATTATTTTAATTGGACCCTAATTGAAGGGCTTATTGTGAATTGATTCTTATTTACTCAAAATTCTGTATACATGGATTTTTGATATTTTGATTCTGATTTTGGATTTTTCTTTCTCCCAAAAAGTTTAATTTTCCTTCCATTTTTTATGTTTTGTTTTTCTTTTGATAATTGAGTCATACATCCCATAACTTGGATCTCTTCAATTTCCTTTTCCCCTCTAATTGCTATTGCTAGCATTTCTAATACAATATTTAATATTAATGGTGATAATTAGCACCCCTGCTTCACTCCTGATCCTACTGGGAATGCATCTAACAGATTCCCATATCAGATGATACTTCCTGATAATTTTAAAGAATTACTCATTATAATTATGAGAAAATGTCATTTTATTCCTATATCTTCTAGTGTTTTCAATAGGAATGTGTGTTTATGTCTTATGTTTATGACAAAAAAGTCAATGACTTTTTTGCAGCTATTGAGATAATTATGTGATTTCTATTAGTTTGGTTGTTGATATGGTTAATTGTGTGGTTAGTGTAATGGAGAAGGTTTGTAGTTGGTAAAAGAAACAGGATCTAGGAGAGACAGGTGATGTTTAAAATTGGCTCAGAGAGAGGACAGAGGGTTTGAAGAATTTCCCCCTTTAGCCTTCTGTCCTCATTGGCTGCTCTCACAGATTGGGTCTTGTCCCCTTCCACTACTAGGGCCTAAAATGTTTGGTCCTGGGAAGATTTCTCTTCTCCTGAAGCTGTTTTACTCACATTTGAATCAAATTTAGGAAAGGATAATCACTTTAATGTAAATTAATTCAATTGGGGTAATTCAAAGGAATGGCTAGCAGGGGAAAGAATGGAAAATGAAAGTGGGGAAAAGGTGGGTTGCTTTCTCTCTAACCCCTTTCCCCTCCCTCCTCAAGTGTGAGAGGAACTCAGGCTTTGGCAGCCTGAGCCCCCTGAGAGAGAGTCAGGTTGACTGACCCTGGGTTTGGCCCCCTGGCCACAGTTCAGACCCAGGGCAACAGGAGCTGATATAAAGTCTGACAGAGACTCAAAATGTCTTTTCTCAGGTTTCTCTTCAGTAGTCTTTCCAATTGGGAAATGTTGGGGGTAAGGATTTCCAGTCATTAGCAGAAAAAAGGTGGGTAACCCTCCGGAGAAAGTCTTAAAAAGTCCTTTCTCCTCAGCTTCTCAAAACTGAGAGACCAAATGCTCTTCAGAAGTAACCTTCTGGCTTCACAAGATTCCAATCTCCTGGGGCCTCTCCCCTGATGAGGAGAAAGATTCAGCCTGGCACTCTTCCTTTACTGCCAACCTCTGTCATATTAGTTTTCCTAATATTAAATCATCCATGCATTTCTGGTACAAATCCTCCCTGGTGATAGGGAATAATCATTGTGAGAACTTGCTATAGACTTTTTACTAGTATTTTATTTAAGATTTTGCATCTATGTTCATTATGGGGATAGTTCTACAGTTTTCTTTTTCTATTTTTGGTCTTCCTGAATAGGGAATGAAGACCATGTTTATATCATAAAAAGAATTTGGAAAGACTTCTTCTTTGCCTATTTTGTCAAATAGTTTGTAGAGTATTGGGACTAATTGATCTTTAAATGTTTGATAGAATTCACCTGTGAATCCATCAGGAAATGTTTGATAGAATTCACATGTGAATCCATGTGGCCCTTTTGATTTTTTCTTAGGGAGTTCCTTGAAGTCTTGTTCAATTTCTTTGTCTGAGATGGGATTATTTAACTGTTGTATGTCCACTTCCATTAATCTGGGAAATTTATATTTTTGTAAATATTCATCCATTTCATCTAGGTTGCCATATTTATTTCCTCATAATTGGGCAAAATATTTCTTAATAATTACCTTAATTTCCTCTTCATTACATGTGATATCACCATTTATATTCATAATACTGTTAATTTGGTTCCCTTCTATTTTTTAATTGGATTAAATAATATCTTATCTATTTAATATTGGATTTCCAAAATACCAGTTCCTAGTCTTATTTATTGCTTCAATAGTTCTTTTGCTTTCGATTTTATCAATTTCACCTTTAATTTTTAGGCTGTCCAATTTGCTCTTTCTCTGAGGGTTTTTAATTTGTTCTTTTTCTAATTGTTTAAGTTGTAAGCCAAATCCATTGATCTCTTCGATCTTTATTTTGTTGATATAGGCAATCAGAGATATAAATTTTCCCCTTTGTATTGCTTTTATATTATCCCAAAAAAATGTGATATGTCATTTCTTCATTGACATTCTCTTTGATGAAATTAGTAATTGTTTCAAAAACTTGTTCTTTAACCCACCAGTTTTGGAGAATAAGATTATTTAATTTCCAATTAATTTTTACTTTGCCTCTTACTAATTAAATTTTTTTCACATAATGATCTGAAAAAGTTGCATTCATTCTTTCTTCTATTCTGTGTTTTTTAATGTTTTGGGTTTTTTTTTTTTTTTGCCCAACTACATGGTCAGTCTTTGTGAATGTTCCATGTGATACTGTAGCATTTTTTTCTCTAACCACAGGTATGCAAATGATAAGCAAAATATCAAAACTATAAAAAAGAAATTTATTATGAGAGGGTCTATCCCACAACAAATCTGGACCCCTGGTCATGACCAGGGGACCCCCAAAACTGGGAGAGACATTCCTTTATATCCCAAAGAATTAGACAACTTTTATACCACTAATGGTCATAGCCCTCAAAAATAGAGACACCCAGAAGCAAATAAGCATTGGTTAAGTCTGGTAGGAATCACTCCTTATTTGTCCATAGGTTAGTTCAACTAGGAAGCACCCCTTATTTAGTGAAAGAAATCTTTTATTCATGAATTAAAAATCACTTAATGGAAAGGAGGGAAGCAGTGATGCCTGGGCTAATAGAGGGTAGTAATGAGTGTTACCAGGTTCTGAAATAATGGGCAGGCATCCTGATACATAATAGATAATAAGTTATGGTGCCTGATAGAGCAACATTGAAGGGTGGGGCTGGCAGTTGTTCCATAATGCAAAACTTTACTACCTATACCATAATATTCACAAAAGCCTGCTACAATCATGACTTATGCTGACTATATTAGAATTACAAATACAATTATCTCAAGACAACTGATAACATTAAAATTGAATCTTCATTTTATAGGGGTAAGGAGATTTTTCTCCCACACTTCTAAAAAGAAGGTGTATTCCTTTTTATTCCTATTTACTTTTCCCCAGATATCTCTTAACTCAAATCATTATAAATGATTCTAAATCATTTCTTGCTTCTTGCTTCTTTATTTTTTGGTTTGATTTATCAGGATCTGTTAGAAGAAAGTTGAGGTCTCCCACTTGTATAGTTTTACTATCTATTTCCTCCTCAAATCCCAAGAGTTTCTCCTTTAAAATTCTGAATGCTTTACCATTAGGTGTAAACATTTTGAGTAATGATATTTCTTCATGGTCCATACTGCCTTTTATCAGAAGGCAATTTCTTACTGATCTCTTTTAATCAGATCTACTTTTACTTTTACTTTGTCAGAGATCATGATTTTAACTCCTAAATTCTTTTTCTCAGTATATTTCAAATAAATTCTGCTTCAACTTCTTACCGTTACACTGTGTGTGTCTACATGACTCATGTGTATTTCTTATAGAAAACATAAGATATTATTTTGGTTTTTAATCCACTCTGCTATCTGCTTCCATTTTGTGGGTGAGTTCATCCCATTCAACATTCAGAGATATGATTACATGTATAGTTCCCACCAATTTTATTTACTTTATTATTCCTACCCTATCTTTCCATATTTTTTCTACAGGAGTGTTTTACTTTTAATCAGTCCCCTTTCTCTCCACCCTTATTTTACTTCCTTCACAACCCATCCCTTCTAATTACCCTTCTATTTCTCTTTAAGATCTATTCATTGATCCCCACCCAAACCTTTCCCTCCCTTTGGTACCCTGCCTCAACCCTCCCCTTCCCTTTCTACTTTCCTGTAAGATAAGATTCTATACCTCAAAAACTCTGGCTGTTCTTCCATCTGAGAACTGATTCCACTGAGAGGAATGTTTACATATTACCTATTAACACTTTCTTCCTCCCCTTCCATGAAAGTATTCCTCCTCCTGCCATGCCCTCCTTTATGTGGAATAATTTAAGCTATTATAATTCTTTCTTAGTGTTTTTCTTGGTGTCATCCTCTTTTGTCTTTTTTTGTAAAGGACAGAAGTTAAAGCAGAATGAGCAAAGTGGGTCTCCTTCTAAATACACTGTGAAAGGTAGGAAGAGAAAAGGGATTTCCGTGTTATTTGAGACAAAACCAAACAAGAAAAAGTGCAGGCTGACCAACACCACTTCCCCACCCCCACCTACTTCACCTAACACAGAGTCAGGACCCAGGCAACTTCCTGAATTCTATAAGGTGGGAAACACTAAAGCAAAAGCACTATAAACCTACACCTAGAGGTGCCAGGTCCTGGTAGTGAGACTTTCAGTTTAATATCACTGTACTGACAGTGATAGTGGCAGCCAAGGAGGCAGCACAAAGGTGATAGCAACAGAAGCAGGAAAGATAGTTTCTGGGCAAAACACTGAAAAGCTTGCTATATCATAAACAACAATAACAAAAAAAATAACAATACATCACAGACCTACCCCCTGGAAATCCCATGTTTTGGTGTTGGGGGTTCAAGTTCTAGACCACTGGCTTCACTCTGGAACAGCATTAGTGGCAGTAGTGGCAGCTGTAGCAACAGCAGCAGGGTCAAGGAAGATAAACTATGGACAAAATATTGCTAAGGGGAATACGCTAAAAGAAAAATACTGAAGACCTACCCCTTGCAATCCCAGGCACTGGAATGGAGGGTCAGAGCTTAATAATACTGGGCTTTGTGAAGATGGAATTTAGCTATTCCCTATTTGTAAAAATGAAGATACTTAGTTTAACAAAATCAGGAATGTCTTGGGAACTTTAAAATTGCTCCACCCTACTTAGACAATACTTTAGGGGAAGATACAGTGGTCATCTACTGATTGAACAATGAAGGTACCTTATAGTGAACCTTTTAAGCTAAGTCTATTTTTGGATCTTAATACAAAAAGATGTTAAGTAACTATCAAGGTTAAATTAGTCACAAAAAGTTCTAGTAACTAACAAAAGGTGAACTTAACAAAGAAGTGTTCAGTAACTCTAAAGATATAATTTAATCAAAAGAAAATGAGAACTAAAAGTATGGGCAGTCCTGGAGAAAAGCCTTTGATGTGATTGGTAGATGTGAAAATTTAGAGCAGGAGACACAAGGGTGAAAGATGCATATATTTTGATCACTTCCTCTCTCTGGCACCTTTTGCTGTGGAGAATTGGCTCTTAGCAGCATGCTGGCTCTTTCAACATCTTAGCATGGCTAAAAACTATTGTCTGATACAGTGGTGAGTTTCTGGCTGAGTTTCCCTCTTTTATTTTTCCAACTTTATCCCCATAGAAGCCTCTATTCTTCTTCAGAGACCTAGAGGTGGGAATTTTAAACTCCCCCTGGCACAGGCCAGGTAGGAGAAATCCTATATCCTCTTCCCTCCTCATTAAATTCCTTCCCTCTATATTAAATTACCATAAATTTCCAGTCTGACTTGGGTATTTTATTTGGGATTTTCCCCAGTGACCAAATAAATCTAGATTTTAAGTCACTACCATAAAAATATCTTGACAGCTTCCTCAGCCCTCTGAAAGAGAAGTTAAGAGAGCCCCAAGATAAAGTCCTGAGAGATAGAAGCTAAGATAAAAATGACAAGCAACATGCTGGAGTCCCCTTCTTGAAGGGGAAAATGAGTAAACAACACCAAAGAAAGCTCTCAATGCTGGAAAATTTCTGTGGATAAAAAAGAACAAAAAACAGAAGCCAAAACACAAGTTGAGAAACAAACAAACACATGCAAAATATATAAAAAAGGGAATCTGATCACAAGCTCTGGAGAAACTCATAAGGAGTTCAAGAAAAAACTAAGAGAGATAGAAGGAAAATGAAAAGAAGAGTGGGAAAAATGGAAAAATGTAACAGGAAAATAGCAGCGTAAAAGGCAAAATTCATCAAATGTAAAGAAACACTGAAATAAAACAACATAATAAGAACACTAAAAAATAAGAATTGATCTGCTGAATGAACAGGCAAAGAAGTCTAAAGATGAAAAGAGTGCCATGAAAAGCAAAATAGTCCAAATCAAAAAGGAGAATGAAAAAATCATGCATGAAAATTGGTATTTCAAGACTAGAATTGGGGAAGTTGAAGTTAATGGTTTCATGAGACATCAGGAAATGAGAAAACAAAATCAAAAGAATAAAAGAAGACAAAAACATTCAATTTCTCATTGAAAAAACAACTGATGAGGGAAATAGGTGGAAGAGAGAAATTTGAGAATTATTTCACTACTTGAAAACAATGACAAAAAAGGCTATACATCATATTACAAGAAATTATCTAAGAAAATTTCCCTGATACTCATGAACAAAGAAGAAAAACAGATGTTGAAAGAATCCACAGATTCTACATTTAATTCTCAAATGACAACTTCCATGAATCTTATGTCTGAGTTCAAGAGCTTCCAAGCCAAGGAGAAAACACTGCAACTAGACATGAGGTAACAATTCAGATACCACAGAGCTCCAGTCAGGATTACACAAGATATGGTAACTTCCCCACTGAAGGACCTCAAAGCATAGAATATGATATTCCATGAGGGAAGAGAATTTGGTCTAAACCCATGCATTACCTACTTATCAAAATTGACTATATACTTCCAAGGTTAAGTATGGGCTTTTAATAAAATAAAAGATTCCAAAGCATTCACAGAGAAAAGATCAAAATTAAAGAGAAAAATTGATGCCCAAATATAAAATTCAAGAGAATCATAAAAAAGTAAATAAGAAAGAGAAAAAAAATAAGGGTTTCAATAAGTTGAAGTTGATATTGAGCTAAAAGGAATAATGAACAGGAGGAATTCTATGTGGACTGGAATGACCTCCAAGAATTTAATCAGAGTGAAAGGATCAGAAACAGGAGAATTTTGTATACAAAGACATATATACTTTGGCACAATTTGATATAATACACTTCTCTACTAGCAGCAATGAAATGATCCAGAGCAATTCTGAGGGACTTATGAGAAAGAATGCTATCAACATGAAGAGAAAGAACTGTGGTAGTAGAAACACAGGAGAAAAACATATGATTTATCACTTGTTTGCATGGTTACATGATTGGGGATTTTGGTTTTAAAAGATTTCTCTGTTATAAAAATGAATACTATTGATATAGGTGTCAAGTAATAAGTCATGTATAAATCAGTGGAATTGCTTGTCAGATGTGGAAGAGGAAGAGGGGAGGAAGAGAAAATAAATCATATAACAATAAAAAAATATTTTGAGATTTTTTAAAATTGTGACATATTCTGAGGCAGTTGGGTGACCCTGTGGGTAGGGTGCTATGGTTGTTATCAAGAAAATCTCCATTTACATCAGGCCTTAAATACTCACAAATTGTGTGATTATTGAAATATTATAGAAACTATCTCTGTTTCCTCAAATGTACAACAGTTATAAAACCACTTGCACAAATTCTGATATAAAATGAGATGATTAGTAAATAAGTCCCTGAGATATAGCAGGTACTTGGAAAATGTTATTATTCTTATTATTATTACTATTGTTGTTTTTGTCACTATTACTTTAATTAGTTCCTTTACCACTTAAATGATGTTTTCTGAGTTAATCACCACATAAACTGCATATGATAATTCTAATATCTCTGCAAATGTATTAATTGTTTTATCGTTCTTCTCTTATTGCTCTAAGTAGCTCTCATAGAGCTCTGGCCTATACTGGACAGAGAAGAAGAGAAGATCCACATTTTAAGTCTGTACTTGCTAATTCAGATGATATAGATTTTATTTATTAGCATATGCTTATTTTGTATTACAAAAATTTCTTCCTATGCTTATTGTTTTCAAAATTCATAAATACTGCATTCAAAGAACTTTTGCTTATATTCATATAGTTGTAGCTTAAATTGTTTTATCATTATTAAATGTTATCAATAATCAATATTAATTAATATTAAAATGTTAATAAATATTCAAAATATGTTCATTGATTTCATAATGTTAAACTGTTCTTCTAACTTCAATTAGTCCTACTTGGCTATGGCAATTGAAGTATATTTGAAAAAAAATTTAATAGTCTATTTACCAAATTTTTGCTAAAAACATTTGTATAGATATTCATAATTGATTTTTGGTTTTGTTTTATAGTTTTCTTTTCCCACCTGATTTGATAGGTGTACAAGATATTCAGACAAGATTGGCACCTCTTCTGGGAAGGACTCTTCAAGTGTTTTTCAGGATGTTCATCCATCCACTTTCAACATCCATCTTTCACCCAACTGTCCCTATGGCAAGCATATCAGCCATACTCTAGTGAAATCATCTCAGCAGATGAACTAAAATCAAGTGATGGTAACCCACAGACCTCAAATCCTTCAGTGAGATTGAAGAATGTCTACCAAAAACATATGCAGGCTTTCCCTTGCAGAATGGGCAGATGGGAATATTGTTTTTCTAAAGTCCATATAAAACCAACTGTGGAAGTGTTATAAGGGAGGGAGATCTTGTGGTATTAAAAGAGATAGTTGATCATGATTTTGCATATCCTGATCCCACAAGGTAACTCCCTATGAGTGTATTAGAGGGTTGGTTTGGGTATTATGCTGAAAGAGTTGATAATATCTGCCCAGAAGGTGGAAGGAGGGTGAGATGGATTCCCCCCTTTAGTCTCCTTCAAATATGTATCTCCACTAACCCTGTCTTTACTCGCCTCTTATAACTGGTTTTATAGATGAACCTCTTCTCTTGGAGAAAGAGAGACAAAGCAGCTCTCTTCCTCTTCCACTATGACTAGGAAGTCAATTTAGGATAAATGACAACTTTATTCTAACAATTGTGGTTAGGAATGAATTAGAAAGATTTCTGAAGGTTAGGGTCTATAGGAAAGAGGGGAAAGGAAATCCGTGTCTGTCTCAAATCTCCCTTTCCCTCCCTCCAATGTTGAGAGACTCAGGCTTCACAGCCTGGTCTCTGAGAGTTCAGGTTTTGTGACCCCTGGTCTCTTGTCACAGCAGAGCCAATGTCCAGACCCAGGGTGTCCCAGGAGCTGTATGAGACCTTCTTACGCTGTTTCTTATTCTTCTCAGATTTCTGCCACACCTCTTGGTATACTGGGTGGGGGGTTAAATTCAATGAGGGATTTCTTATGGCTCAGGATTCAGTCTCTGATCAGACCATCACCTTTGCTATCTCAAGATGGAGAGAGACCAACTACATCTCCCTGGAATCTCTCTTCCTTCCAGATTCCAAGCCTTCTCAACCACCCCCCATTGTGAATGGAAACCTTTGCATTCCTTCCAGGCTCTGTCCTTCAAAGTCTCTGGATTATTCTTCTATCACATGAGGAAGAAAGCAAAGATGGATACACTCTCAGCCCTAGGCCAATACAATCAGGTGGGGAGGATAACACTATTATGTGGAAGAGAGACCCTGCAATAAATGTTGTAAAGGTTTCTAGGATTTGACAGACCTTGCCAGAGAGGGCAGTTCTCTCCACTGGCTGAGAGCACGGCTGGCATCACCCTCAACCAAGGCCAAAGAGATAGATCTGACTCCGGGTTAGAATAACAGTTGTTTATTCAGGGAGATGTTAGGGAAGGCTATTAGATAGGAAGGTTGAGGAGAAATCCTTATCTCTAAAGATGGCTACCTTGAAATCCCCTTCTGTCTTCCCTTGTGAAGACTCTGCTTAGCCAAGCTAAACCCACTCACTACTGCTCTCTCTAACCGTGGATCCACTTGCCAAAATGCCTAATCCTAACTAAAACCCACTCAGGGGTTAGAGTTGGTTAGAATAGATTTGTAGTGCAAGAAATCCAGAGTTGAAGTGGTCTGGTTCACCTCTGAGAAGAAAACCCCTCAGAGGCTCCCTTAAGCAGTTCAAACTTCTTCCTCCCTTCAGGTTAGCTCTTCATATTCAGTAGTAGAGAGGAATCAGGTGGCAACTTCAGTTGATGACAGGAATGGAACCAGAACGGATTGGGAGCAGGTTAGAGATGACCAGGAGTTCAGAGCTGAATTCTTCAGCCCTAAAGCCTCCAACTGACTTCCCCAGCTTGACCCTTGAATGCTCCAGCCCCTTCCTTCCACAATTCTAAACAAGTTTACCCCTGATTGTGTAAGTACATCCAATGCCATTCCCTTTTGCTGCCAACCTGATTTGGCTGGGTCAGACAGCAGACAGTCTTTTATCACCCTTTATGCATAGTTCCAAATTGCCCTCCAGAATGGTTGGATCATTTCACAACTCCACCAGCAATGAAAAAGTGTCCCTACTTTGCCGCATCCCCTCCAGCATTCATTACTATCCATAGCTATCATGTTAGCCAATCTGCTAAGGGTGAGGTGATACCTCAGAGTTGTTTTGATTTGCATCTCTCTGATTATAAGAGATGTAGAACACTTTTTCATGTGCTTATTAATAGTTTTCATTTCTTTGGCTGAGAACTGCCTATCCATTTCCCTTGCCCATTTATCAATTGGAGAATGTCTTGCTTTTTGTACAATTGATTTAACTCTTTGTAAATTTGAGTAATTAAACCTTTGTCAGAGGTTTTTATGAAGATTGCCTCCAAATTTGTTGCTTTCCTTCTGATTTTAGTTATATTGGTTTTGTTTGCACAAAAGCTTTTTAATTTGATGTAGTCAAAATGATTTATTTTACATTTTATGATTCTTTCTATGTCTTGCTTGGTTTTAAAGTCATTTCCTTCCCAAAGGTCTGACATGTATACTATTCTGTGTTTGCCTAATTTACTTATAGTTTCCTTCTTTATGTTCAAGTCATTCACCCATTTTGAATTTATCTTTGTGTAGGGTATGAGGTGTTGATCCAAACCTAATTTATCCCACACTATCTTCCAATTTTCCCAGCAGTTTTTATCTAATAGAGGATTTTTGACACAAAAGCTGGGATCTTTGGGTTTGTCATATATTGTCTTGCTGAGGTCACTTGCCCCAAGTCTATTCCACTGATCCTCCTTTCTGTCTTTTTGCCAGTACCAAATTGTTTTGATGACTGCTGCTTTGTAATATAGTTTAAGGTCTGGGACTACAAGGCCCTTATCATATGTGGGTTTTTTTTTTAAATTATTTCCCTGGATATCCTTGATCTTTTGTTATTCCAGATGAATTTTGTTATGGTTTTTTTCTAAATCAGTATAGAAATATTTTGGGAGTTCAATGGGTATGGCACTAAAAAGATAAATGAGTTTGGGTAGGATGGTCATTTTTATTATATTGGCTCGTCCTATCCATGAGCAGTTAATGTTTTTCCAATTGCTCAAGTCTAGTTTTAGTTGTGTGGAGAGTGTTTTGTAGTTGTGTTCATATAGTTCCTGTGTTTGTCTCGGGAGGTAGATTCCTAGGTATTTTATTTTGTCTAAGGTGATTTTGAATGGGATTTCTCTTTCTAGTTTTTGCTGCTGAGCTGTGTTGGAGATGTATAGAAATGCTGATAACTTATGCGGGTTTATTTTGTATCCTGCAACTTTGCTAAAGTTGTTCATTATGTCAAATAGCTTTTTGGTTGAATCTCTAGGATTCTTTAAGTAGACCATCATGACATTTAATTTCTTAAAATGAATAAAAATCACACCCAAGATTTATTTCTGCCTTAGAAAACCAAGTTTCCAAATGAATTTTTCCTTTATTAATAGAAGCATAGCATATTCCATGCATTTCAACTTCTCCCCTATTTAATACTCTCACTCATCTATACCACAGAATCTGAATGCACTCTTCTTTTCTGTCTCTGTTTGCTAACTTTTGCAGCATTTAAGACGTGGACGATCACAGAAGCCATATGGTGCATATGGTCTTGGACAATAACTGAAACAATGGCCACCCACAAAGTCACATTGAAGATAATTTTCAGGTTCCCGCATCCCTGTGGAAAGAACATGAATGTTTCAGAACATTTATTTACAGCCATAGAGAATTTATACTGGACTCTGAAACAGAATTGAGAGAATTTAGCCATAAGCCTTAGATTTTTTAATTTGATTTTTTTAACTTTTAAGATTTTTTTTAGTTACATGTAGAAAATTTGACAATTGTTTTATGACATCTTGTTATTCAGATTCTCTCTCTCCCAGACTTCCCACCTCCAAAAGGCAATAAATTGTCTGATATACATTATGACATTATTGTCCTGCAATACATATTTCTATATTCCTCATTCCATGAAAGAAGACAGGTATCAGACAAATAACTTAAAAATCCTCATGAACAGAATTAAGTGCTAAATGTCATATTTCATCTGTAGTCAAACACCAACATTTCTCTTATTAGTTATATAGATCATCACGAGTCCCTTGGGGGTAATCTTGGAACCATCCTATCCTGACAATATTTCAGTACTGTGAAGTTGATCACCATAAAATATTTCTGTTATCATATATAATGTTTTCCTGGTCCTCACTTCATTTTGCATCAGTGCATAAAACTGTTTTCAGCTTTTTTTAAAGTCATCCTGTTCATCATTTTTGGTAGTGTTTGGTCCTTTTCCCTGATCTCTGATATCTTTACTATATAGACCCACAGTGCACATAATTCTATGATCCTTTGAGCTGGGTTCCATGTTGCTGTCTAGAATGGTTATGTCAGTTCACAGTTCCACCAGTTGTATATCAGTGATCCAGCTTTTCTACATCTCCTCCAACATTTATTGGTTTCCTTTTTGGTCATGTTAACCATAAGTATGAGAGGTAAGATGTGATATCTTGGAGTTGTTTTAATTTGCATTTTTAATCAATACTAATTTGGAGCATTTTTTCCTTATTACAATATATAGCTTTAATTTCCATTATCTAAGAAGTGCCTATTTGTAACCCTTAACTATATGTCAATTGGAGAATACATTGCATGCTTATAAATTTGGAGTTATTTTTCTATATGTATGAGAGAAGGGACCTTTGTCAGAGACATTTGCTATACTTTCCCTACACCCAATTTGTTATTTCCCTTCTAATATTGGTTGCACTATTTTTTCTCTGCTTTTTGTAAATTTCATATAATCAAAATTACTTATTTCATTTTTGTAATGTTTTCTATTTCTTGTTTGGTTATTAAATCTAACTCTAAACTCTGCTGTGTTAATCTAATTTATTTATGATACCACCTTTATATTGAGAATTAATACCAGTTTTGACTATATCTTATTATATTGTCAGAGATGTTTGTCCCTGCCTAATTTCTGCCATATTGTTTTCTAACTTTTCCAGCAGTTTGTGTAAAATGGTGATTTCTTTTCCAAAGAGCTTGGATCTTTGTGTTTATCAAATAATGGGTTACGATGGTCTTTTTACTATTATGGTTTAATTATCTAAACTACTCTCTTCTTTAAGAAATACAAGATTATTTTGATAATTGCCCCTTTATAATATAGTTTGAGATCTGTTTTTCAATGGGCTTCTTTCCTTCAAATCTTTTCATTAATTTCTCTCACATTCTTGACATTTTGCACTTCCAGAAGATTTTTTGTAATTTTTTCTAGCTGTGTAAAATAATTTTCGGGTAGATTGATTATTATTTCAATGAACAATTAATTAATGAGGGCAGGATCATTTTATTGTATTGGTTTAGCCTATCCACTAGAAAATAATGTTTTTACAATTGTTTAGATCTGACTATATTTGTGTGAAGAGTGTTTTACAGTTGCATTCATATAGTTACAAGGAATATTTTAGTAAGGATATTTTAAGGTATTTTATATTGCCTATGGAATTTCCTTTTCTTTCTCAAACTGTTGGACTTTGTTGGAGCCATATAGTAATGCTGGTGATTTGTGTGTCTTTATTTTATATCTTACAAAATTGCTAATGTTCATTTCTGTTACTTCTTTTGGTTACTGCTCCGCTTTTCTCTATGTAAACCATCTTGTCATCAAGAAAGAGTGCTAACTTTGTTTCCTCATTGACTATTCTAATTCCTTCCATGTAATCATCTGCTCTTATTGGTATAGCTGTCATTTCAAGTATAATATTCAATAGTAATCTTGATAATGAACATCTTTGCTTCAGCCTCTATTTATTGCTATATTTTCTGATGTTTTCATAAATAATGGGTGTGTTTTGTCTAAGACTTTGTCTGCATGTGCTGAGATAATGATATGGTTTCTATTGGGTTTTTATTGAAATGGGAAAATCAAATTGGAATAGAGATTGGAATAGTTATCTCACTGATGTAGTTCAGGTCTTATTAAATCTTTCCTATTTGGTAAACTGCTATAACTGTCTTATAACCTCTAGAATCAAATCCACATTATCCTGCTGGATATTTAAATCAACTAATAACCTGACTGTATTTCTCCACTCTTATTACATAATTTATCACACTATTCCATCTATAGCTCACTTAAACTTGTTTCTCATAAAATAGGATTCCATTTATCATCTCTGACCCTTTGTAATGACCATCTCCCACTGGACATTTTCCTTACTTTGACCTCTTGGAAGCATGAATTTCCTTCAACAGTGAGGTCATGGACCTCACTGTTGCAACCAATCCTAATCCTTCAATCTAGTATGCTATTTTCTAACCTTATTACCAGTGATTTATTTATATTTCATATATAATTTTATATATATCTAGGTTCCTGAGATTGTTTAATACTTATGTTTGTAGTCATAATACCTGGTATTAAGGAAGAACCTTCTGATTAATTGATGTATAAGGTACTATGCTTAATACTAGGGAACTATGACTGAAAAAGACATATTCTTTGAGGACAATGAAAATATAATCTGACAAGATATGTAGAGAAGTGAGATAATAGTAAATAAAATTATTTTTGTTCAAAATGACTTTTAGAGTAAGGGACAAATGTCTCATGGTAGAAAGTATTAGGGAAGAAAAATTTCTTGAAGAAGGTGATATCTTGAGGTAGGCCTTGAAGGATAAGAAGAATAATTTTAGGCAATTAATTTTTAGGTTGAGATGGTAAAGTGATCAAAGATGCATAGATAGCAGAGTATATGAATTGCTCAAACATTTACTTTGTATGTGAAAGAATACAGGAGACAGAAATCTACTAAGTGATAATTTAGGGGGGAAAAACAATTATATTGAGTCAATGGACTCTTAAAGACTCTTAAAGAAGGAATTGAATAGAACCAATATAGGAAAGGCACTAAAATTAAAGAATTAGGAAAGACCTGTTCAGCTGATCCATGAAGGAAGCCAGAGAAACAAGTGGTAGAGAAGAGGAAGGAAATTATTGCAAGCATGTCAAATAACCAATGAAAATGTCAATAGCATCATGGAAAGGAATGTCTTTTTTCTTGGAACAATAAGAAAGAGTTTCACTGGATTGAAAGATATGTGTTGGAGTAGAGAATATAAGAAAACTGAATGGTATAATTTCAGAAAAAAATACAAGAATTAAGAGATTAGGAAAGACTTTTCGATCTGATCCATAAAGGAAGCCACAAGAAACCAGGAGATAAAGCAAAGAAGGGAGTTACATTTCCCTAAATAATAGGGATTTAGAGCATTTTTGCATGATGATAGAGAGCTTTAATTACCTTGTTTGAGAACTGCATTTTCATATTCTTTTGACCATTTATCAAATGGGGAGTGCCTTGTATCAATTCATTATTTTATGTATTTGAGAAAGGAGAAATTTATTAGAGGAAGTTGTAAAAAATTTTCATACTATTATTATTACTATTATTTTCCATTCTATTTACACTGGTTTAATTTATGACCTCCACCTTCTCCAATTTTCTCATTTTCTGTCAGCCCCACACCTCATCTTATAACCTCTTCTTGTCCTGTTTTCCTATAGGGTAAAATAGCTTTCTATACCAAAATAATAGTGTATATTCTTCCTTTATTAAGAACATTCTGATCAGATTAAGGTTCATGAGATTTCCACCGCACTTCCCACATCTTCCCATCTATTTGAAGGCTCTTTCATGACTCTTTTAGTTCAATAACTTACCCCATTCTATTTTTCCCTTCCCCTTTCCTCCCAAGAGATTCCTCTTTCCCGTGCTTTAATTTTATTTTGTCTTTCATATCATCACATCAGATTCAATTTACACCTTCACCCTCTGTCTATGTATACTCCTCCTAACAGCCCTAATAATGACAAAATTCTTTGGAGTTACAACAAACATCTTCTGACATAGGGTTGTAAATAGTTTAACCTTATCCCCTATCTTTTGATTTCTCTTTTTTATTTACCTTTTAATACTTTTCTTGAGTCTTGTATTTAAGCGTCAAATTTTCCATTCAACTCTGGTCTTTTCATCAGAAATAATTGAAAGTTCCCTATTTCATTGCCTATTCATTTTTTCTAAAATATTATGCTCAGTTTTACTTGGTAAGTGATTCTTGTTTGAAACCCTAGCTTGTTTAACTTCTGTAACATATATTCCAGGCCCTCAAATCCTTTAATTCTCTATTCTATATCAAATTCTTGTGTTACCCTAATTGTGACTCCATAATATTTCAATTTTTTTTGTCTGCTTCCAAGATTTTCTCCTTGACCTGGAAGTTTGAGAATGTGGCTATAACATTACTAGGAGTTATACTTTGTGGATGTCTTTCAGGAGGTAATTAGTAGATTCTTTCCATTTCTACCTTGACTTCTAGTTCTACAATGTTAGGGCAGTTTTCCTTGATTTCTTGAAAGATGATGTCTAAGCTTTTTTTCAATAATGGATTTCAGGTAGCCCAAAAATTCTTAAATCATTTCTCCTATATTGATTTTACAGGCCAGTTGTTTTGGTCATTAAGATGTTTCATATGTTCTTTTCTGTTTTCATTCTTTTGGATTTTAATGTTTCTTGATGTCTCATGGATTCTTTAGATTCAACTTGTCCAATTCTAATTTTTAAGGTTTGATTTTTATAAGTGAACTTATGTGCCTCCTTTGTGATTTGGCCAATCCTCCTTAATAAAAATTTCTTTTCTTCAGACAATCTTTGTACCTGTTGTATTTTTTCCAAAGAATTAATTCTATCTTTCGCAAAGCTTTTACTTCACTACATTTTGTATATTTTTTTTTCCCATGTGGAAGATTCAGATTATAAAGGAGTCATTCTCTTCTTTGGATTTTTGAGCCCTTTTCCCAATTGGCCTATTCTGTGTTTTTAAACTATTAATTTTTCAGTATTTTCTAACACATCTTTTACCAGATTGTTGACTCTTTTTTCATGATTTTTCCAGTATCATTCTCTTTTCATTTCCCAATTTTTCTTCTACCTCTCTTATTTGATTTTTAATATTCTTTTTTTTTAATTCCTCCACTAATTCCTTTGGGGTTTGAAATAAGTTAATAGTTTGCTTGGAGGCTTTAGATGCAGCAAGATTAAGTTGTTATTTTCTGAATTTGGGTCTACACTGTCACCAAAATAACTTTTCATGTTGTTGTTGTTTGCATATTTTCCTACTTTTTTCTTTTCTTTAAAAAATGGTTAAAGTTTGGTTCAGTAACTGTGGTGAAAAGAACTCTATTCCAAGATTCAAGTTCTTTGTGCAGATGTCTTCAGAGATAGCTGTGGGGATCTATCTGCTTTCAGTTTTTCCAAGGTTGTATCATGTATGCAGGGATTTGTTTAATATTCTCTGGGCCACTGCTAATTTATACAAATTAGCTCAAGTACCCTTTTCATCTCTGGAACTGTGACCAAGGCATATAGATACCCTGTGGCTGAAAGTGCTGATATATTCTAGTGCTCTGCTAGAATGAAACTCTTCCTCAGGGATGTGACCTGGTTTTGTGTATGGGCAATGTAATAAGAATCTTGCAATCAGACCAGCAAAAGGACCCTTGTAATCTTCTTCCCAAAAGTTGTCAGAATCTCATCATCTGTGGATGAGAGCTCCAGAAGCCTTCCCTGCTATGTCAGTTATACCCACAATATGTTGCTATTGTGTGGCTCACCCTTGTGCTGTGTGCTCCATCTTCACAGAGATTCACTAAATCCCTTGTGCTGGCCTTCTAAGTTGTTGTGAGCTGAAAGAATACTTCACCTTTTATTTCTGTGGGTTATGCTACTCCAGAATTTGTTTTGAGGCTTTGGGGAAGGTAATTTGGTAGAAATCAGTGAGGTCCATCCACCTTCTCCACTATCTTCAGGTATTCACTGAAGAAATGTTTCAAAGTTGAACTCAATAGACCTTGGCTACAGATTGTGTAGAGGAGATGATAGTTGATGAATACTAGAAAGTAAACCATTTGTGATGCTAAGAGGCAGAGATGATGGTAATACTTGGAATAAATAATGGTAATACATGGATACAAAGAAAGGAGCCTTAAGAATAGGAAGAAAATTTAAAATAGAGAGGTTTTGGAGGGAAAGAGTAATACAGTTTGCACGCTCAATTCAAGATGTCATTAATAGGCGGTTATGAAATAAAAACTAGAGATCATCAGAGAAGTTAAGCCACAAGTATATTTGAGAATCATGAACTGATAGGTGATAACTGCATGGAACTGATGCTATCACCAAGTGAAATAGAGATCAGTATCTCCATTAAGAGTAAATTTTTGGGGTCTATTATTCTCCTTTCCTTCTTCCAAATGCTTGGCTAGGACAGAATACAAAATACTCAGTTATAGAACATTGTATTTCAAAAACACTGGAATCCACAGATGTAGAAGAGGGCTAAGATTGTACACAGAGTGGAGATTAGTGTGTCCTTAGGTGGACAGAAGGGAACCACAGCACTTACTGGAATCCCAACTGAACCGTTAAAATGCTTATACATGAATAACAGCTCACAATTCCCTACCTCTGGCCTAAATACATCATCTACACAACAGCCTTGGAAATTACACTGTGCAGTAACAAATTGGAGTCCAGGGAGTTTCATAAATTTATCTTAGATCACTCCAAGATTTGGTATAAGCTAATTCTTTAGGGAGATATAATGTGGAAAAGTGAGATTCAAGCCCAGATCCTCTTGTTCCAAAAGCAATGGTTTAGCCACTCCATCAGGTGATGCCTAGGTAGATAAAGAGTTAAATAACACCCTCCCCATCGCTCTATATAAATATAACATAATAGGAAGGCACTTCTGAATATTTTCTTTCTACCTTGCATCTCATGCCTGATACTTTCAGTATGACCTTAGGAGAAGCACATAAACTTTTTGGCCTTAGTTTTTTTTTTTCTTTTTTCCCATCTATGAAATGAATGAGTTTTTACTAGAATATATTTTAGCTTCCTTCCAATTTAGGAGCTGATGCTCTCATTCTTTGTGTGATACATATGGTATAATAGCTGTTCTGACTTCCCATGGTTTTTAAGAATTCTTTTAAATAAGGAGTGACCTCCCATTGGTTCAAAGTCTCTTATTCTTCTTGCTTTTCTTCCTTCTGACTAAAACAATTGCCTCTATTATGCTCCTAAATGAATACTATTCTAATAAGCTCCTTGGACTCAATAAAAGCATATTTTCCCTTGCTGTTCTTTAGGCAGGTCCCAGGAATAAGTTCAATTGTCATTAGTTACAAACAATGTAGGAGAGGGCTGACTGAATTAATTGGAATATATATTGGGAGATATATTGGGATATATATATCCCAAACCTTTTCATTTCTCATTCTGAATCTTACCTTTGACAGCATAGGGAAATACCAAAAAAAGCACCATATACATCAGGTAGAGAGTCCTCATGGTCAGTGACAACCTAGAACCTTAGAATCATAGAAGACATGAAGGGAGGACAACTTAGCAGAAGATAGAATAAAATACAAATAAGACAAGAACAGACTAGGAAATACCCTATTTACCTTGGTTCAGCTAATAATACCTCTTTTTTTAAAACCCTTACCTTCTGTGTTGGAGTCAATACTGTGTATTGGCACCAAGGCAGAAGAGGTAAGGGCTAAGAAATGGGGGTCAAGTGACTTGCCCAGGGTCACATAGCTGGGAAGTATCTGAGGGCAGATTTGAACCTAGGACCTTACATTTCTATGTCTGGCTTTCAATCCACTGAGCTACACAGCTGCCCCTAAATAATGTCACCTCTTAAATGTCTGAAACTGTCTAAACCCAGGTCTTCATGGCTTCAGTGTGGCCCCTCTAACAACACTGCCTCTCCTCCATACAAAATTATAAAAATTCTTGAATATGTTTTATCATATAGATATTCCATCTCTTCAAATGATAAAAATCATACCCAAGATTCATTTTTGCCTTAGAAAACAAAGGTTCCTAATGGATTTTCCTTTATTTAAACAAGCATAACATCTTCCATGTATTTTAATTTCTCCCCTATTTTATACACTCATTCTTCTATACAGACTCTGGATGCACTGTTCTTTCATGCTTATGTTTGCTAACATATGCATCATTGTTTGTTTGGGGTTTTTTTACTCTTTTGACTCTGACAGACACCAGAAGCTATGTATTGTTTTGGACAATGAAAAAAAAATGGCGACCCCCCCAACCAACATTGCAACATATTTTGGATATCCTCCATCCTTGTGGAAAGAAAAACATGAATATTTCAGAATCTTTGTTTATGTTTATGTCACAGATAAGTTATGCTAGATTCTGAAGAATTGATAGAATTTAACCCTAAACATTTGTTTCAATAATTTCATTTTTTGACTTTAAAAATTTTTTCAGTTTCATGTAAAACTTTTTTGACAATTGTTATCTGATGTGTTTCTATTCAGATTCTCTCTCTCCCAGAATCCCCTCCTCCAAAAGGCAATAAATTGTTTGATATAGGTAATAACTGTGCTGCCATTAGATAGATACTTCTATATTCCTCATTACATAAAAGAAAATGTGTATATTATTTACAATAAGAAAATCCTTGTGAAAAGAATTAAATTAAAAAATGCCATATTTGATTTGCAGTTAGAGGCCAACATTTCTTTCATTGGTTAAAGATAGCATTCTTTATCATGAGTCTCTTGGGGTAAAAGTGGTACTGTTCTTTCCTGATGATATTTCAGTAGTTTGAAGTTGATCACCATACAATATTTTTGTTATCATATACAGTGTTCTGCTGGTCCTTCTCACTTCATTTTACATCAGTACATGAAACTGTTTCCAGCTTTTTCTGAACTTATCCTCTTCATTATTTTTGGTAGAGGTAGGTCCTTTTCCCTGATCTCTGATCTCTGGGACATAGAACCACAGTGCACATAGTATTATGGTCCTTTCAGCCTGGTTCTATATTCTCTCTAGGATGGTTTCATCAGTTCACAGTCCAACCAAAAATGTATCAGTAATCCTGTTTTTCTTCATTCCTTCCAATATTTATTTGTTTCATTTTTGGTCATGTTAACCAATATGAGCAATGAGATGTGATATCTCAGATTTGCCTTTTTTATCAATATTGACTTGCAACATTTTTTCCTATATGACTATAGAGAATTTTAATTTCTTTTTCTGAGAAAGTACCTATGCATATCCTTTGAATATATGTCAATTGTAAAAAATATTAAATATGTAAATGAGGAGGAGAAATGGAATCCCCAACCACTTAAGTCAGGACTAGAGTATGGTAGAGATGGAATAGAGTTATGCGCCTCCTTTTTGATTTGGCCAATCTTCCTTCATAAAGAGTTATTTCCTTCAGCTAATTTTTTTGCTTGTTTCCCCTTCTCCAAAGAATCAATTTAGTATTTCACAAAGCTTTTACTTCACTGCAATTTTGCATATATATCTTTTCCCTCATGGAAAATTCTGCTTTTTAAGTAGTTCTTCTCTTGTTTGGATGTTTGTGTCCTTTTACCAATTGGCCTATTCCATTGTTTAAGCTATTAATTTCTTCAGTATTTTCTTATATCTCTTTTACCAAGTTATTGTCTTTTTTCATGATTTTTTTCTGTATCATTCTCATCTCATTTCCCAATTTTTCTTCTGTCTCTCTGATTTTATTTTTAAGATCATTTTTAACTCCTCCATTAATTCTTATGGGGTTTGAAAGAAGTTAATATTTTGTTTGGAGGCTTTGGGTGCAGCAATATTAACTTGTCTTCTGAGTTTGAGTCTACACTTCCAGTTAGGAGCTGATGCTTTCATTTGTGTGATGCTCATAGTATATGAAATATTCTCCTTTTCCCTGACATGACCTATCATGTTGTTTAAGAGTTCTTTTAAATATGCAGTGACCTCCCTCCATTACAGAGTCTCTTATCCTTCTAGATTTTCTTCCTCCTGGACAAAAATGCCCCATTTATGTACCCAAAAGAATACTAATCTAATAAGCTCCTTAGACTCAGTTAAATCTTATTTTCCCTTGCTGTTCTTTAGGCAGGTCCCAGTAATAAGTTCAATTGTCTGAAGGTACAAACAACTTAGAAGGGGACTGACTGAACCAATCCTACATGTATATATAAATATTTCCCAAAACTTTTTGTTATTCATTCTAAATCTTACCTTTGACAACATAAAGAAATACCCAAAAGAGCATCATATACATTATGTAGAGAGTGCTCATGATGAGTGATTGCTTAGAGCCTTGGAATTATAGATGACATTAAGGGAAAACAACTTAGCAGAAGATAAGACAAAATACAATTAAGGCCAGAACAGGCTAGAGGTAAACACCAATTTACCTCGGTTCACTTAATATCACCTCTTAAATGTCTGAAACTGACTAAAGGAACATTCCCAGGAGCTTGGAGTACTGCAATATTCATTGGCCTTGGAAATTATTAAACATTAACGAACATTAAAATTTAATATAGAGTTGTTGAAAAAATTGTGAAGTTCTACAGTAAGCCTTATCAAATATCCCATAATTTTTTTTTAATCTCAAAGGATTCTTTGTCAAGTGGACTCAATTCCCTCTATCTCTGGTGACAAACAGAATGGTTTCAAGAGTAACAACTTGAATGTTGTGGCTAAACTACCTTCTTTCAGAGGCAGCTCTTTCTTATATAAATGCCTTTGAACCAAAGTTTGTCATCCTAGAGGTGTTAAAGAATTTCTAAACCATGGTTCCTAGACAACCCATTGAAAAATCTCATCTATCCCCAAAGAATATATTGAAAGTCTGTTGGAAAAGAGTAGATTGGTTCACAGCCAGTTTAGGGACACAGATAATTTAAAAAAATAAGTCCCCAAAGAGTAGAGACATTCAAGTGTCCCTGCGCCATCACAACTTTTGTCATCATGGTTTCAATGTCAAGGATTGCCATAAGAAATTAGGTGAGAATTTTTGCAACTTTTGCGGAACTGTAGATGACACATAATGGCCAACAAGTGACATAGGAAAACTTTAGAAATTCAGAAATGCATTTACTATATGTATAGTGTTGTATAACATCAATATATTTTATCTTTTAATATCACCAATATATTAAATATCTTTTTTTAATGTTAAAATTAGTAAAAGTTAAGGTATGCCAGAGAATATGGCAGTAAGATGATTTTATGAAGGTTTAATAGGTCCCAGATGCAATACACACTTAACCAAATTGGTCACCTAACTAGCCTCACCATTGTCCTGGATCATTACATTGCTTCTAGTAGAGAAATTCATTATGTTCATTTGTGCCACAGTGTATCAGTCTCTGTATACACCTTTTTCCTGATACTACTCCTTTCACTCCACTTCAGTTCCTGGAGGTCTTTCTAGTTCACATGGAATTCCTCTAGTTCATCATTATTCTTTCAGCACAATAGTATTCCATCATCAACAGATACCACAATTTGTTCAGCCATTCCCCAATCAAAGGGCACCTACTCATTTTACGCTTTTTTGCCACCACAAACAGAGTGGCTATAAATATTTTTGTACAAGTATTTTCCCTATTATCTCTTTAGGGTACAAACCCAGCAGTGGTATGTCTGGATCCAAGGGCAAGCATTCTTTAAAAACCCTTTGAACATAGTTCCAAGTTGACTTCCAGAAAGTTTGGATCAATTTCCAACTCAACCAGAAATGCATCAGTGTTCCAATTTCCCCCCAAAACCTCCAACATTTATTGCTTTCCTTTGCTGTCATATAGACCAATCTGCTAGGTGTAGGGTAGTACTTCAGAGAAGTTTTTATTTGCATTTCCCCAATTATGAGAGATTTAGAACACTTTTTCATATGCTTATTGAGAGTTTTGATTCCTTTATCTGAAATCTGCCTATTCATGTCCCTTACCCATTTATTAAGTGGGGAATTGCTTGATCTTTTGTACAATTAATTTAGTTCCTTATGGATTTGAGAAATTAGACCTTTGTCAGAGGTTTTTGTTATAAAGATTTTTCCCCAATTTGTTGCTTCCATTTGCTTGCATTACAATAACTTTGTTTGTACAATAACTTTTAAATTTATTTTAATTTAAATTACTCATTTTATATTTTGTAATACTGTCTATCATTTGCTAGATCTTAAATTCTTTCCTTTCCCATACATTTGACAGGTACTCTATTCTAAGTTTACCTAATTTATTCATGATTGCATTCCCTATATTTAAATCATTTACCCATTCTGAATTTATCTTGGTATAGCATATGAGATGTTGATCTAAATCAAATTTCTCCCATCCTATTTTCCAATACTCCTAGCAGTTTTTGTGAAATACTGGGTTCTTGTCCCAAAAACTGGAATCTTTGGTTTTATTGTACACTATTTTGCTGAGTTCATTTACAAAGAGACAAATCTAATAATCCTGTCTCCTGTCTCTTAGCCAATACCATATTGTTTTAATGATCATTGCTTTATAGTACAGTTTAAGATCTGTTACTATTAGGTCCCCATCCTTAACAATTTTTCTTTAATTTTCTTGATATGCTTAATATTTTGTTCTTCCAAATGAAATGTTACAATTTTTCTAAATCCATTAAAAAAGCTCTTTGGTATTGTGATTGATATGGCTCTGAATAAGTAAATTAATTTGGATAGCATTGTAATTTTTATTATATCCGCTCATCCTACCCATAAGCAAGTAATGTTTTTTTTCATTTATTTAGATCTAGTTTTAATTGTGTGGAAATTGTTTTGTGTTTGTGTCCATATAATTCCTGGGTTTGTCTCAACAGATAGATTCCTAAATATTTTATATTGTCTAGGGCAGTGATGGGCAACCTTTTGAGGTTAGTGTGTCAAAATTCACTAAAAAACTATATATTACTGATTGCAATAATTCACTCAGTTTAATCAGTATCTATCAATTATCAGAGTAAAGAGATAAAATGATCTCTAATCTAAGCAGCCTAAAAAATACTGAATCTACAGATATTGGGCTTCCTTGCAATTTTGATTCTTTGGTTTTTGTCTTTCATATTCAAAGGGGACCAAAATGATATCACTGGTGATGTCTTTTGACTCACACATGAATTAGATTGCAGTGAGGCAGAGTTAAACAAGGTTCACAGCCTCTCTCTTCCAGAGACATCAAATTATTGTAGCAAGAAAAAAAAAAAGTCAAGACGACTGGTGATGGCTTTGGATGCAGTGGATGACCTTGATTTCTTTGATACATAATCAAGTTCTTAGTATTCCACAGAGCCACCTTCATGGCCATTTCAACAAAATGTTATAATTTCCCCTTTGGGTAAGAGAAGTCTTCGTGTACCTCAGATAGACATCTTCCTAAGTCTTCAACAATTTTGAGGTCTGTCATTTAGCCTCAACCTAGTTTAGCTTACCTGTTGAGATATTTTACTGGAGTGCAATCACTGCAAATTTTATAGATTCTTTCAGCCACAAGTTAGAAATGGGTGGCAGATGGACACGCATAAAGAAAAAAAGTTCTTAAAAGAACTCAGGAAGCCCTGAAACCAGAGCTACTAGTCTTCTCTGAAAACCACATGCCAAGTAGGGAAATATAGAAACCACAGGCAAATTTTATTAAAACTATATGCTTACTAAAATGTATGAAGTATAATACAATATTATGAGAAATTTTCCGTCATAAAATACATCAGTAGATTATAAATTCAGTTTTTCACAAAGTGAATATGAAACAAAGCTGGGGGTAGTGCACAATGCTAGGTTGCTCAATGGATTGAGAGGCAGGCCTATGGAGAAGAGGTCTTAGGTTCAAATTTGGTCTCATACAGTTCCTAGCCATGTGACCCTGGGCAAGTCACTTATCCCCTGTTGTCCAGCCCCTACTGCTCTTCTATCTTAGAACAAATGCACAGTATTGATTCTAAGACAGAAGGCTAGGGTTTAAAATTAAATGAGAAAATAAATAAATAAATGAAATAAAACTAGGAAATATATTACACATTATTTAGAATAAAAATTGAAATCAGCAAATAAAGATGAAAAATAAAGAGATATATGTATGTATATGTATATGCAAATGTATATATATTAATATATAATATATATGCAAAACATAGCAACATTAAGGGCAATGGATCTCTGACCCTTTGCTTTTTATATTCCACTCCTGAATATGCTGATATAATTTCTAAAAGTGTCACTGGATAGAAGAAACTTGTGAAAGAGAAATAGGGTATATCAAGTTATCCAAAGCAGGTGTCTGCTAGCAGTGTAGCAGTTGTGCAATTGTGAGAACATTTATGTATGTATTGTTATAATTAAAAATTCCTGAAGAGCATATCTTAAGTCATAATTATTTATTAAATGATAAAAATGGACCAGAGAAAGAGAAACAAACAGATAAATTTGGCGGGACACTTCCCCTTCTTTTAGCTGGGGCCCAATTACATACCCACTCACTCAGGATTCCAAGGAAAATGGCTTCTCCTGTTTCCACAGACTACACTGAACCTTCCTGATCGGACTAACCCAAAGTTTTACTATTTCAAATAAACTAACGCTATTGTCTTTATCATTCATAACTTTGCCTCCAAGTAAAAAAATAACAAAGGCTAGCTGGCTGAGTCTCAGCAAGAACCCAGTTAGGACTCTTGAGCCTTAGAAGACTCAGACACCAAACGAAAGACGTGGTCGTGCTTTGGTCTTCTAAGAATTAAAACAGTCTATAAAATCAGTAAAGAATAGTCAATAGTGTTTCCTAAATTGAAAAAAGAAAACACTTAGTTCCTTCAGGTCTTTCCCTCCTTTCCTTCTACTGCAGACAGTGAGAGAGAGAGTGGGAAATGTTACAAGGGAATCACTTTAAAAGACTGATATATATTAATTAAGGTCGCCAAGGAATTCAGCTATGTAATTCCTAAATGAAAACTCAAGTTTGCAGTCAATCTTTTATGGAGTTTAATTACAATAGGAGGAAGAAAGGAATTAGAGATAGAGAGAGAGAAAAAGGGAGAGAAAGGAATAGGGCTTAAATACCCCTTCTGTTTAGGCTGGGCCAAAAGGCCCAAGCCCTTAGATAGCTGGGGCAAAGAAAAGAGATCAGTCCCTATTACTCACGTGACCAAAATGGAGAAACAGTCTCCGGGGCCCCCACCTTCAGCTTCCTTCAGAGCAAGCTTCTCAGAGTCCACTGCCACCACTCTGATCAACTCCTCAACCACCCCTGAGTCTCCATACCCCCCTGATCTTTAAGGAAACCATCCAAGTTGCCTCCCCTCAGTTCTCACATCTACCAATCACTGTCCATCAATTTCCCTGTGCCAATGGAGGCTCTAGCTTAACCCAGGACTGCCCAGAGGCTTTGCACATGTCTGTTGAAGGTCATATTTTCAAATGATTAAATCTTTGATCCTTTGCTACAGCCCTTTCTAAATCCTGTTAACCTGAGTAGGGTAGAGATTGGAATAATTAAATTTTGATCTAGGCTGCAGCCCTTACTCAATCCTGTTAGGACTGAATAGGGTGGAGATTGATTCCAAGTATCTCCATTGTATCAATTCTAAAATCAATCATGACTCAAAGAAATTCCTGTTCTATGCTTAAGCATAGGTCAAAGTCCTTTCCATTGTTCAGCAAAAGGTTTCTGTCCTAAAGTAATCTGAAGAAGGGAAGAGAAGGAACCTCCCATGCCAATGGGGTTCCCATTCCAATAGACTATCAGTAAGAAATTTTCCAAGTATGAAATATCCCAATGGTGAAATTTCCAACATTTATAAGTCTAAGGAATTTTGAGGTTTACAGAAATGTAGAAATGGAGATTTTTAACCCTAGACTTCATTCCCCAGAAATCTTTGGTATTTACCAGAATTCCTTATAATCTCTCCTGCATCTCCACATTGGTGAGATCATGTTTTGGGTATTCAACTGGCAGTAATCCAGTTGAATCTCTTTCCTCTCTTCTTGCATCATGTATCATGAGCAGTGATGGTGGTAAGGTGGGGAAAATTTGAAAATGGCAAACCTGTCATGGACACATAGTTTTTATTTTGTATCTTCTTTATTGCTTGATTTCTAATGATATTTAATAAACCTCATAAAAATGTAATAATTCTTTTATTAGAGATGTAATTTTAATTTTTACAGTTTTGCCAACCACAAGTTGAATGAGAACTCAATTTTTTAAGATAGCCTAGATAATTTTTAAAGCCACATATCTCTTGCCAAAGCTTTTTCCCCACCCCACCCACCCACCCTCACAAAGCCACTTCTCCTGATTCAGCTCACTCCTGCTGCTAAATTCCAGTGACTAGCTTCTACTCCTGATCCTGCTCCTGCTTCTGCTATCCACTCCTGCCTCCAGCCATCCACTCATGACCTTCTTGACCCAGATTGCTCACCTGGCCCCAACCCTAGCCTCAGGCCCCAGCATCTCTTCTCCTGATGTCTGGACTGTGACCCAGATCCCTCATCCAACCTGGGACTAGCCACAGGACCCAGGCTGCTAGTAGCTACCCCTATGTCTTCGGAATCACAAACCAAATGCTAAAAAACTGGGGTGTTCTTTCCTTAGGCAACAATTAACCTCCACATGGTGGGGGACCATATGGGATGCAGGGGAAACAAGGAGAAGAATGAGACTTTTCTAAACAGGAAGTTGTTTACAAGCATGGCATATTCTATGAGACTGCCTATTTCAAACAGCTTCCAGATTTAGAATGTTTGTTTGTTTTTTTTTTTTTTTCATGAGTACACTGATTCTTTTACTTATCTTACCTGAGATTCAAAGAAGATATTCATCTCCCAGGAACTCTTTGCCATTTGGGACTGCCCATTTTGATATTCCTAAAACCCATGTTCTCCCTTGCTATGGGAGATCCCACAGTACTGGCAAAAGGAATCTCAAAGGATAAACAAAATGAACTTTAAAGAGTCTGGAGGTTATACTTTTAAGATATTTCAGACTTCAGTGTCTTATAAATGCCTCTGTATTATTTTGTATTTTGCTGATTTGTTTGTTCAAGATTTAAATTTGTGGGGTTTAAGTTTATATATTAATGTATTTAATACTATTCTGTTACATTGAATCATTTTAGTGTACTGGGTTTTAACTACTGTTATATTCTATTTCATTTCCCCTATAACTATATCGAATAAATATTATTGAATAAGCCCATTAAAAAAACAAAAACACAAATTTTTCTTCAATTTTTGTCTTTGTAAATTGTCACATAGAGAAGAGAAGTACTTTATAAGAAAAAACTGGTTACTGTTGTATAACAATCTTTGGGAGCTAAATTCTAGCTATTATTATTATTATTGATGTTGTTATTGTTGTGGTTAACATAATTTCTTTATCTGTTTTCTGAAATTTTCCAAATTAAATACTCTGTCATATACATGTAAGGATAATTTTGTATCTTCTCCCATTGTTTATACATCTTAATTATCTTTATTCTTTTTTTTTGTTCTAGCTAGCTCACTTACTAGAAAAGAACCAGAACATGTTCACTTCATTTATTTTCTTAGAGGAAAAGATTCAAGTGTTTTCTTATTATAGATGGTATCAGCTTCCATTTGTAGACATATACTTTAATTTTAAAGAAAGGTCTTTCTTTGTATAGACCTTTAAATATTCCTAATGCCAAATTTTCTCAAATACTCATACAATTTAGTGGTTTTAATTGTATGATGACTCAGATACAAATATATTTAAATCGTACACATTGCCTTCACAATGTTAAACTATTCTAGTATCCATTATTTAAATCCAATTAAGTGGTGGAAAATAATTTTTAAATATATTTTAATAGTCTCTTTTCCAAGTTTTTCTTGAAAACTTTCCCCCTGCTATTCATGACTGAAACTGGTTTACCCTGTTTCTTTCTCTGCTTTTTCCTACCTGGTTTAGATATCAACCTTTTCTCCATTTCTGCTCTGAGGCCACTTTGTGATATTTATTTGAAGGCTTTTTGAGTAAATTCCAGAATATTCAACCAAGACAAAAACTTTGAATACATGACCAATAATGGACTTTTTGTCTAGCCTGATGAATCATCCTCACATAGAACCTAGAGACTCTTTGCTCAAGGACTAGTTAACAGGAGTCACATTTTTTTTTTTGTCCAGATCAGTTGTTAAATTAGGGAACCTAAGAGTAGAAAGATTAGAATTTTCAGGAGAGGAAACACTTAAAACAATGAAATTCAACTTCTGGAGGAAGTATGGACTAAAATAGGGAGAGGTACTAGTACTCGGATTTTATCACTATCGGGAACTTGTAGGTAATGAAATATCCTCTACCAATGGATTTCTATACTTTATTGTCACTTCAAGTTAATTTTTCCTTGTTTACAAGATCCATTTTCTTTCCCTTCCCTTTCCCCTCCCCCCTGCCAGAGCCAAAAAGCTATATTACTGACTTGTACAAATGTTATCACCTGATACCTATTTCCATATTATTCATTTTAGTATAGATTATTTAAAACCTAACCCCCCAAATCACATACCCATATATACATGTGATAAGTAATATCAAGTGTTTTGTTTTTACATTTCTACTCTCATAGTTCTTTCTTTCAATATGAATAGCATTCTTTCCAAGAATTCCTTCAGGGAAGCCCTGGCTTGTTGTGTTTCTACTAGCAGGAAAGTATATTACATTGGATTGTTCCACAATATTTTAATTTCTGTGTACAATGTTCTCCTGGATCTATTCATTACACCGTGCTTCAGTTCATTGGGGTTCTCCCAATAGATATAGAAATACTACTGATCATCAAGCCTTACAGCAAAATAGAATTCTAACATCATTATATACCACAATTTGTTCAGCGATTCCCCTACCCAGGAACTGCCCTTCATTTTCCAGGTTTTTTGCCACCAAAAAGAGTACAGCTATGAATATTTTAGTACAAATATTTTCCCTTATTACCTCTTTAGAGTATAAACCTAGTAGTGGTATTGCTGGATCAAAGGGTATGTATTCTTTTAAAGTCCTTTGGGTATAATTCCATATTGCCTTTCAGAATGTCTGAATTAATTCACAACTCTACCAGTAATACATTGGTATCCTGAATTTGCCACAACCCCTCAAAAATTTATTTTCCTTTACTGTCATGCTAGCCAATCTCCTAGAGATGAGAACACTTTTTCATGTGCTTCATGATAGTTTTGATTTTTTTACCTGAAAACTGCCATGTCTCTTGACAATTTGTCCATTAGGGAGTAGCTTGATGTTCTGTACAATTGACTTAGCTCCTTATGATTTTGAGAAATGAGAACTTTCACAGAGGTTTTTATTATAAAAATTATTTCACAATTTGTTGTTTCCCTTTTATTTTTAATCGCATTGATTTTGTTTGTATAGAAAATTTTAATTTAATATAATAAAAATATTCATTTTACATTTCATAGTGTTCTCTATCCCCTGGTTGGTCTTCAATTCCTTCCTTCCCCATAGATGTGACAGGTATACTATTCTATGTTCACTTAATTTACTTATGATTTTCCCTCTTTATTTTCATGTCATTTCTCCACTATGAGTTAATCTTGCTATAGGGTGAAAGATGTTGATCTAAGCCTAATTTCCCCCTACTTTTTTTCAAATCTCCCAGTAGTTTTGACAAATAGTGTGCTCTTGTCTCAGAAGGTGGGATCTTTGGGTTTGTTGAACACTATCTTGCTAAGTCTACTCCTTTTATCCACCCTGCTATCTCTAAGACAGTACTATGTAGTTTTCATGTTCACTGCTTTATAGAATAGTTAGAAATCTGATAATCCCTAAGCCTCCATCCTTCACATTCTTTTTCATTAAATCCCTTGATATTTTTTTATCTTTCATTTTCCAGATGAAATTTGTAATAATATTTTTCTAATTATTTAAAAAGTTTTTTGGTAGTTTGATATGTATAACACTGAATAAGTAAATCATTTTAGGAAGGATTTTCATTTTTATTAGCTCATCCGACCCCTAAACAATTGATGTTTTTCCAACTGTTTAAATCTAGTTTTATTTGTGTGAAGAGTGTTTTGTGGTTATGCTCATATAATTCCTAAATTTGCTAGGCAAGGAGATTCCCAAGTATATTATACTATCTAGAGTGATATTGAATGGAGTTTTCTCTTTCTAACTCTTGCTGCTTGGTTTTGTTGGACATGTATAAAAATGCTGATGATTTATGTGGGTTTATTTAATTATTTAGCACCCTGCAACTTGGCTAAAGTTATTGATTATTTCTACTAGATTTTTAGAAGATTTTCTTGGATTATCTATATATACCATCATGTCATCTGCAAAAAGTGATAGTTTAGTTTCTTTATTCTGTAGTTTGATCTCTTCAATTTCCTTTCCCCCTCTAATTGCTATTGCTAGCATTTCTAATACAATATTTAATATTAATGGTGATAATTAGCACCCCTGCTTCACTCCTGATCTTACTGGGAATGCATCTAACAGATTCCCATATCAGATGATACTTCCTGATAATTTTAAAGAATTACTCATTATAATTATGAGAAAATGTCATTTTATTCCTATATCTTCTAGTGTTTTCAATAGGAATGTGTGTTTATTTTGTCAATGACTTTTCTGCAGCTATTGAGATAATTATGTGATTTCTATTAGTTTGGTTGTTGATATGGTTAATTGTGTGGTTAGTGTAATGGAGAAGGTTTGTAGTTGGTAAAAGAAACAGGATCTAGGAGAGACAGCTGATGTTTAAGATTGGCTCAGAGAGAGGACAGAGGGTTTGAAGAATTTCCCCCTTTAGCCTTCTGTCCTCATTGGCTGCTCTCACAGACTGGGTCTTGTCCCCTTCCACTACTAGGGCCTAAAATGTTTGGTCCTGGGAAGATTTCTCTTCTACTGAAGCTGTTATACTCACATTTGAATCAAATTTAGGAAAGGATAATCACTTTAATGTAAATTAATTCAATTAGGGTAATTCAAAGGAATGGCTAGCAGGGGAAAGAATGGAAAATGAAAGTGGGGAAAAGGTGGGTTGCTTTCTCTCTAACCCCTTTCCCCTCCCTCCTCGAGTGTGAGGGGAACTCAGGCTTTGGCAGACTGAGCCCCCTGAGAGAGAGTCAGGTTGACTGACCCTGGGTTTGGCCCCCTGGCCACAGTTCAGACCCAGGGCAACAGGAGCTGATATAAAGTCTGACAGAGACTCAAAATGTCTTTTCTCAGGTTTCTCTTCAGTAGTCTTTCCAATTGGGAAATGTTAGGGGTAAGGATTTCCAGTCATTAGCAGAAAAAAGGTGGGTAACCCTCCGGAGAAAGTCTTAACAAGTCCTTTCTCCTCAGCTTCTCAAAACTTAGAGACCAAATGCTCTTCAGAAGTAACCTTCTGGCTTCACAAGATTCCAGCCTCTTAGGGCCCCTCCCTGGATGGGGAGAAAGATTCAGACTGGCACTCTTCCTTTAGTGTCAGCCTCTGTCAAATTGGTTTTCCTAAAATTAAACTATCCTTGCATTCCTGGTAAAAAATCCTTCCTGGTCATAGTGAATAATCATTTTGATAATTTGCTGTAGTCTTTTTACTAATATTTTATTTAAGATTTTGCATCTATGTTCATTAAGGGGATTGTTCTATGGTTTTCTTTTCCTGTTTTTTGTCTTCCTGATTTGGGAATGAGGACCATATTTGTTTCATAAATAGAATTTGGAAAGACTTCTTCTTTGTCTATTTTGTCAAATAGTTTATAGAGTATTTGGATTAGTTGATTGTTAAATGTTTAATAAAATTCACATGTGAATCGATATGGCCCTGGTGATTTTTACTTAGGGAGTTCCTTGAAGTCTTGTTCAATTTCTTTGTCTGAGATGGGATTATTTAAGTGTTCTATGGCTACTTCTGTTAATCTGGGCAATTTATATTTTTTATAAATAATCATCTATTTCATCAAGGTTGCCATATTTATTTCCTCATAATTGAGCAAAATAGTTCTTAATAATTCCCTAAATTTCCTTTTCATTAATATTTGAGATCACCCTTTATATTCATAATACTGTTAATTTGGTTCCCTTCTATTTTTTATTAATTGGATTAAATAATACATTATCTATTTAATTTTGTATTTCCTAAATACCAGTTCCTAGTCTTATTTATTACTTCAAAAGTTCTATTACTTTCAATTCTATCAATTTCACCTTTGATTTTTAGGATGTCCAATTTGTTCTTTCTCTGAGGGATTTTAATTTATTCTTTTTCTAATTGTTTAAGTTGTAAGCTAAATTCATTGATCTCCTCCCTCTTCATTTTCTTGATATAGGCATTCAGATATATAAATTGTCCCCTTTCTATTGCTTTTACAGTATCCCAAAAATTGTGATATGTCATTTCCTCACTGTTATTCTCTTCAATGAAATCAGTAATTGTTTCAAAAATTTGTTCTTTAAGCCCCCCATTTTGGAGCATGAGATTATTTAATTTCCAATTAATTTTTACTTTGCCACTTACTAATTATAATTTTTTTCACGTTATGATCTGAAAAAGTTGCATTCATTCTTTCTGCTTTTCTGCATTTTTAAATTTTTTTTTTCCCAACTACATGGTCAGTCTTTGTGAATGTTCCATGTGATACTGTAGCATATTTTTTTCTAACCACAGGTATGCAAATAATAAGTAAAATATGCAAGCTATAAAGAAAGAGATTTATTATGGGAGGGTTTATCCCACAACAAAGCTGGACCCTGGTTATATATCCCTAAAAACTGTGAGAGACTTTCCTTTATACCTCAAAGAATTAGACCACTTTTATACCACTACAAAAATACTATAAAATAGTCATAGCCCTCAAAAATAGAGATACCCAGAAGCAAATAAGCATTGGTTAAGTCAGGTAGGAATTATTCCTTATTTGTCCATAGGTTAGGACAACTAGGAAGCACCCCTTATTTGGTGAAAGAAATCTTTTAATCATGACTTAAAAATAACTTGATGGAAAGGGGGAAAGAAGTGATGCCTGGGCTAAGAGAGGGTGGTAATGAGTGGTACCAGGTTTTGAACTAAAGGGCAGGCATCCTGATACATAATAGATCACAAGTTATGGTGCCTGATAGAGCAACATTGAAGGGGGTTGGGGGGCTGGCACTTGTTCCATAATGAAAAACTTAATACTTATACTAGAATATTCACAAAAGCCTCCTACAATCATGACTCATGTTGGCTGTCTTAGAATTACAATTATAATTATCTCAAGACTACTGATAACATTAAAATTGAATCTTCATATAAGAGGGATAAGGAGATTTTTCTCCCACACTGCTAAAAAGAAGGTATATTCTTTTTCATCCCTATTTACTTTTCTCCAGATATCTATTAACTCAAATCATTCTAAGATTTAGTTCACGTTTCTTACTTCTTTCTTATTTAATTTTTGGTTATATTTATCTAGATCTGTTAGAAGAAAGTTGAGGTCTCCCACTAGTATAGTTTTACTATCTATTTCCTCCATAAAACCCAAGAGTTTCAAGGTTAAAATTCTGGATGCTTTGCCATTAGCTGCAACCATTTTGAGTAATAATATTTCTTCATTGTCCATACTGCCTTTTATCATGATACAATTACTTTTTACTTTGGCTTTGTCAGAGATCATGATTGTAACTTCTGAATTCTTTTTCTCAGTATATGTCAAATGAATTCTGCTTCAACTTCTTATCTTTACACTGTGTGTGTCTACATGACTCATGTGACTTTCTTATAGAAAACATATGGAAAAATGTTGGTTTTTAATCGACTGTGCTATATGCTTCCATTTTGTGGGTGAGTTCATCCCATTCATCATTCAGAGATATGATTACAACACGTATAATACCCATCATTTTTATTTCCACTTTTAGTCCTACCCTATCTTTCCCTATTTTTTATACCAGTGTTTTACTTTTAATCAGTCCCCTTTCTCTCCACTCTTATTTTACTTTCCTTCACACCCCATCCATTCTTATTCCCCTCCTATTTCTCTTTAAGATCTATTCATTGACCTCCACCCAAAACTTTTCCTCCCTTTCCTAACCAACTTCAAACCTCCCCTTTGTTATTCCCTTTCAACTTTTCTGTAAGGTAAGATTCTGAAGGTAAGAGTTTCAAAAACAAGGGGGTGGGGTGACAGCTGGGTAGCTCAGTGGATTGAGATCCAGGCCTAGAGACAGGAAGGTCATAGGTTCAATTCTGGCCCCAGACACTTCCCAGCTGTGTGACCCTGGGCAAGTCACTTGACCCCCATTGCCTAGGCCTTACCACTCTTCTGCCTTAGATCCAATACACAGTATTGACTCCAAGATGGAAAGTAAGGGTTTAAAAAAAAACAAAAACTCAATAACTCTGTCTGTTCTTCCATCTCAGATCTGATTCCACTGAGAGGAATGCTTACATATTACCTATTAACACTTTCTTCCTCCCCATCTATTGAAAGTATTCCTCCCCCTGCCTTGCTCTTCTTTACATGGAATAATTTATGATATTATAAGTTTTCCTTAGAGTTCTTCTTGGTACCATCCTCTTTTTTGTCTTTTCTGTAAAGGACAGAAGATAAAGCAGGATGAGCAAAGTGGGTGTCCCTCTAAATACAATTTGAAGGGTAGGCAGAGTAAAGGGATTTCCATGTTATATGGGACAAAACCACACAAGGAAAAGGGTTGGCTGACCAACACCACTTCCCCACACTACCTACTGTACCTGACACAGAGTCAGGACCCAGGCAACTTCCCAAATTCTATAAGGTGGGAAACACTAAAGCAAAAGCACTATAGACCTACCCCTAGAGGTGTCAGGCCCTGGTAGTGAGATTTGAAGCTTAATATCACTGGACTGACAGTGATAGTGGCAGCCAAGGAGGTAGCACAAATGTGGTAGCATCAGCAGCAGGGAAGATAGCCTCTAGGCAAAACACTGAAAACCTTACTATAGGATAAACAACAAAAACAAAAAAGTAACAATACATCACAGACCTACCCCCTGGAAATCCCAGGCTTTGGGGTGGGGTATAAAACTCTAGAGCACTTGCTTCATTCTGAAGCCTCATTAGTGGTAGCAGTAGCAGTTTTAGCAACAGCAGCAGGGGCAGAGAAAACAGCTTCGGGGCAATATACTGCTAAGGGAATACACTAAAAGAAAAACAATGAAGACCTACCCCTTGCAATCCCAGGCCCTGGACTGGAGGGTCGGAGCTCAATAATACTGGGCTTTGTGAAGATTGGATTTAGCTATTTCCTGATTGTAAAAATGAAGATACTTAGTTTAACAAAATCAGGAATGTCTTGGGAACTTTAAAAATGTTCCACCCTACTTAGACCATACTTTAGGGGAAGATAATCCAAAAGAGAGGTTGAGAAACAAGAAAAAATTCAAAATCTCAAAAAAAAAATGGAATCTGATCACAAGCTCTGGAGGAACTCATAAGGAGTTCAAGAAAAAAGTAAGACAGAAGAAAAATGGAAAGAATAATGGGGGAAATGAAAATAATGCAAGAAGAAAATAAGCTCATAAAAGGCAAAATTTATCAAATATAAAGAGAGACACTGAAATCAAATAATGCAATGAGTCCAATAAAAAACAACCGAATTGATCTGCTGAATGAACAGGCAAAGAAGTCTAAAGATGAAAAGAGTACCATGAAAAGCAGAATAATATAAATCAAAAATGAGAATGAAAAATCATGCATGAAAATTGGTATTTCAAGACTAGAATTGGGGAAGTTGAAGCTAATGATTTCATGAGACATCAGGAAATGAGAAGACAAAATCAAAAGAATAAAAGAAGACAAAAACATTCAATTTCTCATTAAAAAACTTATGAGGGGAATAGGTGGAGGAAAGAAATTAGACTACATGAAAAGAATGACAAAAAAGTCTATACATCATATTACAAGAAATTATCTAAGAAAAATTGCACTGATATTCATGAACAAGGAAGCAAAATAGATGGTGAAAGAATCCACAGATTCTACATTAAATTCTCAAATGACAACTTCCAAGAATCTTATGTCTGAGTTCAAGAGCTTCCACGCCAAGGAGAAAATACTACAACCAGACATAAGGAAACAATTCAGATAACAAAGAGCCCCAGTCAGGATTACACAAGATCTGGCAACCTCCCCACTGAAGGACCTCAAAGCTTAGAATATGATATTCCAGAAGGCAAGAGAACTGGGTCTACAACCATGAATCACCTACCTAACAAAATTGACTATATACTTCCAGGGTTAATGAAATAAAAGATTCCAAAACATTCACAAAGAAAAGATTACAATTAAACAGAAAAATTGATACCCAAATATAAAATTCAAGAGAATCATAAAAAGGTAAATAAGAAAGAGAAAAAAAAATAAGGGTTTCAATAAGGTGAAGTTGATATTGTGCTAAAAGGAATAATGAACTGGAGGAATTCCATGTGGACTGGAATGACCTCCAGTAATTTATTCAGAGTGAAAGGAACAAAACCAGGAGAATTTTGTACCCAGAAACAGATACACTTTGGCACAATTGAACATAATAGACTTTTCTGCTAGCAGCAATGCAATGATCCAGTGCAATTCTGAGGGACTTATGAGAAAGAATGCTATCAACATGAAGAGATAGAACTGTGGTAGTAGAAACACAGAAGAAAAAATATATGATTTATCACTTGTTTACATGGTTATATGACTGGGGGTTTGGGTTTTAAAAGATTGCTCTGTTAAAAAATGAATACTATTGATATAGGTGTCAAGTAATAAGTCATGTATAAATCAGTGGAATTGCTTGTCAGATGTGGAAGAGGAAGAGGGGAGGAAGAGAAAATAAATCATATAACCCTAAAAAGTATTTTAAGATTTTATTTTATATTGTGACATATTCTAAGGCAACTTGGTGACCCTGTCGGTAGGGTGCTATGGTTGTAATCAAGAAAATCTCCATTCACATCTGGCCTTAAAACCTCACAAATTGTGTGATTATTGATATATTATAGACACTATCTCTTTTTCCTATAATGTACAACAGTTAAAAAACCATTTGCATAAATTTTGAGATAAATTTGCTATGATTAGAAAAATATATAATACAGTCCCCAAGATATAGCAGGTACTTGGAAAATGCTATTGTTGTTGTTTTTCTTGTTGTAACTATTACTTTAATTAGTTCCTTTACTACTTAAATGATGATTTCTGAATTAATCACCACAGAATCTGCATATGATGATAATTCTAAAATCTCTGCCAATAACTATGCCTAATGGGCACTGAAAGACTGTCTGCCCTTTCTTCCAACCATAACACTGCTGGGTTTGTACCCCAAAGAGATAATAAGGAAAAAGACATGTACAAAAATATTCATAGCTGGGCACTTTGTGGTGGCAAAAAATTGGAAAATGAGGGGATGCCTTCAATTGGGGAATGGCTGAACAAATTGTGGTATATGTGATGGAATACTATTGCACTCAAAGGAATAAAAAAGTGGAGGAATTCCATGGGGACTGGAACAACCTTTAGAAAGTGATGCAGAATGAGAGGAGCAGAAGCAGGAGAACATTGTATAAGGATACTGATACACTGTGGTATAAATGAAATATAATGGACTTCTCCATTAGTGGCAATGCAGAAACCCTGAACAACTTGGAGGAATCTACGAGGAAAACCACTATCCACATTCAGAGGAAACACTGTGGGAGTAAAAACACAGAAAAAAACCCACTGCTTGAATACATGGATCGAAGGGATATGGTTGGGGATGTGGTAGGATATGAACACCCTAGTGCAAATATCAACAAAATGGAAATAGGTTCTGATCAAGGACACAAGTAATACCCAATGAATTTGCGTGTGGGCTGTGGGAAGGATGGGTGGAGGGGAGGTAGGGAAATAATGCGATTATTGAAATCAAGGAATAATGTTCTAAATTGACTAAATAAACTAATTCAAATGGAAAAAATAAAATAAAACAAAATCTCTGCCAATGTTTTAATTATTTTATTTATCTTTTTTCTCTTATTGCTCTAGCTAGCTCTCACAGAGCTCTGGCCCATACTGGACAGAAAAGCAAGAGAAGATCCACATTTTCAATCTGTACTTAGAGGAAAAGTTTAATGAATTTTGCTAATTCAGATGATATCAGCTTTATTAATAAACATATGTTTATTTTGTATTACAAAAATGTCTTCCTATGCTTATTCTTTTCAAAAATTCATAAATACTACTTCATTCAAAGAACTTTTGCTTACATTCATATGGTTGTAGCTTAAATAGTTTTATAATTATTAAGAGTATTATCAACTATCAATAATAATTAATATTGTTATATTAATAAATATTCAAAATATGTTCATTACTTTCATAATGTTAAACTGTTCTCCTAACTTGAATTAGTCATACTTGGCTATGGCAATTGAAGTATATTTTTAAAATGTTTTTAATAGTCTATTTACCAAATTTTTACTAAAAACATTTGTATGGATATTCATAATTGATTTTTGGTTTTGATTTATAGTTTTCTTTTACCACCTGGTTTGATAGGTGTACAAGATATTCAGACGACGAACCTGGCAGCTCTTCTGAGAAGGACTCTCCAAGTGTTTTTCAGGATGTTCATCCATCCACCTACAACATCCACCTTTTACCCAACTGTCCCTATGGCAATCACTTCAACCATACCCTAGTAAAATTATCTCAGCAGATGGGCTAAAATCAAGTGATGGTAACCCACAGATCTCAAATCCTTCAGTGAGTTTGAAGGATGTCTACCAAAAATATTTGAAGAGTTTTCATGGCAGAATGGGCAGATGAGAATATTGTTTTTCTAAAGTCCATATGAAACCAACTGTGGAAGTGTTATAAGGGAGGGAGAACTTGTAGTATTAAAAGAGATAGTTGATGAGGATTTTGCATAACCTAATCCCACAAGATAATTCCCTATGAGTGTATTAGAGGGTTGGTTAGGGTATAATGGAAAAAGATTTGATAATAAATGCCCGGAAGGTAGAAGGAGGGTGAGATGGATTCCCCCATTCAGTCTTCTTCAAATATGTCTCTCCACTAACCCTGTCTTTACTCCCCTCTAATAACTGGTTTTATAGATGAACCTCTTCTCTTGGGGAAAGAGAGAGAAAGCAGTTCTCTTCCTCTTCCACTATGACTAGGAAGTCAATTTAGGATAAATGACAACTTTATTCTAACAATTGTGGTTAGGGATGAAATTAGAAAGATTTCTGAAGGTTAGGGTCTATAGGAAAGAGGGGAAAGGAAATCCCTGTCTGTCTCAAATCTCCCTTTCCCTCCCTCCAAAGTTGAAAGACTCAGGCTTGCCAGTCGGGTCTCTGAGAGTTCAGGTTTTGTGACCCCTGGTCTCTTGTCATAGCAGAGCCAATGTCCAGACCCAGGGTGTCCCAGGAGCTATGTGAGATCTTGTTAGGCTGTTCTTATACTTTTCAGGTTTCTGCTATACCTCTTGGTATCATTGGGGGTTAGGGGGATGATGGTTAAATTCAATGAGGGATTTTGTATGGCTCAGGATTCAGTCTGTCTTAGAATAACAGGTGTTTATTCAGGAAGATGTTAGGGAAGGCTACTAGATAGGCAGGTTGAGGAGAAATCCTTATCTAAAAATGGCTACCCTGATATCCCCTTCTGTCTTCCCTCTGTGAAGACTCTTCTTTGCTTAGGCAAGCTAAACCCACTCACTACTGCTCTCTCTAACCATGGATCCTCTTGCTAAAATGTCTAATCCTAACTAAAACCCACTCAGGGGTTAGAGTTTGTTAGAATAGATTTGTAGTGCAAGAAATCCAGAGTTGAAGTGGTCTGGTTCACCTCTGAGAGGAAACCCCCTCAGAGGCTCCCATAAGCAGTTCAAACTTATTCCCCCTCTTCAGGTTAGCTCTTCATATTCATTAGTAGAGAGGAATCAGGTGGCAGGTTCAGTTGATGACAGGAATGAAGCCGGGAAGGTTTGGGGGCAGGTTAGAGATGACCAGGAGTTCAGAGCTGAATTCTAGAGTTGACTTCAGCCTTCAAGCCTCCAACTGGTTTTCCCAGCTTGACCCTTGAATGCTCCAGCCCCTTCCTTCCACAATTCTAAACAAGTTTACCCCTGATTGTGTAAGTACATCCAATGCCATTCCCTTTTGCTGCCAACCTGAATTTCTTCCTCTGAATTCCTTATCACAGAAGGGAGTGTAGAAACTTAGAACACAGACACAAAACACAGCCTAGGTCATCTAGTCAATCTTTTGGCCATTTGTCTTGGCCCTGGACTCTAAGGATTCATAAGGAGAAAGTGGGGCTGAAGATTTTCTATAACTTGACATCACTTAAATCTAATTCCTACAAGGTTAATACCATCTCTTGATGCTATTGATCTTTATCGAATAAAAAGTACAAAAAATAACCTAGGTTAGATATTAGTTTTCTAAGATAATGCCTCAATTTTATGTAGAGGTGATCCTCGATATTTGAAGGCTTTATGAGCAAAGTCTGGAAAATACTACCAAGACAATGAGGCTTCTTGTAGAGTCTCATTAATGAATTGTACTTATATGTTTATGACTTCGCCACATTCAGGGATAAGAGGATCATTACTGAAGAACTAATAGGAAATGAATAATTGGGCCAGAGGAACTCTAAAGACCATAACTAAAGCTATGTTTAGCGAGAATTCAAATTCTCAGTAGGAGAAACAATCACAGCAGTGAAATTCTGGAATAGGATGAAGTGTTGAATAAAACAGGAAGAATAACAAGATCCAGGATTTCCTCAATATAGGGAAATTCTAGGTGAGGAATCCTTATCTCGCAATGCAGTTTGAATTTTATCACTTCAAGTCTTATAAAATGGAATGTCATAACTTATCCCAGATTCATATGTGTCAGAGGAAGAAATAGAACCCACGTCTTCTATGACTTCAGTGTGACCTCTCTATTGATGATTCAACACCACCTCTCCTCCATATAAAATTATTAAAATTCTTGAATATGTTTTATAGTATAGACATTTCATGTCTTAAAATGAAAAAAGTCACACCCAACATTCATTTATGCATTAGAAAACCAAGTTTCCAAATGAATTTTCCTTTATTAATATAAGCATAGCATATTCCATGCATTTAAACTTCTCTCCTATTTAATACTCTCACTCGTCTATAACACAGAGTCTGGACGCACTCTCCTTTTCTCTCTCTGTTTGCACATATCTGCAGCATTTCCTACGTGGATAGTCACAGTAGCCAAATAGTATATTTGGTCTTGGACAAATATAGGAACAACGGCCACCCCCCAATTCACATTGAGCATCAACTGCAGGTTTCCCCATCCCTGTGGAAAGAAGAACATGAATGTTTCAGAATATTTATTTACAGCCACAGAGAAGTTACACTGTACTCTGAAACGGAATTGAGAGAATTTAGCCATAAGCCTTAGATTTTTTAATTTGATTTTTTTAACTTTTAAGACTTTTTTCAGTTACATGTAGAAAGTTTGACAATTGCTATTCAGATTCTCTCTCTCCCAGACTTCCCACCTCCAAAAGGCAATAAATTGTCTAATATACGTTATAACATTGCTGTCATGCAATACATATCTTCCTTATTCCATGAAAGAAGACACATATCACACAAACAATTTTTAAAAAGCTCATGAACACAATTAAGTGCAAAATGTCATATTTGATCCGCAATCAAACACCAACATTTCTTTTATTGGTTATAGATCATCCTAGGTCCTTTGGGGATAATCTTGGAACCATGCTTTCCTGATAATATTTCAGTACTGTGAAGTTGATCACCATAAAATATTTCTGTTATCATATATAATGTTTTCCTTGTCCCTTTCACTTCATTTTGCATCAGTGCATAAAACTATTTCCAGCTTTTTTTTTTAACTTATCCTGTTCATCACTTTTGGTAGAGATAGGTCCTTTTCCCTGATCTCTGATATCTTTACAATATAGACCCACAGTGCACGTAATTCTATGGTCCTTTGAGCTGGGTTCCATGTTGCTCTCTAGAATGGTTGTATCAGTTCACAGTTCCTTCACTAGTGTATCAGTAATCCAGTTTTTCTACATCTCCTCCAACATTTATTGGTTTCCTTTTTGGTCATGTTAATCATAACTATGGGAGGTGAGATATGATATCTCAGCATTGTTTTAATTTGCATTTTTAATCAATATTGATTTGGAGCATTTTTTCTTATGACTATAGATAGCTTTAATTTCTTTATCTCAGAAGTGCCTATTCATATTTCTTAACTATATGTCAATTGGAGAATAAATTGCATCCTTATAAATTTCAGTTATTTTTCTATATGTTTGAGAAATGGGACATTTGTCAGAGACATTTACTGTACTTTCACCACACCTAATTTGTTATTTCCCTTCTAATATTGGTTGCACTGTTTTTTTTTCTGCTTTTTTTAAATTTAATGTAATCAAAACTACTTATTCAATTTTTGGAATATTCTCCATTTCTTGTTTGGTTATAAAATATTCCCTTATTCA